>NC_083419.1:76124737-76430429 GCF_020745735.1 Hemiscyllium ocellatum
TAGGAGATGAAACGGCGAATGGGAGGGCCTTAAGGGGTGTAGTGGGCAGAGAGACCTTGGTGTTCAGGAGCATGGTTCTCTGAGAGTGGAGTCAGATGTAGACAGGGCAGTGAAGAAGGCATTTGTCACACCAACCTTCATCAGGCCGGACATTGAGTATGGAAGTTGGGAATTTATGCTGCAGTTATACAGGACATTGGTAAGGCCGCACTTGGAGTATTCTGTTCAGGTTTTGTCACTTTGCAATTGGGAGCATTTTATGAAATTAGAAAGAGTGCACAATAAATTCCCATGGAAGTTGCCAGGACCCAATAGTCTGAGTTATAGGGAGAGGTAGACAAGCTATGGAGTGTAGGAGATTGAGGGGGACCTTATAGAGCTGCTTAAAATCATGAGGGGTATGGAGAGGATTAATGCTCTCAGTCTTTTTCCAAGGTGTAGAGAATCGAGGACGAGATGGGATCAGTTTAAGGTTAAAGGGGAAGGAATAAAAGGGAACCTGAGGGGTCACTTCTTTACACAGAGGCTGGTACGTGGATGAGCTGCTAGCAGATGTGGCTGAGGGGTACATTAACAACATTTCAAAAGCATTTGGATAAATATGTGGATAGGAAAGGACTGGAAGGATATGGGCCAACTGCAGGGAAATGGGGTTAGTGTGGATGGATATTTACAAGGTGGAGTCAAACCCCTTTGTTAATTAAAACCAAACAGCCAGAAAAGCTCGCCTCACCTCGTAATCTGTTAAAATATGCGCGACACAGATCTCCTACATTCCACTATTTAAACAAAAAATCACAAATTAATTTCTTAACTTTAGTAGTGAACACTGAACAACGGCTGTTCACAAATACAAGCCCATCTTTTCTTAGCTACTTACTATCTGTTTCTAATTCTGTAAAAATATGCTGTTCTACCAACCCACATATTAAACATTACAATCTCAAAACCACACATTTTCTATCTTCCCCGCTGTGTTCACTCTTCCAGCTGATGATCTCCCTGGGTCACATTTTGTTTTACTGCAAGTAGGTTTGTCATGAACATGTATCTTTGATAGAGCGTGTTTGAGATGGCCAGCTAGCACCCCTGCTCTGCAGCAGTTACTCTGCTGTTGGATGGCAGTAGCTCTCTCTCCAGTGTTCAAAATGCCGAGTTGATTTACTCCCCATGATACAATAATTCTCATAATGTGATTGCTTTTCATTTGTCCAAACAATAGTATTCTAATTCAGTTGGCTTCTGGTATGCTGAGCATTATTTCATCCCCAATACGTCATCCCCACCTGCTTCACTCTATGCTGTGTCCTCTTCAGGTGCTGTTTAGTTCACTCACCTACTCGGTCTCATCTCTCCCTCACCTTACATACATAATCCAAGTGTGAGATCTCCGACTTCGGTCCAGTCAATTTAGATTTAATTAAATTCAAAGGATTTCACTTCACGTACGAAGATTAACTCAAAGGAAGTAAAAGGAGTAGATTTATTTGGGACATCTTCGATGATAAGCAATTTAATGTGACACCTTTATCCCAATCATTTAGCCAATCCTGAAAGGACACTGTTAACATAGTCTTCAGTGTCTGATGCTAAATTTTCAATGCTCCCTGGGATTCAGGATGGGACGCCCTTTATTTGAAGTGCTGTATGCCTAAGCTATCCATGACTTCCTTAAACAGCTGAGGGATAAAATGAGACCCTTGATCTGACAGAATCTCTCTACGGAGGCCACAGCGAGGAAAAAAAGCTACCAACTCCTCTACTTCACTTTTCACCTTAACACTTGGTAATGGAATTGCCTCTGGAAATCTGGGAGACGCATCCATTATGGTCAGCAAATATCGGTTTCCATTTTTACTTTAGAAAGGGGAGCTCCACAATTAATCATAACCCACGTGAAAGATTCTTCGAATGCAGGAATTGGCAACAAAGGTGCTGGTTTTATTACTGCCTGTGACTTACCCACCATTTGGCATGTATGACATGTAAAACAAAAATTAACCACGTCCTTGAGCATTCCAGGCCACTAGAAATGCTTCTGTACCTTAGCCTGAGCCTTCCGTATACCGAGGTAACCACCTGCAGTTAGTTTGTGTGTTACCCATAACACGGTATGCTACCAGTCAAACGATCTAGTGCATTTTGGCCCATTTCCATTCTGCACTAACCTACCGTTTTTCTCCACGTTCAGGTTTCCCTGCACCGTGACATCACACAGGGTGTCAGTTACCTGGACATCAACTCCTTTGTCGTTTTCTTCCGTTTTTCCTTCCTGCTGTAACTTATGACAGTGGGATGTTGTTACTACACAGTCTGGAAAATTCCTGGCTATATTTCTTTTAACTCCTCAGTTCCCTAGTTTTCATTTGACTTCTCCACCATAAGAGGTCTCTCCCACCTTGGATCCTATTAAATCGTTCACAAGAACAAACTGTATTCCTGGAACTGACACTGTCACTCACTCTCACTGTTACTTCCCCAATCCTGATTTGGCACTCCAATGGGATGTTTCTGTCCCCAACCTTAATTTCTGTCCCAATTCCACAAATTATCACGCTCTTGAGTAACATGTCAGAAAGAGTGAAAATCCTTCAATCTCTTGCTATTAGGGGCTGAGAGAAAGTGAGGACTGTAAACGGTGGAGATCAGAGTTGAAAAGTGTGGGTCTGCAAAAGCACAGCAGATCAGACAGTATCTGGGAGGCAGGAGAGTTAACGTTTCAGGCACAAGTTCTTCATCAGATAAGTGAGGGGAAGGGGCTGAGAAATAAATAGGAGGGTGGGGGTGGAGCTGGGTGGAAGGTAGCTTGCAAGGCGATAGGTAGATGCAGGTAGGGTGTGATGGTGATAGGTCGGGGAGGAGGGTGAAGTGGATCAGTGGTAGGGCAGCTGCAACCCTCAAACTATACAGCATCAACATCGACTTCACCAATTTCCAAATCTCCCCTCCCACAACCTTATGCCGGATCCAACCATTTAAATTAGCAGCGCCCTCTTGAACCGTCTTAATTGTCCATCGTCCTTCCCAACTATTCACTCCATCCTCTCCTCCGACATATCACTATCACTCCAACGTGCATCTGCCTGTTGCCCTCCCAGTGACCCTCCCACCAGCCCAGCTCCTATCCTCCTATTTATCTTTCAGCCCCCCTTGTCCCCCTGCCACATTCCTGACGATGTGTTTATACCTGATATGTAGATTGTCCTGTTCTTCAGACGCTGCCTGATCTATTGTGCTTTTCTGGCACCTCACTTCACAACTATTAGCGACAAAGCAGATCCCGTATCACAGAAAATTATAATTTATCGTCCTTCCCCGCACCCCTCCCCACCGTCTGAATAAACTTTATCCACAGAGGCGAATTCTTCGTAGAGCCCAGGCACTGACTCTGTACCTAGGCTGTGAACTCTCCTTGGAGACTTGGGGTCTTCTTTAACAGTTTCATTAATGCCACTGGCTTAGCCTCTTTTACCACATCTTTTCCCAAAGTGTCTTCCTTTAGGAAAGGAAGCACGGTGTGTCCCAGCTTACTGCAGTGAAAGCTTCTTTTCCCAGTGCCTTTCTTAAACCATCGGCACTGTAATTGTATGTGTTTCACTCTCTAATAGTGAGAACACCATAGGCCTTTCACCTCCTTTCAACTCCCTTGGGCTTCTTCTTTCACCTCTAGTAAACTATTGTGCGCTACTGTTCGCTTTGTAGTGTGTGATCTCCCCTTCTCCCAGTTTCTATCCTTCACAGGATGAAAGTCCTCCCAGAAGCTAAATTTCATCTCATGCACCAATGCATATTTACCCGCCATTTCTGCCGCGCTTCTCACTTCCTGAAAATGTTATTCATTCACATGAATTTTTACCATCTCTGGAAGTGAGTCTTTAAACTCCTCCAGCAGAATAATCTCCCTTTGAGCCTCACAGGTCTTATCCATTTTTAAGGCCAGTACCCATCAATCAAAATGACTGTGTTTATTTTTTTCAAACTCAACATAAGCCTGAACTGGTTCCGTCTCTATATTTCTGAACCTCTGCCTATATTCTTCTAGTACCAATTCATAACCAACCAAAATAGCCAGTTTGATATCTGCATAATCTCTTGACCCCTCATCTGCAAATACCTCACTCCTGTGCCAACCAGCGTAGTCTGAATGAGCATTACCCACAAGTTCACTGGACACACCATCTGCCGAGCCATTTTGTTTTTCAAATGAAATAAAAACAGATATTGACATTTTTTCTCACCGAAATATGACAATGTATTATCATAGCTATATATATCCCTTCATCTCTATCCTGTTAATTTAACTTTCTTGTCTAACTCCCAACTTCCGAATTTCAAATTCTCTCTCTCTTTTCCTCTCTTTCCCTTTCCCTTTGTTCTATCTCTGTTTCCGTCCCTATTTTCACCTTCTAACTCCAGTTGCCATATTTGCAATTTAAGTTTCTTTCTAACCCTACTGCAGTTGCCTGTTTCTCTGACACACCAAAGTGCTTGACCAACTCCGTTACAATTTCAGCTTTCCTTTTGACCCTGGTTAGACCCAATTCCAAATTTATTTCTAATTCTACAAACATTCCTTCTTCTGACTTTGTAAACTTCCTTGGCAAATTTGGGAAGCTCTTTAGTAATGTTCAAAAATAATTCTTTCACTTTTACTTCAGCAAACCACAAGTTAACAAATTTAAATGAATGTTTCCACTGGATTTTTTTTTAGCTCCAGGTCACTAATTGCAATGTATTGGAATCTGCTGGGACCTTTTGTACCACAAATCTGTTCAAGTCTGTCCAAGTCCCCAGAAAGGCCCCAAACTGTTATGACATCAATGTCGAACCCCTCTATTAATTAAACCAACACATCCAGAAAATATGGGTAACAGAGAACTCCTAAATTCCACTAATTAACGAAAAATAACAATTTATATGTATGCAAGTTAGGTCACTGAGCACGAATATTTGTTTTCAGATGTTTCATCACCGTGATTAGGTGACATCATCAGTGAAGCGCTGGTGGTATGTCCCGTCTCTCTATTTATAGGTTTGTCTTTCTTAAGGTGGGTGATGTCATTCCCGGCTTTTTTATTACAAGGGAAGGTAGAGAGGATCCAAATTGATGCATGTGTTGATGAACTTCTGGTTAGAATGCCATTCCTCTGAGAACGTCCTTGCATGTCTTAGTATGTGCGTGTGTTGTTCCAGTCAAAGTGATGCCCTTTTCTGTCTGTATTATGGAATATAGTGATAATGGGTCATGTACTTTGGTGGCCAGTTGGTGTTCATGTATCCTGGTAACATGACAACAGGACCATTTCAATGGCAGAAAAATGATTTTGTATACATTGTTTAATCAATGTGTGTGTGCAGATATTTTTCATATGTGCACAACATATTCTAAATGCACAACGGAGACACAGTTATTGAAAAATGATGCACATGATGTATAAAATGTATAAAACATTATTTGATGCTCATCTAAAGTGATATGTTCCCCTTCTCTCAATGTTTCCTCCTTTTCTGGAATTCTCTACTCTAATTTCTCATTCTTATCAGGTTGTGTGTTATATATCCTTTCTTCTGGTGTCCCAACTTATTGCAGTTAATCCCCTTTCTATCGGGACTTCAATATACTGGTCTGCTGGGTTCGTTCCAAAGCTAGTGTCTGTCATATTATTGGAGATTAAAATTCTGGCATCAGACCCAGAATTTGAACATATTACTCTGTTGTAAATGCACTGTACAAAGGACCACAGCACACAGGAATTGCCAAAACATTGAGGGATGTGCATCTATTTCTTTCAGCAATCTAGTTTACTCATTTTTCACATGTCCCATCTATATCCTCTCTCACATTTTCTCTTTGTATCTAGTCAAGAAATTTGCCAATTATTCTTTATGTCCCATCTCTCAAAACACCTTCTTTCGATTTATATCTATTGCTCATTTCTTGATGTAATGTGATTATAATTGAGCAATGTCACTCCAAAGATATGAGGGAGGAGCTGACTAAAGTTAATTGGAAGGGGAGCCGAGCAGGGAAGACCACGGAGCTACAATGGCAGGAATTTATGTTGGATAATTCGGAGGATATCAGAAATTCTCCCAAAAAAGATGAAACATACTCATGGGAGGACAAGGCAGCCATGAGTGATAAGGCATCGAACCAAAAGAGAAAACATACAATGTGGTGAAGATGATTGGGAATCTAGAGAATTCATTGGCTCTGAAACTACACAACTCTGGTATCACTGACACTGCAGAGCTCTTAATCATGGTCAGGGAGAGAAACAGAGGGAAAGACATTCAATTTAAACCCAGAAGATGGGATTACTCAAGGAAAAAGATTCAGATGAATTAAACGATTGAATAAAATCAGTTAAATGTTTTTACGGAATGTGTCAGATTGGAAACATGACCTCAGCAGAATGAGAATATGAAAATGCAAGTATTTCCACATCAGAAACCAGAGTAGGTCACTGAGTACAGGGCTGATGGGTGAAAGGGTCTCGATGTGAACTAGGGGACAGACAGCAGAATTGCATTTCAGATATTGCAGCTCAAAACTTCGTATTCATGTAGTGCTGTAGACCACAGTAGCAGGAGAAGCAGAACACCATTCAACTACCACCTGTAATATCTTACCCAGGGATAATCTCCTCAGTCTGCGATTACAATCAACACGATCTGTGTATCAGTAATGACTGTGGGTGAACATGTCAGGGTCAGAATCACGTGAACCTAAACCTGCTTTTCTCATCAGAGAGTGGCGGGAGCTGGGCGGAAGTGAAGTCGGAACGCCAAGCCGGTTGGAAAGGTAAATGATTGTTATATGAGTGGAACTGAATAAGCCACAGTTGAAGAGGGTGAAGACATGACTGCCCAGCTGGTTCAGTGTGCTACGTGCTTGATGTGGGAGGTCAACGACTCTGGTGTGTATGGCTCATATAAGTGTGGAAAGTGTGTGCACGTTCAACTCCTGACAGAGCATATTGCAGCGCTGATGAAAGAGCTCGAGGACCTCAGGCTCATCCAGGAGACCGAGATTTTTCTGGACAAGACCTTCGGCGAGGTTATTACGCTAATCGTACCAGAAGAGAGCAGAAGAGAACAGACGATGAGGAAGGCAGAGAGGAGATGGACGCAAGAGACCGCGGGGGGAAGTGCCTGTCAGGAACAAGTTGAATCTTTTAGACACAGTAGAGACAGATGACACTGCCAGTCTGCGAGGCGGCCATGTCTGTCAATCAAATGTTGGTGTAGAGACAGAGCGGATGAGTCGGACATCGCACAGAGCAGTGGTAATAGGGGACTCCATAGTGAGAGGAACTGACCGGGTTTTTGTGGCAGCAGACGGGACTTAAGCTGGGTGACTTAATAGCTTTAAATTAAGGGTGGTAGGTATAGGACAGATGTTAGGGGTAGATTCTTCACACAGCGGTTGTGAGTTCATGGAATGCCCTGCCCGTATCAGTGGTGAACTCTCCTTCTTTATGGTCATTTAAGCGGGCATTGGATAGGCATTTGGAAGTTATTGGGCTAGTATAGGTTAGGTAGGATTCGGTCGGCGCAACATCGAGGGCCGAAGGGCCTGTACTGCGCTGTATCCTTCTATGTTCTATGTTCTATGTTCTATGGGTGTGTTGCCTTCCTGGTGCTAGGGTTAAATACATCACAGACAGAGTGCAGGAAATCCTCAAGGACGAAGGTGAAGAGCTCGAGGTGGTGGTACATGTCGGCACAAATGATGTCGGGAAGAAGAGGAGGAACATACTACAGCGGGACTTCGGAGAACTAGGAACAAGGCTGAAAAGCAGGACGTCCAGGGTGGTTATCCCCGGTTTACTTCCAGTTCCTTGGGCTGGTGAGGCCAGAAACAGGGAGATAATGGACTTGAACGTATGGCTGGGGAATTGGTGCAGGAAGCAAGGATTTAAATTCTTGGATCACTGGGGTATGTTTTGTGGTAAGTATAGATTCTACAAGAGAGACGTTTGCACCTTAATAGGTTAGGGACCAGCATTCTGGCAGGCAGGTTTGCTACTATTACACCGCTACATTTAAACTAAGTAGCGGGGGGAGGAGGAGACAAACTGGCTGTTTAAGAAGGAAATTGGAGGGAAAGTTAGAACAAGGGAAGTCAAGAAAGACAACTGTATCCATGAGGCAGAAAACTCAGAAAGGGATCATGCTGTAAGGTTGAGTGAAATAGGAGTTGATGGGAAGGGTGAGTGCAGTAACAAATTAAAAATACTATACATGAATGCACGAAGCATTAGAAATAAAATGGATGAGCTTGAGGCTCTTGTGCAAATTGGCAGATACAATATTGTGGGGATAACTGAGACGTGGCTTCAAGTGGACAGGGCCTGGGAAATGAATATTCAAGGCTACACGTGCTATCGTAAGGACAGACTGATGGGCAGAGGGGGTGGGGTGGCCATGTTGGTAAGGGATGATATTCAGTCTCTTGCGCGGGGGGACATAGAATCAGGGGATGTAGAGTCAGTGAAGATAGAGCTGCGAAATACTAAGGGTAAAAAGACCCTCTTGGCAGTTATCTACAGGCCCCCAAACAGTAGTCTGTTTGTCGGATGTAAGTTAATTCAGGAGCTGAAATTGGCCTGTCGCAAAGATGTTACTACAGTTGTTATGGGGGATTTCAACATGCAGGTAAACCGGGAGAATCAGGATGGTATTGGACGTCAAGAAAGAGACTTTGTGGAATGCCTCAGAGATGGATTCTTAGAACAGCTGGTGCTGTAGCCGACCTGGAAGAAGGCAATTCTGGATCTGGTATTGTGCAACGAACCAGAATTGGTCAGGGACCTCGAAGTGAAGGAGCCATTGGGAAGTAGTGACCATTATACAATAAGTTTCAATCTGCAATTTGAGAGGGAGAGGGTACAATCGGAAGTGACAATTTTTCAGTTGAATAAAGGGAACTATGGAGCTATGAGGGAGGAGCTGGCCAAAGTTCAATGGTGCAATACATTAGCAGGGATGACAGTGGAGGAACAATGGCAGATATTTCTGGGTATAATGCAGAAGTTGCAGGATCAGTTCATTCCAAAATGGAAGAAAGATCCTAGGAGGAGGCATGGGTGGCCGTGGCTGCCGGGAATGTTAAGAATCATATAAAGTTAAAAGAGAAAAGGTATAACATAGCCAAATGAAGGACTGGGAAACTTTTAAAGAACAACAGAGGATTACTAAGAAGGAAATACACAGAGAAAAAATGAGGTACGAAGGTAAACCGGCCAATAATATAAAGGAGGATAGTAAAAGTTTTTTTTTAGGTATGAGAAACGCAAAAAAAATTTAAGACTAAAATTGGGCCCTTGAATACAGAAACAGGGGAACAAAGAAATAACAGAGGAATTGAATTGGTACTTCAGATCTGTGTTCACTGGGGAAGACACAAGCAATCTCCCTAAGGTAACAGTGGCTGAAGGACCTGAACTGAAAGGACTTTGTATTTGCCAGGAATTGGTGTTGGAAAGACTTAGGTCTGAACGTTGATAAGTCCCCTGGGTCTGAAGGTCTACATCCCAGGGTATTGAAGGAGGTGGCTCGAGAAATCGTGGATGCATTGGTGATTATTTTCAAGAGTTCGATAGATTCGGGATCAGTTCCTGCGGATGGGAGGGTGGCTAAAGTTATATCATTTTTTAAGAAAGATGGGAGAGAGAAAGCAGGAAATTATAGACCAGTTAGTCTGACCTCAGTGGTGCGAAAGATGCTGGAGTCTATTATAAAGGCAGAAATTACGACACATCTGGATAGTAGTAACAGGATAGGTCAGAGTCAGCATGGATTTATGAAGGGGAAATCATGCTTGACTAATCTTCTGGAAGTTTTTGAGGATGTAACTCTGAAGATGGACGAGGGAGATCCAGTAGATGTAGTGTACCTGGACTTTCAGAAAGCTTTTGATAAAGTCCCACATAGGAGGTCAGTGAGCAACATTAGGGCGCATTGTATTTGGGGCAAAGTGCTAACTTGGATTGAAAGTTGGTTGGCTGATAGGAAACAAAGAGTCATGATAAACGGCACCATTTTCGAATGGCAGGCAGTGGGGTACCGCAGGGATCAGTACTGGGACCGCAGCTTTTTACAATATATGTCAATGATATAGAACATGGTATTAGTAATAACATTAGCAAATTTGCTGATGATACTAAGCTGGGTGGCAGGGTGAAATGAGACGAGAATGTTAGGAGATTACAGGGTGACCTGGACAAGTTAGGTGGGTGGTCAGATGCATGGCAGATGCAGTTTAATGTGGATAGATGTATGGTTATCTACTTTGGTGGCAAGAACCGGAAGACAGATTACTACCTAAATGGAATCAATTTAGGTAAAGGAGCAGTATAGAAAGTCAATGAAGGTAAGCATGCAGGTACAACAGGTAGTGAAGAAGGCTAATAGCATGCTGGCCTTCATAACAAGAGGGATTGAGAATTGAAGCAATGAGGTTCTTCTGCAGCGGTACAGGGCCCTGGTGAGACCATACCTGGAGTACTGTGTGCAATTCTGGTCTCCAAATTTGACGAAAGACATTCTGGCTATTGAGAGAATGCAGCGTAGGTTCACGAGGTTAATTCCTGGAATGGCGGGATTACCTTACACTGAAAGACTGGAGCGACTGGGCTTGTATACCCTTGAGTTTAGAAGACTGAGAGGGTATATGATTGAGACATATAAGATTAATAAAGTATTGGACACCCTGGAGGCAGGAAACATGTTTCCCCTGATGGGTGAGTGCCGAACCAAAGGACACAGCTTAAAAATATAGGGTAGATCATTTAGGACAGAGATGAGGAGAAATTTCTTCACCCAGAGAGTGATGGCAGTGTGGAATGCTCTGCCCCAAAGGGCAGTGGAGGCCCCGTCTCTGGATTCAATTAAGAAAGAGTTGGATAGAGCTCTCAAGGATAGTGGAATCAAGGCTTATGGAGATAAGGCAGGAACAGGATACTCCTACTCCTGCACCTATTGTCTATTGTCTATTGTTACTAACCCATTAGTGTTACTGCACTTGAGCAACTGATCTGATCAAAGCTCGCAGTCCTGCCACATTCAGTCATAAATGGTGATGGACGATTAAACAAATGACTGGAGGAAAGTGATCCACAAACATCCCCTTCCTAGATAATGGAACAGACCTACATATCAGTGTAAAAGACAATGATGTAATATCTGCGCCACCCTCAGCCAGAAGTGTTCAGTCGATGATCCACCTCACTCTCGCCATAATGCCCACAGTATCACAGATTCCAGTCTTTAATCAATCTGATTCGCTGCCCATGACATGAAGAAACAGCTGAACACAGTAGATGCAACAAAGGCAGTGGGCCTTGACCCCATTCCTGCAATAGGACTGAAGCCTTGTGCTGAACAACAAGCCGTGTCCCTGGGGAAGCTGTTTCATTCCAACTCCAACTCTGACATCTCCCTGGCAATGTGGAAATTTACTCAGCTATGTGCGGTTCCCTAAGAGGGGAATAATTACAATCTGACCAATTACCAATCCCTCGGGACAGTCACGATAGTCAAGTTGTTGGGAGTTCTTTTTGACAGAGCTGTCAAGCAGCACAGAAGTAACCAGCTCAGTGTTGTCTCTGATAGGTCCCCATGTAGAGATGGGGCTGTTGTGGAAATGTCATTGGATTACTAATCCAGACCAGGTTAATGCTCTGGCAGCAGGTGGAAGTTTAAAATAATTAATAAAATATTAAGATGCACAATCTGTTGTCAGTAATATGACCTTGAAGCCAATATCGATTGTAAACACGAATTTGCTTCCCCAATGGACTTTCAGGAAGTGAATCTCCCGTGCTTTCCTGGTCTGTCCTAAACGTGACTCCAGACACAGATATATGATAAACGTTTCAATGGTCTCTGAGTCGGCCAAGCAAGATAATCTATTGTTTCAAACTGCTCCGAGGTCGTAAAGGATAAAACCAGACAGAACACCCGGCACCTGCCTCGGTATCGGAAAAGGGAACGGTAAACACAATCCTGTCGATCCTGCAAAGACCTCCTGCCTAACATCTGAGAGTTTGTGACAACTTTCCCACAGACTACACAGAAACACCGGTAAAGGAGGAGGTTGTAAAACACATTGAGCCTCACCCATTCTAGTTCATGTTCAAACATCTCCTCAATGCACTTTTCGCACAACATGAATATATCCATTAATGTGAGTAACCTTGGGAAGCTATAATATAGGAAATGCAGTACTCCCTTTGGTCCATCGAGTTTGCTAGCCAATTCAATATAATGATGGCTGGCCCTTTATTTCCACACCGTACTCCTGCTCTCTCACCATCCCTTTACTGTCTCTCAATCCTTATTTATATGCAGTGTCTTGGCTACCAGGTGTGAGCGAATTCCCCAGGGTCACCAGTGCCTGAGTGCAGACATTTATTCTCATCTCAATGCAGAATGTCCTGCCTGTATCTAATACTTTAGCCCCTTGTTTTAGACATACCAGCCAGGGGAATTATCATTCCTGCTTCCAATCAGTCTCACCCTGTCAGAGTGTTTTCTATGTTACTGAGATCTCCACTCATTTTCCTAAAGCCCATGGAATACAGGCCCAGTTGCCCCAAACACTGCTCCCACAACAAGCCTGTCATCCCAGAGATCAGTCTGGCCATCCTTCACTGCATCCCTCAATGTCAGGTTTGTCCTTTATTCGGTAAGGAGACCAAAACTGCACACAATACTGCACAATGTTCGAGATGGGGTCCCAACAAGTCCTGTACAGCTGCAGTAAGAAACCCTTACTCCTGGACTCAAATCCCCCTGAAACGAAGGTCAATGCACCAGTTACCTTCCTAACTACTTTCTGTTCCTGCAATATTGCTTTCAGTGACTGATGTACAGCGAGATCCAGATCCTTTTCAATGTTACAGCTCCCCCCTTGGAGGGTCTATATACACTGGGCAGCGTGACAATGCCATTTGCAGTATTGATCTCTGGGTTGAGACCTCACTGTGCTGCAGGTACCTCGGTGGGCTGCTGAGAAGGAAACAACAAAAAGGAGCATACATCGCTTTGTAGATCAACATGGTTCAATCATAGGCTGCCAATCTCTTGTTCCCTCCAAAGGACACACTGTCACCTCTACCCACCTTGCTCTCCATCTGCCACGTATTTGCCCATTCACACCACTTGTCTCAGTCACCTTGGAGCTTTTTTTACAACCTCCTCGCCCAGTCACAATCCCACATTCTTTAGTGCTGTCAGCAGGCTGGGATTTGATTCCCGCAACTAAATGTTTAATGGGTATTGTGAACATCTGGGTCCCGACCACCGATCCCTGCGATACCTCAGCAACCTTCCTCTGTTAATTTTATTTTTCTGATTCATTTATTTCGTGGATCTGGGTGTCACTGGCTGGGCCGGCATTTATTGCTCTTCAGCAGGTGGTGAATTGCTGCACAATGCCATTTAGGAGGGAATCCCAGGATTCAGACCCAGTGACAGTGAAGGGACGGTGATATTATTCCAAATCAGGGTGGTGAATGGTTTGGAGGGGGACTTGAAGATAGTGGTGTTCCCATACATCTGCCACCCTTGTCCTTCTAGATAGACGTGGTCGTGAGTTGGGAGGATGGTCTCTGAGCATCTTTGGTGAATCATTTCAGTGCAGTTTCTAGATCGTAAAGCACTGCTGCTGCTGAGCGTTGGTGGTGGAGCATTGTGGATGAAACGATGCTCAAACTCGCTGCTTTGTCCTGGATGGTATCAAGCTTCTTGAGTGTTGTTGGGTCTGCAATCATTCAGAAAAATTGGGAGTCTTCTATCACACTTCTGTCTTATGCATTGTAGATAATGGACAGGCTTTTGGAAGTCAGGATGTGAGTTACTCTCCGCAGTATTCCTAGCTTCTCACCTGCTCTTGTAGTTACTGTGTTTATGTGGCAAGTCCAGTTAGTTTCTGAGCAATGATTATCCCCCAGGATTTTGATACTGGGGGATTCAGTGATGATAACACCATTGAATGCCAAGGGACAGCGATTAGATTGTATTTTAGTGGTGATGGTCACGGTCTGGCATTTGTGTGGCGTCAATATTATTTGCCACGTGTCAGCCTGGATACTGTCCAGAAATTGTCGCCTTTAGATATGGACTGTTTCAGTATCTGAGGAGCCACAAATGCTGCTGAATATTGTGCAATCATTGGCGAACATCCCCACTTCTGACATTATAACAGAGGGAAGCTCATTGATGAAGCAGCCCTGAAGGTATTTGGACCTAGGCCACTGTCCGAGGGATTCCTACAGACTTGTCTTGGAGCTGAGTTGATTGACCTTTATCAACCATAATAATCTTCCTACGTGTCAGGTATGATTCTAACCAGTTGGGAGTTTGCCCCTGATACCTTCTGATTCCAGTTTTGCTAAGGACCCTTGATGCCACACTTGGTCGAAGGCAGCCTTGTTTTAAAGGGCTGTCACTCTCACCCCACCTCTGGAATTCAGCTCTTTTGTCCATGTTTGAACCAAGGTAATGAGGTCAGGAGCTGCATGGCCCTTGGGGGAGCCCAAACTGGGCGTCATTGACCAGGTTATATCTGAGCATGTGCTGCTTGAAAGCACTGACACATTCCATCACTTTACTGCTGATCGAGAGTGGACCGATGGGGTGGTGATTGGCCGGATTGGATTTGTTCTGCTTTTTATGTATTGGAGATACTTGGGTAATATTCGACATAATCGGGTAAATGTCATTGTCATAACGGTATTGGAACAGCTTTGCTAGGGCAGTGACAAGTTCTGGAGCACAAGTTTACAAACTATTGCCAGAATGTTGTCAGCATGTGTACCCTTTGGAGTATCCAGTGTCTCCAACTGAATCTGGACATCACGTGGAGTGAATCAAATTGGTTAATGACTGGTAACTGAATCGCTGCGGACCACTGGAGGGGGCTGAGATGGATCATCCACTCAGCACTTCTGATTGAAGATTGTTGCGAATGCATCAGCCTTATCTTATACACTGAAGTGTTGGGCTCTTCCATCATGGAGGAAGGGGTTATTTGTGGAATCTCTTCTTCCAGTGAATTGTTTAAATGTTCCCCCACCTCCCCCCCCCCCCAGCTTTTCTCGACCAGAAGTGGAAGGACTGCAGAACTTAGGTATGATCATTGCTTGTGGGATCACTAAGCTCTGTCTATCACTTCCTGCTTATCCTGTTTTGTGCATACGTTGTACTGTTTGGTAGCGTCACCAGGCAGACATCTCATTGTCAAGTGTGCCAAGTTCCTCTCCTTCCCTCCTGCACACTCCGTTGAACAAAGGTTGATCCTCTGGATTGATGGTAATTGTTGTGAGGGGGATATGCCAGGCCATGAGGGTGTGCAGGAGTACAATTCTCCTGCTATTGCTGACCCACAGCACCTTATGGAAACCCAGACTTGAGCTGCTAGATCTGTTTAAGTCTGTCTTATTTAGCACATGGATAGTGCCACTCAAAATGATGGAGGTTATTCTCAATGTGAACGTGTGGTTAAAAAGTGCTTGGACGAGCACTTGGAATTGTCATAGCATTCCAGATTATGGGCCTGGTGTTGGAAACAGAGACCAGTATAGATCGTGCTGTACTTCTGTTGGCACAGAATCTATAGTCCTGTGAGTGTATGGTGTGGAAGGTCAATTATTGAGCAGCTGAAGTTGATCGGTTTCTAAAGAGTATATTCACAAGTGTTATAAGAGTGAACTTTAACAGCTTAGTAAATCATGTCAGTGTGAGAAGTATGATAAAATAAGTGCAGCTTCCTTACAATCTGAAAACCGAGAATGGGCAATGGGGAACAGGGAAATGGCAGAACTATTAAACCACTACTTCAGTTCTGTCTTCACAGAACATTCTAACAATACTAGGAAAACCAAGTCTGGTGTGGGAAAATGATATAGTACATGAAATATAGAACATAGGAATTAACCAGTTTAGAAGAAATTGATAGGACTGAAAATAATGGTCATAGACAATATTAACATAGATTTATGAAATGGGAATTATGATTGAGAAACAGACTGGGAGACAAATGAAAGAGAAGCAACGGAGGTCATACATTTGGATTTTCAGAAAAAACGTTGGTAAAGCACCAAGCCTAGTTTACAAAATTAAATCTTAGTGGATTGGGGCTAATATATGGACATGTTTCTAGAATGAGACAGCTGGCAGGAAACAGTGAATAGAAATAAACAGACTCGTCAAGCAACAGCCTGACATTGTCTGCAAGGTATGATTCTGTGAGTATGACTATGTCCCAGACAACCCATCACCTTCCCTGGATATCTCTTGTCTCACCAGCGGGACAGACATAGCAGAAATGGCGGCACATTGGGATACAGTTGGAAAGGAATTGCTCTGCAATTCCTCAATAGTGACTCTGTATCTCATGAAGTCTCATGGCGTCAGTGTACACATGGGAAAGGAAACCTCCTGCTGATTACCATGTACCAGCCTCTCTCAACTGATGAATCAGTACTCCTCCATGCTGAACAACACTTGGAGGAAACACTGACGGTGGTCAGGACGCAAAAAGAACTCTGGGTGGGCGAGCTCAATGTCCACCACCAAGTGTGTGGTAAAGCGCCAAGCCTAGTTTGCAAAATTAAGTCTGAGTTGGATTGGGGCTAATATCTGGACATGTTGCTAGAATGGCACAGCTGGCAGGAAACAGTGAATAGAAATAAACAGACTCGTTAAGCAACAGCCTGACATTATCTGCAAGGTATGATTCGGTGATCATCTCGCCACATCATTTAAGCTCTTCTTCAGATCTTCTGTTATGCTGTGGATTAGAGAAGGACAATGATCTTTCAACAACACTGTATATGTCCCCTGAGACTGCTGTAACCTGGGTGGGAACCTTACAGCAGGCTGGTAAAGCATTGCTGCTGCTGTACAGGGTCTGAGTGAGATCACATCTGGTGTAGTGTGTAAAGATTTAATCTCCTCACTGAGGAAAGGATATTGTTACATTGGAATAGATGGTACTTTCAACTGATCCCTGTAATGAAGGTGCTAACCTATAAGGAAAGGATCATCAGGTTGAGTTTATAAGAATGAAAGATGATCATATTTTTACATCGAACACCAGAAGACGTCAGTAATAGAAGTCAATTACACAACAAATGGAGGAATCCAGTCCACTTCTCCAGCTTGATACACAGGAACAGCAGAAGGGTATTCACGCCTTCGACCATTTTACAACAGGACAGCACAAGGTTATACAGCCCTGGAGCATGATATAAGGTTACAAGAGGAGGCCAATCAGCCCCTCAATTCAAAACACTGGACGCAGAGTTGGCCATACTGCACCATTATCCTATTACACAGCAACAGGATCAGTCCATTCAGCCTCCTCCAGTCTGTAAGCCAGGAACTGGAAGAGGCCACACAGTGACCGGAGATTTTGAAAACAGGAGGTCATTCAGCCCCTCCGATCCTTTGTAGGGGAATTGGACAAGGATACAAAGTATCTGAGACGTTTTTTAATGAGAAAGTTGAAGGCAATTCAGTCACGCGTCTGTTGTATGGGAACAGGAGAAGACCAATCATTCCCTCAGTCCGATCTCAGGGATGCATGAGGAGACCATTCAGTATTTATAGCCTATGATGGAAGATTATGAGAAGATCCATCATCCCCTCAAAATGTTACACAGCAACAGGAAGATTCCGTTATCCCTCAATGCCCTAATACATCAACAGGAGGAGGTCATTCAGGTCATATAGATGAGAATATAGGAAAACCAGAAAGACGTCAGCCCATCGAGTTTGCACACCAGCAGGATGATGAATCCGTTCAGCCACACATGTCTCTTACACAGCAATTGGAGCATATCCCTTAAAAACGTCTACCAGATAAACAGGAATTCAAAGAAAACGTAAATGTTTTCAAAAGGGAAGAACTTATGGTAACTATATACATTAGGGAGTAAAACGTAACGATAAAACCATTGCAATTAATCCGTTGTTGAGGACGTTTGCAAAGTTAAACCACAATCCATCACAGTTTTACGAAGGATAAAACGTGCATGAATTGTTTGCTTGAGTTACTTAAGGATGTGACAAACGAAGTGGATACTAAGATTCCTGGAGATGGAATTTATCTAGTCTTCCTGAAGGCATTGGATATGTCGCTTCTCCAAAGAGAAAATTGTAAGATCAGACAACATGGATTTAGGAATAATTTATTAGCTTGGATGGAGGATTGGTTAACCAATAAAATGTAGTCAGATGGAATAAATGTGTCATTTTCTTTTGGCAAATGCAACTTGTCGGGTGCCATAGATTTCAGTACTCATGCCTCAAACATTTGAGTTCAATATTATTACTCGGTTGACGGGATGGAAAATACTATTTTCAGAGGTTCGAAATTACTTCGCAATGAAGATGGAAGAGATATAAAAATAAATATGGATAAGTTGGTCAAATGGGCCAAAATCTGGCAATGAAAATTAACTTGGAAAAATATGGGTTATCCAAGTTGGCCAGCGTAATAGAAAGGCAAATTATTATCTAAATGGAGAGAAACTTTGAAGTGCTTTGGAGCAGAAGGATACGGGTGTCCGCTTGCATATCACAGAAAACCTGTATTCGGGTACTGAAAGTAATGAGAAATGCAAGCATAATTTCAGTGTTTATTTGGAAAATGATAAAGTTGAAAGGTAGAGTGTGTTACTGCAGCTATGCAAGATATTCGCGAGGCTGCAACTGGAGTATAGTTTGGGTGCACTGACTTGTGGAAGGATGCATTTTCATTGGAGGCAATTCAAAGAGTTTCATTAGATTGATTCCAGAGATGAAACATTTGTCTAATGAAGAGAAATTGAGCAGTTCAGGCCAATATTCTCAAGTTTATAAGAATGAAAGGAGATCTCATTCAGATCTGTAAAATGGTGAGAGTGATTGACAGCGTAGATTTGAAGTGGATATTTTTTCATGTGGGGCAATCTACAGAAAGAGAGCAGGGTTTTCAGATGGAGAGATGGCAGTAAAGTGGACAGAGGCCGCAATGACATCAGCCATGCTTGTATTCAATAGCGGAGCAGAGATGACATCAGCCATGTTTATATTCAATGGTGGAGCAGAGATTACATCAGTCATGCTTGTATTCAATGGTAGAGCAGAGGTGACTTCAGCCATGATTGCATTCCATTGCAGAGCAGAGATGGCATCAGCCATGATTGTATTCAATGGCAGAACAGAGGTGACATCAGCCATGTTGATATTCAATGGTGGAGCAGAGATGACATCAGCCATGTTTAAATTCAATGGCGGAGTAGAGATGTCATCAGCCATGTTTGTATTCAATGGCGGAGCAGAGATGACATCAGCCATGTTTATATTCAATGGTGGAGCAGAGATTACATCAGCCATGATTGTATTCAATGGTGGAGCAGAGATGACATCAGCCATGTTTGTATTCAATGGCGGAGCAGAGATGACATCAGCCATGATTGTATTCAATGGCGGAACAGAGATTACATCAGCCATGTTTAAATTCAATGGCAGAGCAGAGATGACATCAGCCATGATTGTATTCAATGGTGGAGCAGAGATGACAGCAGCCATGATTTTTTTCAATGGTGAAGCAGAGATGACATCAGCCCTGTTTGTATTCAATGGTGGAGCAAAGTTGACATTAGCCATAAATGTATTCAATAGCGGAGCAGGCTTGAGGGGCTGAATAGCCAACTGATGCTCCTCATTCTTATTCAGCCCTTCGGATGTGTTACACAGGAATGGGGGAGGACTGGTTATCAGCAGGCATTCAGTCTGAATCAGTGGACAAGTCGTAAACTGTTGAGTCATATAGCGACCGCCGATGGGTCCTCAACTAGTTACAATCTATATCAATGATCAGTGGGATGGAACAGATGTACTGATACTGAGTTTAGTGATGTCGCTGTGATAAGGAAGAGATTATATTATCATGAGAGTTTGGAGAGTCTGCAAATAGATACAGAGTGGTAAAAGCAATGAATAATCGTTTGGCAGGTGGAATATAACATGATATAACCTGTCATTTCACTTACAGGATTAATGGAAGGCAGTATGTTTCTGAAATGGAGAGGGATTACAGGACTTAATGATACAGTGTACTGGAGGGTTTTCATACCCGTTCAGACAGGGGTGGTTTTGTTCCATCCCCGATCGTGTGCTCTTTGACACTCCAAGTGACCCCATTGCTCTCCGTACACAAGGAACATTTTGTTGTGGTTGGTCGGATTTGGGGTTGCATTGATTGCTTCTCCATAGTTTTGCAGAAAGTAAGTCTCTCAAATATATTTCCCGTTTGATAAATTTCTGTTGCCTTTGTCTTGGTCCCATTACTTTCAGTTAAAGTACTGTCTCCATAACGTTTATTTGCTAATTGTATTCTACTCCCTTTTTGTCTCTCACCAGATTAAGCCTTCCTTGTATTGCTGAGAAGATTGTTTTTTTGTTTTGTTTGCTTCTGTGATGACATAACTGAAATATTTTCTGCATAGTTCTGCCATTTCCCTCTTCTCCATTCTCCATTCTTTGGTTTCAGACTATAATGAAGCTGCACGTTGATTTCCCTTAATTTTGCCATTGGCGTACTTTTTGAAATAGTTACAAGTTCCCTCTTATTACCCTATAGAGTGTCCTGAAACCCATCAATTCCTGTCGTAAGCTTCTCAATGATTCACCTTGCACAACCATGCACTCATCAGAAATACAGCACCGTCTACATTAGTCCCACTTTTCTACACGAATATTATGACACTTCAAGAGGTCATCCAAGTACGTTGTAACAGATGTGAGGTTACCCCTGACAAGTCCCTCTTTGGTAGTGCATTCCAGACCTCAAAACCCTCTGGGTGAAAAATGATCCTCAAATCCCCGCTAAATCTCGAACCCTTTACTTTAAGAATCTGCTCCCCCTTGTTCTTCTCCCTCTGACTAAAAGGAACAGCTGCTGTCTATCCAGCCTGTCCATATCCCTCATAATCTTTTCCTTCTGAAACACATCCCCCTCAGCCTTCTCTGCGCCAGTGTAAACAACCCGAGCTTACCCAGCCTCTCTCCATAGCTGATATGCTCCATCCCAGGGAACATCCTGGTGAATATCCTCTGCAACCCCCTCCAATGCAATGACATCCTTCCTGTAATGTGGTTCCCAGAGCTACACACAGTTTTCCATCTTGGCCAAACCAGTCACATTCAGGGATGTGTAGATAAGCTCCCTCTGAGCTCCCTAGTGTGCTGCCATTCACTGAGTACTCCCCTGTCTGCTTCCTTCTTCCAAAGTGCATCATGTCATATTTATCAGGGTTACATTCCATCTGTCATTGATCTGTCCATTCCATCTACATCTTCCTGCAACATAAAACCTTCCTCTTCACTGCCATCCAACCGGTCATTCGTTGTATCAAACACAAACTTTGTTATCACACTCTCCCTAACCCTCGTCCATATTCGCCGATACACCACTTATGAATATTGCAAATCATATGGTTATAGATCACATAACACCAGGTTATAGCCCAACAAGTTTATTCGGAGGCACTAGCTTTCGAAGCGCTGCTTCTTCATCAGGTGGTTGTGCACTTTGAAAGCTCGTGCCTCCGAATAAACCTGGTGTTGTGTAATTTTTAACTTTAGCCACCCCAGTCCATGACTGGCACCTCTGAATCACAAATAATAAGGGACACAACACTGCTCCATGTCGTACACCATTGGACATCGGCCTCCAGTCACACAAACAGTTTTCTACCACCACCCTCTGTCTCCTACCACTGATGGTGATTTAGATGCAACTTGGCAAGTCACTAATGACTCCTACCTATTGCCTGGTTATTCTGTTCCACTTGACACACTTGTTGAATACCTGAGGAACCTCCCTAAACTTGCCTGCCAGCAGATTTCCATGCCCCGTATTAGTCAGTCCTCCCCGAGTGAAGAATTTTCTTCTTATCACAGTTTTAAATGGCCTGTCCCTTCTCCTGCCATTATTTACCCTAAATGTAGAGTAGACAGCCAGAGAAACATCCTGTTTATTTCCACCTTGTCATATGCTTAGTGAATTTTCTAAATTTCACTGCGATTACCTCTCATTCTTTGAAATCCTAGAGAACACAGGCCGAATTTCTGCATCAGACTATCTCACCATCTGAGGGACGAATCTGGCAAATGTCCATTGCACGTCCTCTGTGGTCAGCATATTCTTTCTCAGATTAGGTCACCAAAATTGTACACAATACTCCAGGTACAGTCTCAAAAACCCTGTAAACTATCGTTCACGTACAGGAGATAAGTGGTAAAAAAGTAAAGGTTATGACTGGCTTTGTCGATGGGAGGAGTGAATCCAGTTGGGAGATGGAAGAAGGGCTGATCAGTGGAATGGAAGGGAGGAGGAGGGGCTGGGAATGTTGTTAGGGGATTGGAGGGGAGGTTATTTGAAATTGGAGAACTCAATTTTGAGTTCCCCGGGCTGTAGGCTGACTAGGGAGAGGATGAAGTGTTGTTATTCCAATTTGCGGTTTGTTTCATTGTGTCAATGGAGGAAGTCAAGGATGGCCAAGTTGAAAATGGCGTGGGAGGGGAAATTGACATAGGCAGTGACTGGTAGATCAGCACAGCCCTTATGGACCCAGCTGAGATGCTTGGCACAACATCCTCTTAGTGTACGCTTGGGATCGCCGATGTAGAGAAGACCACATCGGGAGCACCAGTTACAGTAAACTGGGTTGTATCCCAACACCTGGCACATCTTCCACAAGGACCATTCCCTTCGTTAATCTTTGGTTCGTGCCACACTCCCCACCAAACCCTCCAATCCTCACTGACAACTGCCCTACAAACGGAAAAGATGCATCACCTGTTTGCACACAATCTCCCTCACCTCCATCCAGTGCCCCAAACAGACCCTCCAGGTGAACAGAGATTCAACTGCCTCCCTTCCAATCTAGTGTACTGCATCAAGTGCTTCCGATGTGGTCTTCTCTACATTGGGGAGATCAAACATAAACTAAGGACACATTTTCCCAACCATCACAGCCGGGCCCAAAGGGACCGACATGAGCTCCCAGTCACCACCCATTTCAATTCCCCTTTCCCTGTTTCCCCCCTCCCGACCATTTCCTTCTCTCTTTATCAGCAGCTCTCCCTACCCCCACCCCAATCCTGAAGAACGGTTATACCGGAAATATTGACTTCTCCACCTCCTGATGCTGCCTGGCTTGTTGTGTTCTCCAGCCTCCTGTTTGTCTATTATTACACAGGACGATAAGGAGTCGAGTCAACGCAGCACGCTGGTTAGCAGCTACCACGAGTCACCCAATAATGAACCTCTTCCCTGGGATGAGGAGGAGAACATGCAACTCCCTCGAGACGCTGACACACGAAAAGGAAGAACCATTCAGCCCCTCCAAACTGTTACACTGAAATAGGAGGATGTCATTGATGCTGCAACATGACAAACCAATGAAGCAGAAATTGCACAGAGAGACTGGCCCAAGTTGTTCCTCCTGGCTCCATTGCTATAGCTACATATGTGTTACATTAATGTGGTTTGCTGATGGAGAGGAGCACAACCGATGGCTTGTCCCACGTCGCAAGGAGGCATCTGCCATCTCCGAGAAGACAAGCTCGTATTCGGCGCGGAGATCAGAAGCTTTTGGGAATGGCCAACTCGATCAGAGTGTAGCTGCTGACATGTTTCTGAACAACATATTGCTCAGTGCAGGATCTCAGTTCAACTGTTATTGAGATGGAGAGAGTTCATTCAGAAACTGCAGCGCTCTCACAAGCAACATGGAGGCTCCACAGTGAATGTAAACTCTCAGACAATCATGGAGTTTAACAACAGGGAGACAAGCCCTTTAGCCCAAATTTGTCTACGCCAACCAAAATGTCCATTCATGCTAACTCCATTTCCCTGCACTTGACCCATATCCTGCTAAACCTTTCCTATCAATGTATCTGTACACATATGAAAACATGTACTGAAGGAAAACTCATGTCATATTTCACGCTATCATTGTTTTGTTATGGGAATAATGAGTCCTGGTTTAAGATGCTCAAGTTTTATTGCAATCACTTTTTAATCTTTTGCAGCATTACAGATTAAACACTCATTTCCTTCACACTCTCCTCATGGTACCATCACTGCAGGGATTAGTCTGGTCAAACTGTGGCAAGGAGATCATTCCTTATAATGGAGAGAAAATCTGTTTACAGTGCCCCAGGTGCTGTCTCATTATCTCTCTATAACCGCAGGGAGGTGTCTTCACGCCTATATTTGAATCATTTTTCAATGAAGGACATTATACAATATCCTGTGCTGATTACTTGCTGCTCTGTATGAATTCTGTCAGTGACACATGACCAAGGGCATTCAGCTCCTTTTTACCAAGAGCACTTCCCATCATCTCACCTTCTCAAAAGTACAAAATGAGAAAGATGGTATGTTTTTCCAAATAATTTCTTTGACTTGCGAAACGCGATACTTCCAGCACAGCCACGCCAACAGCATCACCATTATTGCCACTGGAGATGTTTGGGGATGCTGAAGAGGCGATGGCCTAGCTGTATTATCTCCGGATTATTAATGCAGCGACCCAGGTAATGACCCAGAGCACAGATTCAATTCCCACCACAGCAAATATTGGAAGTTGAGTTCAATAAAATATCATGAATTAAGAAACAATGAAACGATTGTCAGAAAAACCTACCTGGCACACTGATGCCTTTCAAGGAATGAAATCTATCATCTTCACCTGATCTGGCTTACATGTGACTCTAGACCCATAGCAATGTTGTTAACTCTTGGCTGCCCTTTGAAATGTCCAAGCCCAACCACTCAGTTATATCACTCACTATAAAGTCTCAAAGAAATTAAACCAGACGGAACTAAGTATTGAATGCTTACACCCCACAGACGGCAGTGGTCAGGAAGGCAGCTCACCAACAGCTTCTCAATGACAACATAGAAAGGGAATTACATGCTGTCCAACGTCCCATTAATGAATTTAAAAGAAAGATGATTATTCTTAGGAAAGGGATACAAAGGGACATAACTCACTTCAATCTGTGACTTTGATGTATACCTTACATGGACAGTATTTTCGTTAATATGGCAACAGGAGAAAAATTAATAAAATTAATCTGGATTTTTATTTCCATTCCAGCTGGTCATTAACAATCCCTCTATTTGCTTCTTTCTCTCTATCTCTCTCTTTCGCTATCTGTTCAACTCCCTCCTTCACCCCTTCACAACAGACATCCCTGTCACCAACATCAATCACACTATTTCCCAGTCGTGTGCTGTTCTGATGGATGGTCATTGGACTCGAAATGCCAACTCTATTTTCATCTCGATCCGAGGCTGCCAAATCTGCTCGGTTTCTCTGGCACTTACTATTTCTTCTGATCTCTCGTATCATTTTTTCCCCAAACTTTAGTGTTCTCATTATATAGGATGTCTGCATCGCTGCTAACGGCACCGTTTGTTGACCTCACTAAATGCCCTTTAATGTGATGCCATTCCTTAAGGCAGTATAGAGCAAAACACATTGCTGTGGACCTGACGTCGTCCTTATCTAGACCAGATGATAATGTTAGATTTTATTTTACCAAAGGACATCATCGAAATATATAAACTTATTAACAAAATGCTAGTGGGGTTGTATCAGTGAAATTCGCTTTTATTTCCAGTTCCTGTCATTTGATTTTAAGTTCTCTCATCGTCTGAGATAGGATTTAAACCCTGTCTTTAGTGTAGTAACCTGGACCACTGAATGACGTGACCAGCGACATTACTATTCTGACATAGTGTCCCTGACATGAAGTTACTTTAGAGACAAGAACAAGGTCATGATGGAAACAATGTAATGGAAAGAGTGATTAGAAGAGAGCTGGAACTATGAAGTCTGAAATTTTCCAACGCATGTATAATGGCATACTTAGCAACTGAACACACGTCAAGCTGGGGAATGGAGATATCATGGAGCTGGTGGTGGGTCTGTTTGTTGATGGAGAGAATGTGAAGACATAAATCAATTCAGGGAAAATAGATACTTCCCGATTGTGAACAGCTTTGTTCTCAGATGTGTGTGAGGGCGGGGGTGTGGGCAGTTTTGAAATTTGTGGTGATGAATGGATTTGCATTTGAAACTGAAGACAGTAGTTTACAACTTTGCCAAATACAGTTAACAGAAATATCACTGAAGTTCACTATGGCTTATGGGATTAATAAATAGATAGAGATGGGGAGACTTACCAGGAACACCAACAATAGCAAGCATGGGATAGTAACCAGCCTGAATAATCAGCAGTACACCATTTATCCGAAGTGATAATATGTTCCAATACCAGGAAACATAGGAAAGACCCAAGGATAAACTCCTGTCCATTGTTACAGCATTCCATCCTCGGGTTCTCAGTTTCTGATCCATTGTTAGAACATTCCAGTCTACTCTCAGATTCTGACCTCTCCTCTCCCCGTCTCTGCAACTGCTGATTCTTGTTAGTGTTGCAGGTGATGCATCTGCTGCTACAATGGAATAAGTCATTGCAAGAAGCCCCTTACTAATGTAAGAGGGAAACCATCCAGCGACATCATTAGGATCCATGGAGACTGACGTCAATCACAGGCACGGAACAAACAGATCCAGTTAACCCCTTTCAGTATGGTACCTTCAGATCACAAATAACAACTGGACTTGATTGAATGTTGACATCACTGACTATTGGTCACATCTCCCATCACCAATTGCTCTTGTGAAGTTAATTATGAGGTAGAGTGATGGACGTTTCCTTATCACTGGCTAGATGATTCTGCTGTGTTGTCCGTTTTCAATGCTGTAACCACATGAGCACCCCACCACCCCCACCGCCCACACGGCCACCCACAAAATACGCGATCTATATGTAGTTAAAGTGCTGATCTCTCTTCAACTAGACCAGACGCCAGCCAATAGATTCTCACTGGGCATATTTTCCCTGACCATACACAGGAAATGTGGATCTGTCTGGATTTTCCTCTCGTAGCTCTAATAAAAAAAATTGAACCTTCAATGCATAACGCGATTCAACTTTCTTTTATGTAAACTCGCAAACACTTGAATACACTTTATTGGCTTCAAAGCAGTGAGACTTACATTTACTGAATTCAGTGCAAAGCCATATGTGGCATGTTGTCACAAGATCGGTCCATTTACAAGGTTATGTAGTCCTTATTTTTTTACAGAGTGTCTAAATAAACCAAGATTCAAATGTGTCTAAACTTTGAAGTTTCATTGGGATCGTTTTGTTTATATCTAACAGGTAATGCCTCAGCCAGAAGGCTTTTTTCAGTATTTAATAAGAAACTCGGACAATCAAGAGGACGTGGCCAACTCTCTAACTGGACAGGTCTGATTAGTTCTGGGTTAGTTAAGTCAGGGTCACTGTTCGAACTGGACGCCCTCCTCCTCCTTCTGTCCTTCTGACCTTATAACCTGTAAGCCTTTGTTCAATTTTACTCTTGGTGCTAAGGGGTTTGCTCATTGGGAATGTTGCAAGTATTTTGGAACAGGATCCTTAAGTCTGGCTAGCCTGTCGTGTTTATATAGGATTAGTTATTCAGGTATTCTATTTTTGGTTTCTTGTGTTTTATTCAGTAATTTGGTAAATAAATGTTATTTGTTTAAAACTCGACAGTCTGACCAGCTAATTCACTCGGGAAGATCCACACTACTCTAACTTTTAAGAAATAACAAAGTTACGGTCTGAGCTATCTGCTTAAAATGTTCTGTGGGGTCGGGCCTGTTGCATAACAGAATGGGGGCTAATTACTGGATTTAGACAGTGAGTGGCAAGTATTAGTGTCTCCTATTTTGTGTGTTGATTTGGTGGGGACACAGAGATTCAGATCGCAATGACTCTTGCAGGAAACAAGAATGTTTTGGAGGTGGAAGAATTGACCTTGCGGTTTTTAATAGAATGCACATAAGCCCAAGCTGCAGGAATTAGTGGACAAGCTTGCATTGAAGCTACCTCCTAGCGTGAGGAAAAATGAGATGATTGCAGCACTAGCTCAGCATTGTAATTTGCTGGAAACTCCAGCAGGATCTATAGAGATGAGCAAACCTCAATTGCAAATGACGCAGCTTGAGTTAAAAGCAGGAATGAAGCAGTTTGACTTACAGCTAAAATCAGAAGAGAAAGAAAAAGAATGAATAGTTTTAGCAGAGGAAAGAAAAAACAATGAATGTGCTTAGCAGGAGAGAAAGAAAAATAGAGAGGGTTTGTGCTTCAGAGATAGACAAACCATGTTTTATAGACCAATTCATAATCATCAGCCACTTCAGTTTTAACTCTCTGCTCTTCCAAATGTGTTTGCACTATGTCAGGCAGTGAACCTTTAAACTCCTCCAAAGTAATTGTACCTCTCAGAGCATGGATTGATTGTATTTTTAAAGCTCTTCCCCAGCTATCAAAATTACTTTGTTTGATCCTTTGAAACTCAATATAGGTTTGACCAGGATCCCTCCTTACATTCCTGAAACGTTTCAAGAATATAAGAAGGGATACTGGTCAAACCTATATTGGGTTTGAAAAGATCAAACAAAGTAGTTTTGATAGCTGGAAAAGAGCTTTAAAATTACAGTAAACCTACGATGCTCTGAGAGATATATTTAGTTTGGAGGAGTTCAAAGATTCAATGCCTGACATAGTGCAAACACATTTAGAAGAGCAGAGAGTTAAAACGGCAAGACAGGCAGCTGAAGTGGCTGATGATTATGAATTGGTCCATAAAACATGGTTGGACTTCTAGAATCAATTTCAGTTCATGCGGGATAGAAACTGGGACAAAGAGAAATTTTTATTTGGGAGGGAAATGTAGATCGCAATGAAGATTGTCAGTAACTTTGCACAGGCTAAAAAGGAAACACTTGAAGGAAACAAAGAAGTTAAAAAGCTCCAGTGTTTTCATTGCAATAAATTATGTCACATGAAAACACTGTGTTGGTGGGTTCAGGGAACAAAAATATAGATGCAGGAAAACAGGATAAGCTTGGAAGTTTTGCTGGAGTGGTAACAGAAAACACAGTGGATGCTAGAAAGCTGCATAACAGTGTCTAAGCTGACCAGAGGTTTGTTAAGGAGGTAGTGGCAGATCTGCTTGGAAAATATACCTGCAAATGGAAAGTCTACTGGTATAGGGCTTGTAAAGAGGATGCAATATTAAGGCATACAGGATCCACTTAGTCTGTGATGCTGAAAGACCAGGAGATATATACTCCAGAAGGACTATTTCCAGAAAGGGTACTACTAAAGGGAATTCACCTTGAGACAAAAAGCATAATGATGTAATGTGTGGACAGAGTATCCAGAAACGTGTGGAGAAATTGTAGTATGAGTATTGGACAAACTCTCAGCTCCAGGAATACAATCTATCCTTGCAAAAAATACAGCTGATTCACCAATAGGAGTGCTGCTTACTCTGGTTGAAAAGCCAGTGGAGACACAGGCAACTGAAGCAATGAAGGAGTCTTATCCTGGAAGTTTGCTTAGTGTGGGTAAGGAAACCCAAATGTCACCAGTTGAAACAGGAGGTATCAAAAATGTAAAGATAAGGAAGCTGAAGTGGCATTTACAGAGACTTTGTTCCATCAGATAGTTGTAAAAACACTATTGAGCAAACAGGGCATCATGCAAATATTTTAGCTCATTTAAACTAATTGCTTTACAGCAGAAAGAAAAAAGGGGAAAGAAGTTTAATCAAAAAGCATATACGTTAGGAATTTTGAATGTATCCCTGAATTTTAATAAATTAAAAATGATGTCCAAATGAGGAAACGGAGACTATCACATATTCAAGGAGATGATAATTGGGCAGACGTTCATCAAATCGTACTGCCAATTGGATACAGCAAAGAGGTAATGTGAATGGAGCATGAGCTACCACCGAGAAGTCATTTAGGAGTGAGGAAAACACAGACTGAAACACATTTTTCCTGGCCTGGATTGCAACATGATGTAGTTAAGTTTTGTCAGTCGTGTCACACATGGCAGAGAATTGGATAAAAACAAAAGTGATAATAAAACCTCCGCCTTTCTTTACTATTCCTGCATTTGAAGAACCTTTTACAAGATTCTTAACTGATTGGCTAAGCCCCCGAAATAAAACAAAACGTTGGGCACTAGTATTTGTTAACAATACTGGATGCATCGACTAGATTTCAACAGGCCATCCCAAGGTGCAGTATCACAGCTGAAGGAATTGCAAAGGAATTACTCTTTTTTAAAAAAAAAGACACGGACTATCAATAGAGATAGAGTGCGGTCAAGGTTCAAACTTTACATCTAATTTGTTCACTATGAAGTCTTAGGAATAAAGCAATTCAAATCGACTGCTTGTCATCCATAATTGCAGGAAACACGAGAAAGGTGACATTAAACATGAAAGACCATGTTGAGGGCTTATGATCAGAATTATTCAGATCATTGGGATTAGGGAATTCCATTTGCGCTTTTTGTGATCAGGGATGCACCAAATGTACAGAGCAAATTCAATCGATTTGAATTTTTTTTGGGCATTAAGTGAGGGGACCATTAATATTGATTAAGGAGAAAATAGTAAATCAGAAATCAAAGGCCACACATTAGAACTAGCTCTCATATTTTAGTGAACGATTAATAGTGCTGGGGAGTTGGCTAACAGTTAAAAGTATTGCAGCATTCAATAAAACAGGAAGCGGACAAGAACTCAAAAAATTGCAACTGTGCGATTGGTTGTAAGGTATTACTTTTACTTCCAGTTATAGGTGAATCTTGAAAATCCAGGTTTGTTGACCTTATCAAACACAACGGATATTGAGTGAGGATACGTACTTGATAGGGACTCCAGAAAGTAAGAAATCTCACAGTGTATGTCATGTGAAAATGCTCAAAATGTAATTTGATAGGGAAGGAAAGCCAGAGGAGAAGGTGTGAATGATTACGGCATAGAAGGAAGATACAAGTTCAGAGGATTCTGAATTGGAAATTCCTCAAATTAAAGGGAACAATAAGCAACTTCTCTAAAATTGGGATAATTTATTGATTAACCTTCATGAGAAAATTGAAATGATAGGAAAGTTATTATTATCACATGTGGAGATATGCGATAATAACTTGGACACACTTACCTAATTGTGCATAATGCAGCTATAGGATATGTTGTTACGAATAAGCAACATCCTTTCGGGCATAATCCTCTAAAGTTGACACAGGTTCAGAAGGAGATTGATCGAATGCCCTGAGACGACATAGTCAACGTGCATTACTGTGACTTGATATCACCCATAGACATGCTGCCAAAGCCAAATGTTAGCCAACGATTATGTGTGGACTATTGTAACGTCAATGCAGTTAAAAAGATTGATGTATACCCAATTCCATGGTTGGAAGACTGCATTGAAAATGTGGGACAAGCAACTTACATTTGGTATGAAAAATGCGCCAGCCACATTTCATGGACTAACCAACAAGCTGCCAGATAATCCAACCTGTGGTGTACACTAAAGACCTTGTGATATTTAGTGACTCATGGAAGGAACACGACAGCATCTATCGGACTTGCTTGATCGACTTCAGAAGGCAGGCTTGGTGGTAAACCTAGACAAAAGTGAATTTGCCAAAGCAAAAGTCACTTTCCTTGGCTATGCTATTGGACATAGAAAAACGATGCCATGAGCTTGAAAAGTGAAGGTAGTTGGGGAATTTCCAATAGTGTTGACAAAAGGAGCAATTCCTGGGACTAAGTGGATTTTATCGAATGTCTGTGCCTTATTTTCGCAGTGTGACTGCTCCACTCACTGCATTGTTAAAGAAAGGCAAGAAGTGTCAGTGGACAGAGGACTGTCAGAAGGCATTTGACGGCATTTGAAATATGTGTTAACCACTACCCATGATCAGACACACCTGATTATGCACAAACATTCAACGTGGATTTAAATGCAAATGATGTGGATATCGGTGTTGGGGTCTTGCAGGAAGATGACGAGAAAACAGAGAGACCTACTGGGTATTCCTACAAAAAGTTGAATGTTCATTAGTAGAAATATTCAACAGTTGAGAACGAGACAGTGAGCTTTGTGCTGGTACGACAACATTTTACTGTTTATATTACAAGTAACATATCAGAGACAACCATTTACACTGATCAAAACTCAATGAAGTATTTTGGAGAAATTTTAGGATGAAAATGTGAGACTATGTAGCTGAAGCTTGTTGTTACAGCCATTCAATTTGGAAAATGTGCACGTGGCAGGTCTTGAAAACATGATTGCCAATGAATTGCTGAGAACTGAGTGACAACTGGAGGCACTCAGTGATGGAAGCACCACACACTGAATCTGGATGTAGTTGTGCATGTTTGCATGTTTAGAGTAAATGAATGTACCTGCGCATTGGAGAGTACGAACTACTATTTTTGGAGGTTTTGAAAACTGAATCCATTTTGAAGATTCAATTTTATATTGAGTGAGTTGTCACACAGGCGGTCTCTTTACAAGGTTATGTTATCTTTGAATGCTTTCAGAGAGCTCTAAATGGCCCAATGTTTCACAATGTCTCAATTTTGAATGAGTCTTTAAGGTTCTTTTCTTTTTTGAACCGAACAGATAATGCCTCTGAAAGAAGGCTTTCAAGCCTTAAGAAAAACACAACTGTTGTAATCAAGGGATGCAGCGAGCTCTCCAATTGCAAATTTCAGTTCAGTTAGAGGGTTAGTTGAGTCAGGTTCTCTGTTGAAACTGTACGCACTCCCCCTCCTTCAGCCCACTGACTTCATAACATGTAAGCTTTATTTTGTAATGCTTACTCTTTGTGCTCAGGGGTTTGATTATTTTGATTGTTGTAAGTAATTTGGATCAGCATCAATAATTGTAGATTGCCTGTCAGTTTCGGATAGGATGAATTATTTAGGTACAATATTTTCAGTTTGTTGTATTTCATACCTTATTTTTGTAAATAAATTCTGTTTATTTAAAAGTCGGCAGTCGGACCAGTTAACTCACTCTGGGAATATCTGCTGTACACTTACCTTCAACAAATGGCAACATTTTGGTCTGGGAAACGTGTTTTAGAATGTTTTGAGGAGTTGGCCCTGGCCCATAACAAGGTACAATAACCTTGATAATTAACAGTCATGAAGTAATGAGTCAGTGATAGAATGAATATGATAATGGCTATGAGACAGAAAGGGCTTCCGCCAGTGACTGAGGAGACCTGAGGGGAGTACAGTAATATCTACCAGTCACGCGTATTCAGCCATCACTGTTTCTGACAAATGGACTGAAATCTACTGCAGAGCAAGATAACAGATGAATGTTGTTACATGGAGTTCTGAACAACAGTGTGAATAGAACAGGACAATTATACATGTGTTGTGCAGAATTATATCATATATACAGACTGTTTAAACACAGGTTATACAGGTTGTTAAGATTGTTTATATCTGCACGGGATATTCAGAAATAAAAACAGACACAGATAACAAAATGTGTTGGGTTACTGTGGGTCACAGCAGAGGAACAATGAGGATCCAGCTCATACTGAGCTGGTACAGAGATGATGGGCTGCATGGCAACCATCTTTGCTGAAATTATTCAGAAAAATGTAGTGAAAATGTTCAGAGACTGAGGAGACAAGATTAGACTTAAAACGCGCAGGCAATGTCATAATTAATATTTTATTCCTATTTGTCCATCAACCGTATGTGTCTCTAAAATGTCCTTTGCATCAAAATCACTTTGATGAGATCTGAATTTATTTTCAGAACTTAAAGAAGAAACAGATTCCAGTGTAATACATGCGTCACTGGCACAAGTGATGGGTACAGGAATGTAGCATATTGCCCAAATATAACCGGGGTCAACATCCACACCAATCACGAAAAAGCAAAATATTAGAGATAGTGGAAATCTGAAATACAAATGCAAAATGATGGAGAAATGCAACAAATGACGCAGGATCTGGGCAGAGACACAGAGTTAATGTATTAAGTCTTAGATGAATCTCTTCTGAACAACTTATGTTGGACTCAAAAAGAGTTAATTCCATTTTTTCTGCTACGATACTACCTGAACTGCTGGGTTCTTCTCCAGCACTTTCAATTGTTGCAATGGCAGGAGTCAGAGAGTAATGGTGGGCAGTTGCCTTTTGGACTGGATGCTTGTGCCAAGCAGTGTTCCACAGAGGTTGGTTCTAGGTTTTCATTGTCATTTATGTAAATGATTTGCGTGAGAATATCGAAGGCATGGTTCGTAAGTTTGTGGATGACACCCAAACTGGTGCCAGACGGGACAGTGAAGAAAGCTTCCTAAGAATACAAAAGGATCTTGATGAAACGTGTCAATAGACTGACAAATAACAGATAGAGGTCAAGCTGGATGAATGTGAGGGTCAGTCAATATTTTGTGTTTGCTGTTGTCTGATGCACTAGGAAAGGGATGATTTTAATCCCCATTTCCTGGGTTCAAAACATCGATATCATTCATGATCTTTGAGAGGCCTAACCGTCTCTACGGTTACCCTTTTGCTGTTAATGTTGTTGCACAATATCTTTGGATTATCCTTAACCTTATCTGTCCATACTATCTCATATCGCATTCTTGCTTTCCTGATTTCTCTCGAAACAATGCCATACACTCTTTATATTGACTAAGAGATTAAATTGAATAAAGTTGTCCATATATAAAGTATGGTTTCCTTTGATTCTGGAATAAAAGTTCAATAACTGTACTTGACCATTGCTCCTTAATGTTACAAGCATAACCCTTCACTTTAACTGGAACACAGCGCCTCTCAACTCCAGTCGTCAGACTTTTGACCGCCTCCCACTTGTCAGACATTGTTTTACCTGCCAACAGTCTACTCCAATCAAACTTGATGTGTCCTTGTCCCATGTCATTAACATTTATGGTACTCCAATTAAATAAAATAAAATGAAAGCCTTATTCTTTTCCATAACCATTATGAAACTAATAGAGTTTTGATTGTAATACCCAAAATATTCCCTCGTTTACTTCAGTCACTTGCCCTGCCTCTTGCACAAAAGAAGGCATGGTTTTGCTCCTTCTCTGTTAGAATCAGCCACATATTGATGAAGTATGTTTTCGTGAACATATTTGACAAATTCTTCACCATCCAACCCTTCCTTACATTGAAATAAATGCAATTTTGTGCTTCAGAATTACAATATACTCTTGACTCTCTCGTTTTCCTTTTCTAATTGACGTGCTCTTCTCGTATTCATAAACTTCTCTAACCATCCTACCATTTGTACAGCTACTTGGAATATCCCCCTTGCCGTCTTTATCAATATAATGTCTCGCGACATAGAATGAGCAAATCTCCCTGCTAAGATGTTCGTTGTTTTACAGTTTAGGTTAGACCAGTCCATTCTGAACATGTCATTTCTATTTTAAAATAGATTCCAATTTCCGAAAAAAGCTAAATCCCTCAACAACACAGTAGCTCTTCAGCTGTTGATTTTTCTCCTTTAACCCTTTGTTCCTTCCCAGCTGGGCTTCGCATTGGCAGTAAATCAGGAAGTATTGCTTTAAAGGTTTTTTTTTAAAATATTCTACCTCACCTCATAAGTTCACTCTGGACTGCTTTAATCTTTCCCTAAAAACTCTCGTGCCTGCCAGTATCTACAATAATGTTTGGCTGCTCAATCTCACCTTTAGCAACGTGCTTGAAATGTTTCGAAACATTCTTAATCCTGGCACAGGGAAAGCAACAAACCTTCCTCAATTAATAGTCACTGCCCCAGATTCTCCTGTTGATGCCCCAGATAGAAACGTCCACTGATGCAACAATTCTACAAAATCTTCTCAAATGCTGCTAAACATAAGAATAATTCCAACTGTCCAATAATTGATTGCTCTTCCATTTTCCTCAGAAAGACAACGCCCTTCTGCTGTTCTAAATGCTGCAAGTCATTTTGATAGGGGAATAGCCACTGGAGACATTTGAACTACTTTCTTATCTTTCCTGACAGCCACACATCTATATGACTGATTTGCTGGATAACATTTTTTTCTAAATCTTCCAGCCATCCTCTCTGTCTCTTATATGTGACCTTAGTAATATTATCCGAAAACAGGACTTTTTATGACACGTTATGCTAACTTTCATTAACTACAGGCAGTAATGTTAAAATTGAAAAAAAATATGCACATGCGTATCATACATAGAAAATTTATACAAAATCAACCATTTAGCTAATTAAATGAATAAAAATATTCCACTTCAATAAACTCCGAGAAGAAAGTAGTTTCCTCCGGAGCTGAAAATGTGTAGGACTTTTCAGACGGAAGGTATAACTCCTTTTTTTTAAAAAAAAGAAACTGATTAATTTTACAAAACAAAGAAAGCGTTCACCGTGTAATAAAAGAAACCATTTCAAACATAAATTGACTGTTTCCTTTTTTTTTGTAAACCAGCCTTAAGAAGTTATTTTGAAAAATATTCGTTTGAAAGAAAACCGTGAGTTTGTTTTGCTTTTGTGATTGGTTTTGAATGTAAATAAAACAAAATAGAAAAATAATGTTAAATTAATGAAATATAATATCAACTGCAAAAATATTTAACTACTGTAAATATTTAACTGCCTGCAATCCCAGGAGCAGCTGTAAGATCCATGCTGCTCTAAGAACATTTTTTTGAAACTATTTTTACAATATGAAGAAAAGTGGGCGTCTGTTTTAATAAAGTGTTTCTAACTCAATGTGAACTTGCCGATATGATTTGAACTCCTGTTGTGAGTCTATGTGTAGAATTTGTTTGAATCGCATCACTCCAGCTCTTACAAAGTTATGAATTTGTGCCTGTCATAGATGGAAAGTTTCTTCAGCTCTGCCTATTGCAGGGAATGACACAATGAAAGTTATCCAGGACCACGTAGAACACAAATGTTGCAGTGAAACCCACCAAAACCTAATTCAACATTAATTGTGTGCAAGCTTAATTAATAAAACATACAGAGGCAGATAGTAGAAAAGGAGAATTCAGCTCCATGTCCAAAATAAAAATTGTGGCTCCCTTGTAAAATAAAACCCAACTGCAACATGCTGCAAATTCACCAAAATAGCAAAAGCAAGAGAATGGAATTCTCAAAGTTTCCCTGTGAACAACATCTGAAGAACTGGATAAAACTGGTCGTGAACTTCATAAACGATTATGATGAGAATGGGAGGGATGGAGTTTCGGGAAATGATCAGTAATGTTGTGGATGACACAAAGATGAGCTGGTTGTTCACAGTGAGGAGGAACGTGTGATGGTACTGGAGGGAGGAAACCAATTGTTCAGGTGGACAGACCAATCACTGATGAAATTTAATCCTGATAAACGTGATACCTTTCTGATGTAACAAACAAGAGTGTACTCAAACTGAAGAAAGGCCAGATTTACTTGATTTCACTTGATGGAGGTGTTTAACATGAGGGGTTGTTAGATTAGATTACTTACAGTGTAAGTAACAGGCCCTTCGGCCCAACAAGTCCACACCGACCCGCAACCCACCCATACCCCTACACTTACCTAACACTACGGGCAATTTAGCACGGCCAATTCACCTCACCCGCACATCTTTGGAGTGTGGGAGGAAACCCAGGCAGACACGGGGAGAACGTACAAACTCCACGCAGTCAGTCGCCTGAGACGGCGCTGTGAGGCAGCAGTGCTAACCACTGTGCCACCGTGCCGTCCACGTGTCTTGACAGGGTGAACAGAGAACAGATCTTCCCCTTACACAAAGGTTCAATAATAAGGAGACACTTTTAAAGTAAAAGTGGTCTCACCATTAATCTGTAAAACGACGAAAAACTTTCCTATTTCTAAATGTATTTGGTTTTAAAATATTTCAAGATTTATATTGCCTCCTGAAAAATTCTGATGTTGAAGCAGAGGGTTTGTTTTGTGATCCAGGTTCCCTGTTCCTTGTGCCTCAGTTTTGCAATCGATTCATTGACATAATACACAGTTTTTCCATTCAACTCGCCAATGTGATCAAACACAGACACATTTTCCCAACTATGATCCACAAATCAATATTTGACCGTTCCCTTGACATGCCCAGACCTTTTTAAAGACTTATATCCGCTTCACATTTTCCTCTTCTATACTTTTCAATGTTTGTATTCTTCTACAATACATTCAAAACACTTTCCATATCATATAGATTGTGGACACTTCCGAACAGAATTGATAATAATATATTTTTACTCAATATTGAAATTATAAATTTGCAACAATGCTGACGTGTTTTGTTGTCCCATCACCCAGTTCCAGCCTGCAGTTGCACCAAATAGTCATTACATCTCAAAAGAATTGCCAAGTTTTTACGTCTGATCTAAATGGTCATTTGTACCTTTATTACGAAATGGGCATGTTAATTACGGACTGTCTGTTTGACTGCAACATTTTGATGCGGTTTACTCCAGACAATTTAACATCTGGCGGTAGGCCATCTGCTATAGGCCTGCTGTCGTAATCAACAAAGCCTGACTGCGGTATTTTCTCCACACTGATGTCATGTTCCCTACACACAGAGCAACCTGCATCTCCCTCAACCAAATCCCTCGACCCCTGTTACCCCAGCCACCAACAATGAATAAAATCCAAAGGATTGTAGATGGACCAAACAAGAAAATAGAAATTAGGAATGGCAATAGGAAATTCCACTGTGCAATTATCCACATTAAACACCATCTGCCAGATATAGCAATCTGCCTCATTTTCTAAGCCTATCAGTATTCATCTGTAAACCTTTTAGCTCCTCATTACAGCCTGTTTGAAATCCTAGTTGAATACCATCCGTGAATTTAGTTCCAACACACTCTCTCTCTCCTTCCAGATCATTTGGGCAGATTGCAAACAATTGAGGTTTGAGAACTGAATCCTCACGAGTTTCTGTTCGCCAGAGAAAGACCATTTATCCTAATGCTCTGCTTTCTGTTAGTCAGCAAATCCTCCATCCAATTCAATACTCAACCCTTAACCCCTCCGATCTAACCTGCTAGATCAGTCCTTTCTGCAGCACCTTATCAAACGCTTCCTGAAGTTCAGATGTACAGCATGTGCCGCATCCCCATTATCCAGCTTGTGGGTTACATTCTCAAAGAACTCCAGCAGGTATGCCAGGCACAACCTGCCCACCATGAAACCGTGCTGACATGGTGAATCCATCTTTGTTTTTCCAAGTGTTCAGTTACTTCCTAACTTATTGTTGACTGAAGAAACTTCTCTACTACAGAGGTTAAACTCACTGGTCTATAGTTTGTGAAATTTTGCCTATCTGCACGTTATTACTTTTCCAACACTTCATACCGTTCCAGAATCCAAAGATTTTTTTTTATTATCCTAACTAACACATCCACTATTTCTGCTGTTATCTCCTTTAATATGATAGACTGCAGGCTGAGGGTCTGACCTTCCTATAATCCCATCAATGTATTTAATATCTTCTTCCTCGTCATCGTACTTCCATCATGATACATTGCTGTTTTAAATTTTGGGAATAAATTATCTTGCACTGTGAAAACAGGAAGTGTTGGTTTTACCTCTGCCATTTCTGAGTTTCCCATTATTACCTCGCCATTTCATCCTCTCAAAGTCCAACATTTCTGTTACTTTTTTTTCAACTCGGAGAGGTGTTCTTTATTATTTCTTAAGTTTTCTACTCTGTTTCCTTCGAAGCCATTTTGATTTTGTTTTTAGTAGCCGTTTGCTGACAAGTAAAGTATTTTTCTTTAATTCATTAAAGGATGAGCGTGTCGCTGGTTAGACAGAACTCATTGTCTGTCTCTAATTGCCCAGAGGGCAGTTAAGCGTCAACCAAATTTGTATGGGTTGGAAGTTACATGTAGGTCAGACCAGGTAAGGATGGTGTTTTCCGGTCCTAAAGGACATTAATGAATCATATGCCTGTTCCCAACAATGAGCAATGGATTCATTATCAACAATAGACTCTTAATTCCAGGTTCCTATTGGATTTAAATTCCACTATCTGCTATGGCGGCATTTGAACCCATGTCTCCAGAACATTATGTGGATTAGCAGTCAGTGATAATGCCACCAGACAAGAACCTTCATGGTATTGTTGACTTCCTTGTTAAGACATGGATTGCTTTTCACCTTTTTACAATTCCTCTTCCACTCAGGTTTACATTTTATTTGAGGCGGTTTGAATATCTCCTAAGTAGTTGCCACTATTCTTCAAATGTCTTGCACTTTAATCTTTTTGACATGTCCACTCAGGCCAATCCCTTCCTCAGGCCAGTAAAAGTATCATTGTCCAACCCTAAACCTCTCTTATGTGACTGTGTCTTCTGTGTTACAGTCTGAATCTGAAACTCCAACATGTTGTGGTCACTCTTTCTAAGATGATCCTGTACTACAATATGATTTATCACTCCTTCTTTACTACGTAATACCAAAGCCGTTCTCAGGTTGTTTCCACTACATGTTCATCAAAGAAATAATCCATCATGTAATAGATGAATCATTCTTTGAGGCTCCCCTTGCCAAATTGATTAATCCAGTCAATTTGCATGCTCACATTCCCAGAATCAGTCTTGTGCTCTTGTCTCAAGCCATCGTTATTTCCTGGTTCATGCTATTCCCTACTTTGACAGTAATTTGTTGTGGGGAGAGGAGGGGAGGGGGGTAGTTTGTGGGCTGGAAATAATCCTACCAATAGATTTATTTCAGTGTGTTTTATTTCAAACCAGACTGATTCAGCAGTTTTGTCCCACGTGCTAGTATCATTTCTTAATTCAGCCTTGACATAATCCTTAACGAATACAGACACTCCACCTGATGTTCCTTCTTGTTTGAATACTGAGTAGCCTGGACATTTAACGCCCCAGTCCGGGCCTTCATGTAACCACGTTTCAGTCATGCCCACCATGCCGTACCTATTTATACCTTTTTGCGCTATCAGCTCATTCATTTTATCCCAAATACTGCACACATTTAGTTAGAAAACGTTTTAACAAAAGTTCTATCGATTTATCTTTCTCTCTTAATCCTAATGTGCACAGGCGCTCCATCCTTATTTATTGATCACTGATAATAGTGAGCCTATCATTTACTCCAACTTGCAACTCACATTTTTAAAGTTGTTGTGATAAGTTCCCTCAGCATGGTCATTAAAATGGCTCTGCATGTTTATTTGACAAACCTTTACTTTCTGCTCAGTTTCTGACCTGCTGCTTTGGTTCCACGCCTCCTGTATCATTAGCTTAAATCTGCGCGATCACACCTCCCTTCCAGGATGGTGGAGCGGCTCCAGTTAAAGTGCACTCTTTCCTTTTTGTACCGTTCCCAAATACACTGAACGCGATCGGAATCATCCAAAATCAGAAACCCTCCTTCCAAACTAGCTCTTGGCCACATATTCAACTCGACTAGCTTGCTCTTCCTTGAGTCACTTCCAGATGCCTGGGGAGTAATCTCAAGAATACAACCCAGGAGATCCTGCTTTTAAACTCACTCCTAACTCCCTGAAGTTTCTTAGCAGGGCCTTTCAACCTTGCCCTCTTCTTACCGATGTCATTGGTGCTAATGTGAACCACGACCTCTGGCTGTTTACCCTCTCACTTCAATACGCCCTGAGCATGCTCAGAGACATTCTTGATCCTGGCACCGACCTGCCTTTGTATGAAGAAATCATAGAATCATAAAATGCCTACAGTGGAGAAACAGGCCGTTTCAAACAGCACGTCCACGCTGACCCTTTGAAGAATAACCCATTCCGATCCCTTCCCCTACTCTGTTACTTTACATTTACCCCTGACTAATACACCTAAGCAGAACATCGCTGACCACTATTGGCAAAACACACACAACCCAAACCCATTCTCTACGTTATGTTGAATCAGCTTTCTCACAAGAGATACTGACAGAACTACTGAGCATTTCCAGAAAGCTCTGGTTTTGTCACCGATGTTGATTGCATATTAATAAAAACGTATGCATCACAAAATTGAAAAAAAAAGCTGAATTTAAACTCTCAAGACAAAACTAAATATTTGGTTGTTTAATGATCCCAGTGAATGTTCATTACATTACTGCTATTCGGTCCGTGAACATCATTTGTTCACTTTTCCAATCATGAATAAAGGAGGTTTTTTTTACATTTTTTTTAATTTCAGAAAGCTTAGAAACGTTGCACATTTACTCTTTCATATGGGAATGTGATAATATCTCATTCTTTCATGTCAATCCAATTACAGAGAATTATTCACAAAGTACATACACATGCACACATATACACACATACACACACACGAATGCACATGCATACACACATTCAAGCACACAAACATATGCACGTGCAAGCACACACATGCACACACATACACACAATGTAATTATTTGTCAACGTATCCTAGCAACATTGTAAGTAATTGGAATGACAATTGGAAAGAAGGATTTAGGTTAAGGAAGGAAGGGAGAAAATGGGTCTTTTTGGAACAGAAAAGACTAATATGTGAACTTACTAAGTTGATCAAATTGATGGAAAGCTATGCAGGGCAGAAAAAAGTTATTGATATGAAGGTGTAGAAATATATGTTACATTTAAGAGAGGCTGGAAGCTGGCACAAAGTGTTCTGAAAGAAGGTAAATGCAACATTTGACTGAAATAAATAGCTGAGTTGCCACGAAACAGAAACCAATTCAAATTCGGCCAGTTTAAAATTTGCCCCAACACACTGAAATCAAATTGAGTTTGAAAGACTTGATGACATCAAAATCAATGAAATGGTCCGAAGTTTAGAGGTGTAAAACTGGACAATTTGAACATTTATGGGGAGAACTGCCAAGGGCATCCAGAAAGATAGAGTGCGAGCCGAAGGACTTTCTGAAAGGAACCTATTTATAAGAGGTTTGCACAGCAGAACATCGAAGCCAAATGAGAGAAAACTCTACAGAGGAAAATCTACAAAGGAGAATCGACAAAGCGGACTGGTTTTGATACGTGATTTTTTTTGTAAACCTTATTTATGTTTTGTTTTATTTGAACAGTATTGTAGAGTGTGGGGTAAAAAGATACGTTTAACCGAAGGGTGTTCTAAATAGTTGCTTGTTTTATTATTCTCTTTGTACTTAAATAGCCAAATTGTTAATTTTACTTTAAATAGTGACCCCTGTAAATGGATCTTTGCCTCTCGAAATTTAACAAATTATAGCATAAGATGAACATTTTCTGCGTGACTGGTTTAAATTAGGAGAGGGGTTAACCCTGTGTCGTAACAGCTTGGGGTCTTTCGTCGACGAAATTAACTGGTTTAGACGGATCCAGTCTGAGATTTGAGCAGATTAGAATAGATTTGAGGGATGAAAAGAAAACAAAGTATATTTAAACATTTGCACGTTCGTGTCTGAGATCTTTAAATAAAACGTCAGTGAGACAACTTTTTAAATTCAGATGACTTGTGTTTGTTTAAATTAAAAATGAGAGAAATGGCTGTTAAAATATTAAGAGGGGTTTGAAGACGATTCTCAAATTTGCCACGAGATCTTAGGAAGGAAAGATAAAGGCCAAACTTTTAGAATTAGCAAAGAAGTTAGATTTGATTTAATCAAGGACAAAAGTAAAACTGAAATTGTCCGGGAAATTTCTCACATTCTAAGGTGTGTCAGAAACACATACGAATGCAGTAGAGTGAAAAAAAATTAGATTACAATTGAGGAAAATGCAGTTTAAAGATAAACAAAGGTAGAGAAAAAGACAAAGAAGAAACAGAAAGCAAGACAGAACGGAGAGAGAGAAAGAAAGGAGAAGGTTCTTAGCTGACCAAAAATAGAGAGAATTTGAACTTGAGAAGTTGCGAGTTAGTCAGCAAAGTCACAATAAAAAGATGGAGATTAAAAGAGACGGTAGTATCATATACAACTATGTCAATTTTTTAACGTTTTAAACAAATCTAACATTTAAATGAGAAAAATGTTTATGTCTCCTTTATCTAATTTGAAAAATTGGCTTGGCCTTTAGAGTGGTCCAAGGATTTTTAGGTAATGCTAGTTCGGACTGACGTGGTAGGCAGGGCGAGCGAGGTATTTTCTCCGCTGTCAAATGAGGGGTCACAAGATTCTCAAGATGTCAAACAAGCTCTTTTAAGTGCACACGAATTGGTACCAGAATCATATAGACAGCAGTACGGAAAAATAAAGAAGTAAACAGGTCAGACTTATATTGAGTTTGAAATAATTAAACATAGGCATTTTGATAGATGGATGCTCGCTTTAAAAATAGATACGAGCAATGAGGCTCTAATGGAGATTGCTCTGCTGAAGGAATAGGAAAACTCACTTCCAGAGATGACAAGAATTCACGTAGAGAAACAGAAAGTTCAAAAATTGAGAAGGGCAGTAGAATTAGCAGATGAATACATGTTGCTGCATAAGACAAGCTTCCAACCAGAATGTTGTCTTGTGAAGGATTGCATTTGGGAGGTGTGGAATGCTACACTGTAAAAGAAACAGTAGTGAATAAGAGTTTACCACAGGTTAACGAAGATGCCCAAGAGGATAGAAACGAGGTGACAGGCCTCAGGAGATTTCACTGTAATAGAGTGGGACACAGAAATCTACAGCGCTCGTGGTTTCAGAAGGGCATTGGAAAGGCTGCCTTCACTGCCATAAGGAGGGGTATGTATAGTCACAGTGCTGATCGTTTAGAAAGGGACTATGGGAAAAGATGTGGTAAAAGAAGGTAAGCCAGTGGCATTAGTCAAAGCTTTAAAGGAGACCCCAACGAGAACCGAAGAGCTGCAGGAAAGTGCACAGACTAGGCAGAGGCTGGGTATGGACTTAGTACCTGATCTCTATCAAGGATTCGCCTCTGTTAATAAAATTTACTCTGAAACAACAGGAGGAGAAGGAGAATAAGTTATAATTTTGTGAGATACAGGATCTAACCAGTTTCTAGTAGTAAGAGATGAGCAAATTTGCAGTATTTCTGATCTGTTACCCGGGAGTGTCATAAATTGTGTGATATATGAACAGAAATTTAGCTTTCCTCTCCATAAGATCAGGTTGGAGCGCCTTCTCAAGTCTGGGGAAGTAAGGGTGGGAGTGACTGACAGAGTGTGAGTTCCAGGAATCCAGTCTGTTCTCGAGAATGATTTAGCAAGTCCAAGCTTGGAGAGATACCCCTTGTTGTGCAGAAGCCCAAGAAGACCAAGAAACTGAGGAGTTAAAACAGAAATATACTGATATTTTCCCAGACTGTAAAGTAACCAGATGTCACGATCATAAGTCAAAACATGAATCACAAACTAACACAAACTAAAGACAAGCAGAAGGAGTTAAGGTTCAGTTAGCTGACATCCTGTTTGACGTAATGGTCCAGGGAAACATGAACAAACAGAGTGTCAGACAAATGTGTTTAGTCCTGAAAGGCTAAGGGATTTGCAACAGGCAGGCAAGATGATAAAACATATGTATGTGGATGCGGACTCTGAAAGTGAGGCAGAGATATTCCTGAGGGTTATTATCAGAAATATAGAATCCTAAGACGGAAATGGATACTACGGTAGGTTAGTGGAGAGGAGATGCGCTGATGTGCGCCAGATTGTGTTGCTGGTAGCATAGAGACAGGAATTGTTACGGGTACGACGTGAACTACCTGTGGGAGATCACCTAGGGGTACGAAAGACTCAAGCTAAGGGACAAAAACATTTTTATTGACCTGGAATGCACAAAGATATGGTTAGCTTCTGGCATACGTGTCATATATGTCAAGTAATAGGTAGGCCACAGGCAGTAATGTAACTAGCACCTCTGTCGCCAACTCTCACATTCAGAAACCCCTTCATGTACCTTATAAATAAGTGTGCTCTCCGGAAAAGTAGAGGAGAGAAATAATTGGAGAAACATGTGCTCGTTTCTGCCCCACAGAGTGAGGAATCAATTCCAAATGTTGTGTATTTTGAGGTGCCTCAAAATATGTTAAAAACGTAGAAGCCCTTGAGCAGTGGGATAGGTTCGTAAACAATCTGCCTCAGGAGCATAGAATACAGTTGAAAAGTTTGTTATTGCAATATGAGGACAGATGTAAGAATCATATTGGGGGTACTAATGCCATTGTAACTGAAGTAGACATAAATTCTCTATTCCTGAGATGCTGCCTGGCCTGCTGTGCTTTGACCAGCAACACATTTTCAGCTGTGATCTCCAGCATCTGCAGACCTCATTTTTTACTCGAAGATTTTAACCTACTGCGAATCCTCTTACAAGGATGCCTTCCTTGAAGAAGCTCTCTTCCTCCCTCTACAAGGATTTCAGTGAGTCTCTCTCTCACTGCACCCCCCAGGTCATCTCCTCTGCCCCTCCCCCTAGTCCCTCCTCCCTACCCTTTATCTTAGCCTGCTTGGCTCTCTCTCTCTCTTATTCCTGATGAAGGGCTTATGCTCGAAACGTCGAATTCTCTATTCCTGAGATGCTGCCTGGCCTGCTGTGCTTTGACCAGCAACACATTTTCAGATATGGAATACTATTCCAATAAAACAACACCCCTATCAGCTGAACCCTCTCAAAGCCATACAGGTACAGAAGGAGGTGGAGGTCATGCTCAATGAAGACATCATTGAACCAAGCCAGAACGAGTGGAGCTCGCCGATCATTTTAGTTCCCTAACCGGGTGGGACTCAATGATTTTGGTTGGGTTATTGGAAGGTCGACACTATCACAAAATCAGACTTATATCCAATGCTGACATTTGAAAATAGTATCGAGAAAGTTGGACAAGTCAGCTACATCTCAAAGTTGGACTTAATGCGTGATTTCTGGCACGTATCTTCATCAGAGACGGTAAAATAAATTTTAAATTATAACGCCAAATGGACTGTATCAATTCAAAGTGATGCCCTTTGGAATGAAGAACACACTCAACACATTCCAAAGACCCATGAACAGAGTTGTGGCCTGACTAATAAACTGCAGTCTGTTTGGACGATGCAGTGATCTTTACTAAGTTCTGGAAAGATCACTTGGTACAGTAGGCAGAGATCTTTGAATGAATACGAGAAACAAAACTCGTGATAAAATTAAACAAAGCTGAATTCACGAAAACAGACGTGATGTTTTTGGGACAAAACATCGGTCATGGAAATTTGACCCATGGAACACAGAGACAAAAGTTACCCAGGAATTTCCGCGACCAACCTGGAAGAAAAAGGTGCTTCGCTCCTTCGGAGTCAGCGGATTCTATCGGACGTTTGTTCCAAACGTCAGCAGTGTAGTGGCACCGTTATCCGACTTTCTGAAGAAGAACACAAAGTTTTGATGGACAAAATAACGCCAAGAGGCATTCACCATTAGAAAGAAATCTTGACCACCAAATCAGTTTCAGATACACCAAACGTTTCAAAACCTTTCAAAGTTGCCATTGACGCCAGTGACATAGGTGTTGGAGCTATACTGCTACAGGACGATGAAATAGGATTGTACTTTTATAAGAAATTCAACATCCACCAGAGAAAATATTCCATGATTGATAAAGAACTATTGAGTATGGAACTAGCCTTATAATATTTTAATGAGTACTCACAAACAGCGTGTTGGAGATGCTTGTGTACATGGATCCCAATCTGCTTATATTCTTTGAACACTTTCAAGGCTATTTCATTGGAGCCTTATGTTACAGACTTTTCATTTAAAAATTGTACATCTCGCGTGTCGTAAGAATGTAATCTCAGATTTAACTGATAAAGGTTAGACGAGATTTGTATTTATCCAATGTTAAATATAGGTATATGGGAAGAAGTTAAGTGAACTTAGATTTGAGTCGTCTGGATGTTATGGTAATGTGTTTTTAGAATAGAAAAACAAATGAGACTGTTTTTTAATAATGATTTTTTTTTAGAGAGAAGGTGTTATGAACGTGTAAAGGGTATTGTACCTTTCAGTGGGTTGAAAGTCTTACAAGCACAGTGAGATCTGGAAAAAATTACACTGTAGCATGTGCTCCAGCAGCTGGCAGTACCTGTGTTGCTATGAGACTAAAAATAAAATCAAATTTGATCAATCTATTTAAATTATGTCCCAAGAAAGTAAACTCCAATCGAGTTTAAATTTGGCGTTTGGCAATATGATAAAAAAATGAAATGACCCGATGCTTTCGGTTATTAAAGCTGAAAGAAAGATGATCAGTTGGGGGAGAACTGCCACGCCAACACCACCTGCAGATTGCGAGGAGAATAGCTCTCCTAAATGTACCGTTATTCATCAATGATCTGTGAATCAGAAACTCTAAGGAGAAGAAATGAAGACAGAGGAAGATGCAAAGAGAAGATTCGACAGCTGGCTGAATCTGAAATTTGAATGTTTTGGTATATCTTAATTGGAGGGGGGATGGTGGTTATCGGACCAGTTTTATCGAAGGAAAAGTAGAAGGTCAGGAAAAGGAGTTGCAAATAGCTGTTAGTTAATTATTACCTGTTAGACATTTTATAAAAAGGTGTTAATTTTTACTTTAAATAGTGACCTTTAGGATGGTTATTGGCCTTCTGAATTTTTACAGATTACAGCACGGATTAAATCATTTCTGTGCTGCATGTTTAAATTTGTGTGCAGTGGGGTGTGGGTTTTCCCCCGTATTGTAACACATTAACTCGGATTTCTCTGCACAGATGCTGCCAGACCTGCAGAGGTTTTCCAACAAATTACTGTCTTAGTTTGTGGTTTACGAAATCTGCAGTCTCTTGACTTTCTTAAATGTATCATCAACCGCCACGGTTGAGGTCCTGGAGGGCAAGAAGACAATTAATATCATTGCATTATTTGTAATTTGGCTGCAAAGAAAACCCAGGGAACTACAGACCAGTGAGTTTAATTTCAAGGGTGGATAAGTGTTTGTAGGAGATTCTGAGAGCAGGATTTACATGCTTTGAAAGGCAAGGATTGGTTAGGGATATTCAGCATGGCTTTATGTCTGGAATCTGTGTCTCACAAACTAAATTACAGTTTTTGAAGAGGTGATTGGGAAGATAGACGAATGTAAAGCAGCATACGTTGTCTAGTGGACATGAAAGAGGCCCAACAATGTTCCACACGGTAGTCTGTTTAATAAGGTTAGATCACAGGAGATCAGGGAGAGCTATCCAATTAGATGCAAAACTGGCTTGACCGTAGGAGACAGAGGGTGCTGGGAGAGATTGGCTGTTCCAACTGGTTGCCTGTGTCCAGCATTGTGCCATACGGACCAGGCTGCTGTCGTTCATTATTTTTGTAAATGGTTTGGAAGAGAACTTTGGAACCATAGATAGCAATTTGGAGATGAAACCGCCAAAATTGGAGTAATGTTGGACAGTGAAGACGGCTATCTTAGAGAACAAAGATATTTTGATCTACTTGACAAGTGGGTTGCGATTGGCTGATGGAGCTTCATGCAGATAAATGTGAGATGTTGCATTTTGTTACACAAACGAGTGTAGGATTTATTCAGAAAATTGTAGTGCACTGGGAGTGTTGCTAAAAGAGAGATCAAGGGTCCAGGTACATAGTTCCGTGAAAGTGGAGTCGCAGATTGACAGGGCAATGAGTAAGACGTAAGGCAAGCTGACTTCCATCGGTCAGGGCATTGATTACAGTAATTGGCACATCATGTTATGGCTCTACAATTGAATGGTAAGGCCACATTTGAAGCAATTCTTGCCACCCTGCTATAGGAAGGATGGTATGAACTTGGAAGGGGACAAAAGTGTTTAATATGACGTGACGGATACAGGAGGTTTTCAGATATAATGATAGGTTGGGATTTTGTTCCTTTTGTGTCGGAGGCTGAGTGGTAACTTTTACTCCATCGTGAGAGGCATGGATAGGATGAATAGACAAGATCATACCCTCCGGATGGGTGTGTCCAGAAACAGAGAGGATAAGTTTAAGGTGAGACAGAAGATATTTAAAAGAGATCGAAGGGACTGTTGTTTCTCACAGAGGGGAGTGTGTATATGTAGCGAGCTGTCAGAGGAAGACAAATCGACGTGTACATGAATAGGAAAAGTTTGGAGGGTTCTGTGCCAAAAGAAGATAAATATTAATCATTCAGTTTAGGAAACCAGGGGTGCATGGGCGCGTTGGACCAAAAGATCTGTTTGCATATTGTAAGTTTCTGTGAGCCTATGGCTCTTTCACTCCTCCTTCGTCACTAGTCCTTCATTGCACTCAATTCATTTCCAAGTCACAACTCATCTGCAAATACTTTAAATTATCGAATTCTCCAAACTTTCTTAAATAGAGTATTTCTGACATTGATGTGGTTCTGCAGACCACAGCAGCAGCAGAAGCAGAATTAAATTCAAGCAGAATCTGTAACGTTGTTCCTGGGATAATCCCTCAATCTACCATTCAAACCAAGTTGATCTACGGTTCAGTGATATATAGGTGAGCGTGCCAGTGTTCCAATCGTGTGTACCTAAACCTGATAACAACCTGTTAAAGCTACCATAATTGACTGCCTGCATTCCAAACAGCAGCAATAACATCTGATAGAGAGGATGTAATGCTACCAACAAACCAACAGTACTGTCTCATCCAGCCATAAATGGTGATGGGCGGTTTAACAATTTCATGGAGGAGAGGGCTCCATTATTATTCCCATCCTAAATAATGGAACAGTCCTCTCCATCCGTGCAAAAGATAATGATGTAGTTTTGGCAAGATACTCCGCCAGACATGTTGAGTGGATGATCCACCTCACCCTCGCCATGATGCCCACAGACTCACAGATGCCAGTCTGCAATCAATTTGATTTGCTGCAAGTGACATGAAGAAACAGGTGAACAAAGTTTATTCGACAAAAGCATTGGGACAGGACACCATTCCTGTAATAGGAATGGAGACTTGTGCTGCACAACAAGCCGTGTTCCTGGGGAAGCTGTTTCATTCCAGCTCTTACTCTGGCATCCTCTTGGCAATGTGGAAAGTTACTCAACTATGCCCGTCCCCTAAGAGGGGAATAATTACAATCTGACCATTTACCACCCCCTCAGTCCCATCACGATAGTTAAACTGGTAGAAGTTCTTTTAGACCCATCTATCAAACAGCACAGAAATAATCAGCGCAGTGTGGTTTCCAATTGGTCCCTAATTAGAGATAGTGCTGTTGTGGACATGTCACTTGATTACTAATCCAGACCAGGCAAATGCTCTGGTAGCTGATGCAAGTTAATAACAATGAATAAAATATCGAGATCTAAAACTGATATCAGTAACGGTGATGCTGAAATCAATATCAATTGCAAACTCCAATTTGTTTCATCAATGTACTTTCAGGAAGGAAATTCTGGCCTGGTGAATTCCATGCATTCCTGGTCTGGCCTAAATGATACTCTAGACACACGCACATGTGATAACCTTTTCAATCATCTCTAAAACGGTAAAGTGAGACACGAAATTGTTTCAAACTGCTCCGAGGTTTGGAAGGATAAAACTGACAGAACTTCCAGCACCAGCCTCAGTATCGGATAAGGGAATGGGAAACACCGTCCTGTTGACCCTGCAGAGGCTTACTTCCTCACATCTGAGAGCTTGTGGCAGTCATACTCCAGATGCCTCCCGCTCCCTTTCGTGTCGAGAAATCCTTACTCATATTCAGTGTCTTGTGTTCCACAGCTGATGTGGGAGGGAAATACCCAGTCACTGAGTGCAGGCATTTATTCTCAGCTCAATGCAGAGTGGCCAGCCTCTACCTAATACTGTAGCCCCTTGTTTTAGACATCCCAATCAGGGGAATTATCATCCTTACTTCCAATATGTCTCACACTGTCAGAGTTTTATATGTGACACTGAGATCTCCACTCATTTTCCTAAATCCCATTGAATACAGTCCCAAACGCCCCAATCTCTGCTCTCCCAACAAGCCGGTCATTCCAGAGATCAGTCTGGTCATCCTTCACTGCACTCCCTCAATGTCAGGTTTGTCCCTTGTTTGGTAAGGAGACCAATACAGCTCACAATATTGCACAATGTTCGAGATGGGTTCACACCGATGTCCTGTACAGCTGCAGTAAGACACCCTTACTCAATTCATCAATCCCATGAAATTAAGGTCAACACACCATTTATCTTCCCGCCTGTTTTCTGCTCTTTCAATATTGCTTTCAGTGACTGGTGCACAAGGAGATACAGTTCCTTTTGAATGTCAGTGTGCCAATGCCATTCCCAGTATTGACTCCTGGGTCCAAAACTCACTATCCTGCATGGACTCGGAGGGCTGCGCAGCAGGAAAAAAAAGAGAAAAAAACATAAATCCCTTTAAAGACCAACATGTTTCGTCCAATCCTTTCTCAAATGATAGGTTGCTGTTCTATTTTACTTATCACTGTACACACCGTCACATCTACCCTCATTGATCTTCATCTGCCATGTATTTGCCCATTCACTCCACTTGTCCCAATCACTTTGGAGCTTTTTTTTAAAGTCCTCCTCACCCACTGACAATCCGACATCATTTAGTGCTGTCATCAGACTGAAAAATATTGCATTTGATTACCTCAACTAAATGTTTGACATGCATTGAGAATAGCTAGGGTCCAATCACTAATCGCTACGACACGCAATGCTCCTTCAACTTCAAAACAGATTATTTTATTCCTGTTCACTCTTTCGTGTCAGTTCTCCTATTCTAAAATCATGTTCATATTTTAGTCCCAATGCCATTACATTTGAGTTTGCACACTCGACCATAGCCTTTATCAAGCTCTTTCTGAAAATCGAAATGCATTGCATCTATTTCTTCTCTGTATGTGTCGATCAGTCAGTTTCTCAAATATGATTCCCATTTCATGTTGACCCATTACATAAGAACGTACAAACTAGAAGCAGGAGTAGGCACTGGGGCTCTTCAAGCCTGCGCCACCATTCAGGAAAGGCACACACACAGGCCAAGTCCTAAACTACGAAAGCAATCACCCCAACACATACAAAAGATGTTGCATCAAGACACTGTTCAAAAGGGCCACAACACACTGCAGTACAGCAGAACTGTAAAAAGAGGAAGAAGAACACCTATACAATGTATTGGTCAAAAATGAATACCCTTGCAATTGCATCAACAGATGCCTAAGGGAAAGACAACGGAATGAGGAGATGCCACAACCCAAAGGATTAGCCACACTACCATACATCAAAAACATTTCTGAACTGACAGCCAGACTACTGCGACCAATAGAACTCATAACAGAATACAAACCACGAGCCACTCTCAGACAACAACTCACCAGGACGAAGGACCCGATACCCAGCATGAGCAAAACTAATGTAGTGTACAAAATCCCATGCAAGAACAGCACAAAATACGACATAAGACAAACAGGAAGACATCTAACGATCCTCATCCATAAACAGCAACTAGCCACGAAACGACAAGACCAGCTATCCTAAGTAGCCACACATGCAGACGACAAGCAATATGAGTTCGACTGGTACAACACTACTATTATAGGATCAGTGAAACAGAGAACAGTCAGGGAAATCCTAGAGGCATGACACTCATCCTCACATTCTATCAACAAGCACATCGACCTGGACCCAATATACCGGCCACTGCCGTGGACAACTGGAACTGATAACCAGAAGCGGCAGAGGCAAACCACTGCACATGCTGGAGGAAAGATCACAGGAGTGCTTCACAGGAGGCTCCCAAGCACTGAGGATGACACTTAGACAGGGAACGAAACGTCTGCAACACAAATTCCCAGCTCAGCGTTCAGAACCAAAACAGATTCCAATAATCCAACAATATGCATCCTTCTCCCATGAGCCAGTTCCTCAGCCATGCATTCAGTTGCTCTATCCTCCAATTCTACCCTCACTAGTTCGTAGCACTGGAAGCAAATCAGATATTATCACCCTTGAGGACCTCTTTTTATCTCTATGCCAAACTCTCTGTAATCTCTCATCAGAATCTCAACCTTTCCCCTTCATATATCGTTGGTTCCAAAGTGGACAATGAACTCTTGCTGACCCCCCGCCCGTGAGATCATTCTGCACCCTCTCTGAGGCATCCTTGATTCTGGCACCAGGGAAACAACACTCCATTCTGCTTTTTCTCTGCTGGCCGCAGAAACGTCTGTCTGTCCCTCCGACTACAGAATCTTCTAACACAATTGATCTCTTGGAAGCCGACGTATCCCTCGTTGCATTCGAGCCTGTCTCAATACCAGAAACTTGGCTGTTCGTGCTACGTTCTCCTGAGAATCCATCACCACCTACATTTTCAAAACAGCATATCTGCTTGAAATGGGTGCATCCACAAAATACTCCTGCCTTAGGTGTATGCCTCTCTTAACCTTCCTGGAGTTAGCCCATTTTTGTGACTGTATCTGATAGTTTCCCCTTCCAAGAACTGCCATTCATCACATACTGTTGCTGTTGCAAATTCCTCATTGCTTCTATCTGCATCTCCAACTGATCCATTCGATTTGATAAGATTCACATACAACAGCATTTATGGCAGATATAGTCCGCAGTAAGACGAAAAAGTGAGGTCTGCAGATGCTGGAGATCAGATCTGCAAATGTGTTGCTGGAACCTGCTGCGCTTTTCCAGCAACACATTTTCATAATCCGCAGTAACCCTTAAACTCTCTTTAAACTCCCACATGTGACAAGAAGTACATATCACTGCAAAGGCCATTTTTGCTCCTTCACAATCTACAGACCCAGAAAATAACAACGTCTATTCCTCTACAAAACACTGCACCAGGTTAAATTAATAGTTTTGGCTTATATTTTAAATTTAATCAAGGGTCTTATCTTCAAAAACATAATCAAGAAAGATCCCACTGCATTCACTACTGCAGCCTTTCTATTGGGCAGTCTTAAAACAACGATTAACTGATCTGATTCTGTGTTGTGAACTTCGCCCAAACAGGTTTCTCCGAGATTAGTCGTGAAATTTACTGTTTGTTAATTTTCACAGACGCACTCCGATGTCCAGCGATACATGAATGCAAAAATAGCAAAGGCAGTAACTGTGCAGTTTCTATCTCTCACTCAACTGCACTGTCCTCAGCATCTGCTTTCTTTCTCTGTACTTTTCCTTTTAAAACTGTCGTTGTTTTGACTATTTCCCCCAAAATTCCAAAACAATGCAACAGCATATAAAACGGTAAGTCCTGCTCCTGGAATTCGAGGAAACCACCTCCAGCACCTAAAATACCTCAAAAGAAGGAGCAACTCGTGAAGCCAGAAATTTTTCCCGTACTCCATCTTGTCCCTGGTACACACCTCAAGTTGTTAACGGATGAGCTCTCCAGGTTGGTGGGCCCTTGAGGGGCGTCATACAATTATAGGGGGAAACTTCAACCGACATATGGATCCCAAGGTGGATATGATGTTTCTGGTTCTCGCAGATAATTCCCTGCAATCTCGGCAGCTGGTGGATCTAAACAGGGAGCTGCGCTTGGTGGATGTGTGGAGATGGTTCATCCTTAGGGTGGGAATTCACCTTTTTTCCTAACCAACATAAGTGCCAAATTAGTATCGATATGTTTTTGCCCCATTGGCCGTTTTGAATTCAGTGATGTCCTATGGAATTGGGAGCAGAGCCACTTCTGATCATGTGGCAGTGTACATGGAGGTTAAGGATGGTGGCGATGGGACAGGCTCGCAACGCTGGTGCATGGATACCTTCCTCCTGAAGGATAGCTAGTTTATTGAATATTTTTCATTGGATTTAAGAATTATTGTGTACATTAATTTGGACGGCAGCTAATCCGACGGTGCCCCGGGGAGACTGCCAAGGCCTATGCAAAGTGTTTGATTATTTCTTCCTCGGCGACTCGGAAGCGGTAGAAGAGGGAGCAGCAGTTGACGGAGCATATTTTCAAAGAGCGTCTGTAACTAATTTGCAGCAAATTGCAATGATCCGGGCTGTTCTGAACGCTGTGCTCATCCAGACAGCAAAGACAGCGATTTCATTTTCAAAACAGAGGGTATTCAAGTTTGGTGATAATCCAGGTAGATATCTGGCATACTTGGTCAGAAAGAAGAGTGCCCCCAGTCTATCACATCCATTTGTGAGTGTGCTATCATCACCTGCGATCTCAGAAAGATTAATGCAGCATTCATGAAGTTCTTTTTCTGGGCGGTTCCCAGGTGTAACTTCAGAGCAGAAAACTCTCTCAAATGCCCCTCTGACAATCCAAGAGATACAAGAGGCAGCGAGACCGCTCCAGAATGGTAAAGCACGGGGCCCAGATGGATTTTAGAGTGAGATTTAAAGGCTGTTCATAGATATGCTAGCTGGGCTAATGTTGGATATGTACAATTATTCATACAGTCAGGACTGTCTCCCATCCTCTTGAGAGTAGGATTTTTTATCTTAATCTCCCGAGGATTGCACTTCATCAAGACCTATATACTTATTGTACGTGAACTTTAACATTTGGTGAAAGTGCTGTCGTTGAAGCTGGAGACGGTCTTGCCCTTCATTGTGAAATAGGATCATCCTGAATCTCACAAACCCGGTGCACAGAATCAGCGGAGACCATTCAGCGGATGAAGACTGTCACACACAGTTTGACATGGCGTTGTAAAATATTCTTGGGAAAAGAACGGGGAGGTGACGGTGTGAAATATGTCACTCCTCTGTCTTTACAGAACTGTCTTCATTTCATGATCATGTTGCCGATTCAGATTCACTGTAAATACAGCGCCCATACCTCACATAGAAATGGCCCACAAAGTCCACTGGTCTCCCTGACTGCAACATCCAATAACAGAATTTTCAGGAAAATAACTTCCCAATAACAGAATGAGAGAACATCAGACACGCAAATACGTCATTCAGCCCTTCAGGCCTGTCTTTCCCTTCAATATGATCATAGCTGTTCTACAAAAGCCACAACTCCTCTCTTATGCTCAATCCCTGCAGCCCTCAACATTCTGACACCTCATATATCCATTGTGACCCCTTCCAAATATCTTAGTGATCTACCTCCCCTACTTCTCTGGAATACAGAAGTCCCAGTAGTCACTACCCTCTGTGAGAAGGAAACACTCCTCACAAACACACCGTGACCTATTCACGTGAATAAAATATATGAACACGCGGTAAGAGTGACTGGCCCTGAAATCAAGGCAGGATTTAACTGTGGATGGTATCAAGGAACCCGAACAGAATTGAATGTAATGTAATGAATTGTAAACTCTTCACTGGTTAGAGGCATTCAGAGGACAAGGGAAGAGATATGTGGTTGTTGTGGATCAATCATTTCAGTCACAGGACATCTCTGTCTGCATCCTCAAGGAAGTTTTCTTCAGCTGCTGTAATGTCTTTCCCACATCTTACAGTTAGAAGTGGAGATATTCTCTGAAGATCACACAGCATTAAGAAAAAAAATGTCACCTGTCCAATGCTGAAGCAGTCTGTGTCCATGTGCAGCAAGACCTGGATCGCATCTAAACTGTGTTGTTAAGGTGAAGGTAACATTCTTCTGACAGTCTTACTAGAAATGTCTCTTTTTATTGTTCTATAGTTAAATAACAGGAGCTCATTCAGCACCTCAAGCTGGTTTCAACGGAATATATTCAACCCACTGAAACTATTGAATGTGAACAGACATAGCTCATCAGTCCCTCCTGCCGATTACACGAGGAGGAATGAATATAGTCAGCACATCGAGGTGTTAAACAGGAACCAGGAGTTGCTAAGTCAGGTCTTTGAGCCTCTTCCATACGACCAGGAAGAGGTTACTCAGACTGTCAAGTCAATTATACAGAAATAGGAAGATGTCATTGATGCCCCAACATGACAGACAGTGAAGCAGAGACTACACAAATAAACTGTTCTATGTTGTTCCTCCTGGATCCACTGCCAGTGGTAACCTTATTACTTTAGCTCGGTTTACTGAAGGTGAGAAAGAAAAATGGCTGGTTTGTGCCAAGTCTCAAGGAAAAAGCTTCTATCTCCGAGAATACAGACTAATATTTCGATGGAGGTTACAACCTGGTGGGAATGGCTAACTCATTCATGAATAAGGTATTGTGGCTGCTGACAGATTTGTGAACAGTGCAGGTTCCCCCACCAACTGCATATTGAGACTGTGAGAGTTCATTCAGAGCTTGGAGCTGCCTCTCAAACAACATGGGGGCTCCGGGCAGGTATGTGAACTATTGGGAATCAAATATCATGGAAAAAAATGTAATTTTTCACATGATCACTGTCTTTGTCTTGACAAAATGAGTGTTAGTCCCTAATCTTCAATTTTAATAATAAAAGCCTTTTGTTTTCTCTCAGCGCCACGTATTAAACACGCATTTTCTCACACTTTCCTCACGGTACCATCATTCCAGGAATAAGTCTGGTGAAAGCATGTTGCACTATCTCAGTCGCAGTATAATCATTCCTTTTCAAGGAGAGAGAATCTGCAATCAGTGGCCGAAATATTGTCTACAACAGCAGGAAGATGAATTTACTCCAACACTTGAATCATTTTATAATGAAGGACAACGTACCATTTACTGTCCTGATTAATTGGTGGCTAGTGTGAATTGTATAAGTGATAACTGCACTTCCTAATCTCTCATTTTCTAATAAATACAAAATGAAAAGAACTGTACTTGTTGCTCACATTCAAATCATTTCTTTGCCTTGTGAGCAGCTGTGCTCCAAGCACTGATACATGGGATACCCTATGAGCAATGACCTTGAGTCCAGAGCAGAATCTTACTCTCTGTATTCTCCCCATTATCCAATTCTCAATCAATGTAGTATATTCACCCCTTACCAAAGGGCTCTAACGGTCTTCACTCACCTGTCAATAGCCTCCTGAAAATTCAAATACACTGTTCACATTGGTTCTCATTTGTCGATGTCACAATCAACATCCTTCACAAACTCCAAGTGGTTTATAAAAAACTATTTCCCTTTCTAAAATCTAGGCTGACTCCGCGAATCATATAATTATTCTCCAAAGATCTAGTTATTATGAATTATTAAAAAATTCTAAAATTTTTCCTCACAACTTGCATCGAATTATTCATCAGTTGGTATGCTGTTTTCCATCTCGCTCCTGTTTTAAATGTTTGTGGTGACAGTAGCTACTTCCAAGTCTGCAGGATCCTTTCCATAACATAAAAAGCTTTGACATATTTTGCCCTCCCTCATACAGTTAAGGAATTGACATTACAGATTTAGACCAAAAACACATTGTGTCCGTACCTGCTCCCGAAAGAGGTACCCGGCAAGAACAACTCTCCAGCCCTAACTCTGTAGCACTTTAAATTCATAACTCATTTAGTCCAGCAACTTACCAATATTCAATACAATGAGCCTTGGTTTATTTTTACCCAGTAGTTCCTCTTTAATATTTCTAATTTCTTGCAGTTCCACATTTTCGCCAGTCACCATGTTCCCTAACATTTTGGGAAGTTTTTTCTGTCCCTTCCTCTGTGGAGACAGAACCAACATATTCACCTCACCGGACGGAGATGGCCTCTGTCACCTTGTGAGTACATGAGAGGATCGCATTCTGCCAAAATGGATGCTTCACCCACTCATGCCTGGAAAGTTCCAGAATCAAAACAGTTGATGGGCATTTTGAGTACTGTCCTCTCCCTGGTGTGAGACTATAGTTTATGCTGATGGAGGTTTCAGAGCTCTGTGACCTCATTGTTGAAATTAACTGGCTTTGCACTTTGCACCTGTGAGCTGAAATATTATTAGTTCTGTTCTCCATGGAAGTAGTTGACAATGTAACTGAAAAAAATCTGTACCTCAGTCAAAATAGCAGCAACACTACCATTACCAGTGTAGATGCTGGTGATCCGATGGTCTAGTGCTATTATCTCCAGACTATTAATCCGGGGGCCCAGCTCATGACTCAGCCCTGGACTTGAATCCCGCTTCATCAGATGGTGGAATTTGAATTCAATGGAGTATTTGGATTAAATTGTCAATTAAAAACAAACACTTGGTCCACTTGTGTCCTTCATGGAAGGAAATCTGTTATCTTCACATGATCAGGCCTACATGTGATACCTGACCCAAAGCAATGTGACTGACTCTCAATTGCCCTTTGAAATGGCCAAGCCAGACATTCAGTCATACCAGTACAACGTCACAAAGAAATGAAAGCAAATACATCTAAGCACTGGCAGCCTACAGCATGTAGACTGCTATGGTTCAAGCAGGCAGCTCACCAACACCTTCTCATGGGCAACCCGGAAAGTGCAATATATAGTCGTCCAGCCAGTGACACCTATGTCCCATTATTGAATAAAAGAAGATGACCACACTCAGGGAAAAGAGACAGAGGGGACATAACTCATTTTAAGCAGGGACTTGGATATATATCTACATAGGCATGATACTCAGGAATATGGGAAAAGATAAAAAAAAGCAACGGGATTGATATCACATTTTATTTCCATCCCAGCTGATTATCAACAATTCCTTTGTTTGATTATTTTTCTCTATTTCTCTATTTCTCCATATATTCACCTCACTTGACCAACACAAATTTCACGATTTCCCAGCTGCTTTCAGATCTGATGCATGGTGAGTGGACTCAGAATGTGAACTCTGTTTTTCTCTCAACAGAAGCTGCCAAATCTGTTCCGTTTCCCCAGCATTTTGTGTCTTTTTGTTTCAGATATTCAGTAGATTTCTTTGTTTGATGTAATGTTTATTTTTGGTATTTCATGGGATGTCATCATCACTGCCAAGGGCAGCATTCGTTGACCATCACTACTTGCCCTTAATTGTGACAATTCTACAAGGCCGTACAGAGACAAGCACATAGTTGTGGGTCTGAAGTCACTCTCAGTCCAGACCCGGTAATGATGTCAGATTTCTTTACCAAAGGATGTCAGTGAAACACGTAGATTTTTAGACAAAATGTTCCTTGTTTTATCTTTACAGTTGGTGCATTTGTTTTTATTTCGATTCTTATCATTTGAGTTTAAGTATTGCAATCAGCTGTGGTAGGATTTGAAACAGTATCTTTCGCATTCTGACCTGTGCCTCTGAATTATCCATCCAGCGACATTACTACTCTGATATAGTGTCCCTATCATGAACTTACTTTAGAGACATTACAAGTTTGTAATCGATCTATTCGTAACTGGAGCAGCGGCTAGAAGAGAACTGCATCTGTAAAGTCTGACCTTTACCAAGTCGTAGATAATGGTTTATTCAGCAACAGCACTGACACAGTGGTGGAGACTCAGGGTATTATGAATCTGGTAGTGGGCAGGTTTGGTGATGGAGACAATCCCCCAAGACATACATCAGTTCAACACAAAATGCGTCCTCACAGTTTTGTTTCAGATGTTTGTGAGAAAGATGTCTGAAATTTGTGGATAATGAGTGGAATTTACAATGCAACTAAATACAGTATTTTCTGTTTTTACCAGATATAGATTACAAAAAAAAACACAATGAAGTTGAACATGGTTTATGTAATTAATAAATAGATAGATGTGGAAAAACTTACCAGGAACACCAACAATAGCGAGGATGGGATAATAACCTGTCTGAATAATCAACAGTACTCCATATATTTGCTCTGCTAATGTTGACCAAGACCAGGAAAACCAGAAAAGACCATCGGATAAACTCCTGTACATTGTTGTAACACTCCAGTCTAATGTTCTCAGATTCTGGTCGATTATTGGAACAGTCCAGTCTAACGTTCTAAGATTCTGATCCATTGTTGTGACATTCCAGTCTAATATTCTCAGGTTATTATCCATTACTGGAAAATTCCAATCTGTTGTTCTCAGATTCTGGTCTCTCCTCTCCCAGTCTCTGTAGCTCCTGGTTCTATTACTGTCAGAGGTGGCGTAGCTGCTGCTGCCAAGGGATAAGGCACCAAAAGAAGTCCCTTACTAATAGAAGAGGGAAAGCCTCTATTGACACAGTTGAATCCATGGAGGCTGACATCAATCACAGTTACTGAACAAACAGTTTCAATTAACCCTTTCCCTACTGCACTTGCAGCTCACATTAACAACTTGACTGGATTGGATGTCGAAATCGACTTCAGTTCAAAGGAAAAAAAAAACGGAGTGTACAAAGACCTGGTTCATTAAAACCCCTGGATTAATGACCAGGGACAGAGTGAAAATAACATTAGTTCGGAGACAGAAAGGAATGGGAGCAGTGTTTGTAGAGATTTGAGGGGAAGACAACAATGTTCCCCCAGTCACCATCACGCTTTCTGGCAGACAGAATGAAATGCAAAGCAAAGCAACCAAAATGAGACAAAATGCTGATTGCCGATGTGGCTCTATAGGTCCGGGATTAGCACTACACTTCCACAGTGCCAGGGCCTAGTTCGATTCCAGCCTCAGGCGAATCTCTGTGTGGAGTTTTCATATTCTCCCCATGTCTGCATGTATTTCATCTCACAGTTCAACGATGTGCAGATTAGGCGAATTGACCAAGCTAATTTTCTCATTGTGTTCACCGATGTTCAGGTTAGGCACAATAGTGAGGGCTCAATATCAGGACGGGGCAGGGGGGAGTAGACGAATGGGTCTGTGTAGTTTACTCTTCCAAGGATCTGTTTCCACACTCCATGCATTCGATGAATCTGAACAGGGCTATTTCAAATGGAAAGAATAGTATACTACATAAGTATTTTAATCACTGGATATACAGTTTGACAGAGTTGTGCACATATAGAACATAGAATATTACAGCGCAGTACAGACCATTCTGCACTCGTTGCGCCGACCTATGAAACCAATCTGAAGCCCAATTAATCCACACTACTCAATTTTTCATCCATGTGCCTATCCAACGATCACTTAAATGGTTTTAAAGTTGGTGAGTCTACTACTGTTGCAGACAGTCCTTTCCATACCCCTGCTGCTCGCTGAGTAAATAAAAGACCTTCGAAATCTGTCCTATGGCTGACAGTGAGAACGAAAGTGTTAGGTTACAGGAGGGTTCAATGGATTGTTCAAATGGCCACATCAATGACCCAAAAACAACACCGCAATATGTGAGATGCTGCACTTTGAAAGAAATAACAAAATAAGAGAGTACTCAAACCATGAAGATAGGCTAGATTTGCTTTTGCTTTACTTTGGAGCAGAGAAAGTAATGGGGTGAACCTGACAGAGGTGCATAACAGCATGAAAGGTATCGACAGAGGGACCAGACAGCAGCTGTTGCCCTTAGTCAAACTGTTAAATACAAGGGGATACACGTTTAAAGAGAAACATAAAAGATTGAGTGATGATTTGTGAAATCTATTTTGAACCAGAGGGTGATATGCTTCTGGAATGCATTGGCTGTGAGGGTGGTAGAGGAAGGAAACCGCACAAATTTGGCAAAGCACTTGTATCAGCACTTGATGGTGCCCAATTTGATAGGCATCTTCTTTATTATACGATTCCATGATATATTGTGAAGCACCGCCCTCTGCCAGCTGTTCATCAAAGTACAGCAGCTTGTTTAACACTACCTCCAGCACCAGTAATATTTACTCTCAGTTAAAGTGGCACGAGATGCACAGCTGGCACTCCCTCCCAACAGCCACTTTGGGTGGACCAACACCAACTGGAATGGACCTTCTCAACGGCAATTAATGTTGGACTAACTCGATTAAAATCTCTAATGAATTTTTGAAAAATCCAATGTACTAATAATAATTGAACAATGTAACCATGTTTATTGATCTGATGAGCTTGAGGCGGACATTGAAATAGTGTGATGTATTTACAGACACCATTTCGTGAATACATTGAACAAAAGGACAAATGAGAGCCCAGATCACGAATAACCACAAGTTAATACAGCATTTAATCATCAGCTGAATGAGCACAAAATGCCAGAGCAGAGTCGGCCATGCGCCTTGTAGTAACTTTCATTAATGCAGTTTGGTTTTTTCTGGCTGGTGCAGACATGTTGCGCTGAATGGCCTGTTTGTGTGTCATAAAACTCTATCACTTTAATTCTTGAAAACAAAAAAATGTCTCACCATTTCAATAGCTTGTGAGCATCAATTGGTGAAGAATATAATCGCCAAGGTCACGTTTCATCCTGCGTTGAATAGAAACCATTGTCCCTTCACTGTCACTTGTTCAGAATCCTGTCACTCTCTCTGAAACAAAAATGTTAGTGTTCCTGCAACACGAGGACCACTGGGGTTCATTAACACATTATGAGTGGAAATTAAACATAGGCAACAGATCGGTGGCTTTGCTAACGAAACGCACTTCACAACAACAACTGAAAGGAAGCTGCAATATTAAGACATCTATTCGACATTATCTAATTTCTAAAGCAGTTTCAAAGGCATTTTCCCTTGTTTAAAAAAACGCATTTGGAAAGTTGTGCCCATCAATCTGAAAAGAAGTCTTCATGTTGATGAGAATGATCTCCTAATTTTTCGGTAGCTGAAGACAACAAAAACGTAGAAGTCAGCATCAGGTGTAAGTGTTCCTTCTTTGGCTTACAACGTTAGTGTGTCATTCTTAGTCAAGAGTCTGCCTGTCTCTGCCTTAGGAATGTTAAATGTCCTAGCCTTCATCGCTCTCTGGGAACAGAGTTTCACAAATACACAACACTTTGAGAGGGCTGAAACAACAGACATCTTATGAAATGAGATATTCTTCAGTTTTACTTTCCATCCACTTATTGTAATCTCTCATACAAACTGAAGTATTATTTCAGAATTCTCCTTAAAAAGGCTATTCGGAATATTCTGAGAGTAAACAAGATCACATATTGTCCATCTGAAAACCAGGAGATCCAGGGCCAGTCTGTTCAATATTTCCTCCTGAAGTACAGTTCTTCACAGGAGTCAGTTGAGTGAATCTTCTCTGGACTGCTTTGCGTGACATTATGGCCATAGCTCTTTCGCTGTAGTCTCACCAGTACCCTGTAAAACTGTAGAACATTCTTGCTACTTCTGAATGAATTCTGTTTCAAAAAAGTTTCAACATTTGTCTGGCCTCTGTAAAACCTTGATGTACACGACTTTTTTTGTGTGTGATCCAGGTGCTGATTCCTCTGTGCCTAAATTCAATCTCTTCATTTAAATAATCCGTGCGTTTCCATTAAACTTCCAACAGATTTGAACATAGACACTTTTTCCATTCTATCTCCATACAGCAATATTTGATCATTTGACCAACTTATATCTCTTTATTAACTCGTGTCTTCTTCATATACAAATAAAAACAAAAAACATTTAAAATATGACATTGTACATTCCATTGGAATTTGGCGACAGCCTATGTCTTTGACCAAATATTCTGTCTGTATTATGGAAAAATATAAACATTTGAAATGTCTGTGTCCTCTCAAGCAGGTTCACATGTTTATAGTCTTTCATAATACAAACAGAATATTTCGTCAAAGACATAGGTTGACGCCACAATTCAGTAGAATCGACAATATCATATATTTTGTCCATGTCCAAGCTACAAATTAGCGACAATGCTAAAGTGTTTTGCAGTCCCATCACTCAGTTCCCATCACTGAAATATGGACAGATGGTGTAGAATCTGTGTGGGTGGAATTGAGAAACAACAAAGGTTAAAAAGGCAGGAAACAGTTAGTGAGGATAAAATGATCATGTCAGTACGGTAGCCAGTAACATGTGATATTCCACAAGGCTCAGTGCTGGGACCACAACGTTTTACTTCGTAAATTAATGATTTAGATGAATGTTCTAAGGACATTCTGGTTAACCTTTCAGATGATATAAAGATAGGTGGAGAGACAGGTAGCATTGCAGAAATGGAGAGGCTGCAGAAGGGTTTAGACACGTTAGAAATGTGGGCAAAGGAGTGGCAGATGGAGTACAATGGGGGTAAGTGTGAGGTCATGCACTTTGGTAAGAAGAATATAGGAATGAACTATTTTCTAAATTCGGGAAAATTCCTCAGTCTGAAGTGCAAAGAGACTTGGGAGTTCTCGACCAAGGTTTTCTCAAGGTTAACTTGCAGGCGAACCAATTGTTAGGAAACTTTTTTATCGCGACACAGTGTGTTTTAAAATCTTACATTCACCCAAAGAACTGTGTTTCGACTCATAAACAACAACATCTGTTTATTGAACTCAAATAATATTAGTCCAATAAATTGTACCCTAACGGGACGAAACACACTACCAACTTCTACATGCTTTAACCTATTGTATACCACTCCAACAGAATATTGCTGTGCTCCACGTGCTGATTTCTCATTCTTACGATGGATTTGGAGTTATCTTCTGCTTTGGTGGTTATTTTCGATTAACTGCGCCAAGTGTGGCTTTGCAGTGATTCTCATTCTTCAGAGACTTCACCTCATTTTGAGAAGATATGCAATGATCTGTCAACAGAATGACCATGTTGGATAACTCTGATCAATCTGACCCAACCAAGGGTTGGTGCATTTATGGCCCAAGGGCGGCATTCCGTTGTCCCATTCAAGTTCAACTCCAGGTTTGTATTCTGTGGTGTGTAGCTGTCAAGTTTGTTTACAAACCGTCTGAGCGTAGCTGCAGCCTGTCTGGATTCTGTAGCATATGGATTAGCACAGAGAGTTTACTCAAGGCCGGGATCCATTTCCCAACATGCTTAAGCATTGTTCATTTTTGTAACTCCATGGAAATTTGTTATTGTCCATCATAAGTTCATTATTTCAGGTGGCACGATTGGTCACAAAGGCAAATACATTGATGACATTTATTTTGAGATCTCTTTAATATGAAACATGGATGTATTTCTGAGACTCTATAAGGCTCTAATCAGACTACATTTGGATTATTATGTGATGTTTTGGGCCCCATATCTCAGGAAGGATATACTGCCCCGGAGCGTGTTCAGAGGCAGTTCACAGAAATGGCTTCAGGAATGAAAAGCATAACATATTAGATCTCTGGGATTAAACTCGCTGAGGTTGAGAAGGATGAGGGGATCTAATTGAATCATACAAAATACTAAATGCCTGGACAGAGTAGATGTCAGAAAGATGCTTCCATTGTTAGGAGGAAAAGGACCCAAATGCATAGTCTCATAGTTAAGGGAAAACCTTTTATATCGGAGACAAGGAGAAACGTCTTCAGACAGAGAGTGGTGAGTCTATGGTAAGGATGGAAGTTTAAAGGACATTAGTGAACCAGATGAACTTTCCCTTTCAATTGATTACGATCACCATCAGTATCTTAATTCCACATTTGAATTCAAGCTCCACCATCTACCGTGGCAGAGTTCAAATCCAGGTCATCAGAACATTAGCTGGGTCTCTTGCTTACCAGTTCAGCGATACCACCACCAAGCCACTCCCTTGCCCAGTCCTCCAGAGTGTGACTAACTTGTGTAATATGATTTGCCCGAGACTTTTCCCTTAAGCTATTATTGATTTCCGTGTCAAATCATGGATGATTTTTCTCCATTATGCAATTCATTTTCCTCTCACAAATATACTTTAATTGAGAGGTTATTTAGTATCTCCTTGTGTCTTTACTTTTTTTCATCTGTCCTGCCCTTGATAGTTTTGTTTTTTTTTCCTGGCCATTCCACCCATGCCATCTCCTTCCTTAGCCCAATATAATTATCATTGCTCAACACTAAAACCATCATATGTGACTCTTGCCTTTTACGTTCAATCTGAGTTTGAAACTATAGCATGTTGCGGTCACTGCTTCCAAGAGGACCCTTAACTGCAAGATCATTTATTAATCCTTCCTTGTCACATAATATCAAATCTGAAGTAACCCGTTCTCTGGTTGAATCCATGACATGTTGCTCGCAAAAACAATCCTTCATACAGTCTACGAATGGTTCTCCGAGGCTACCTTTGCCAAGTTGATTAATTGAGTCAATATGCATGTTCATCCCAATGTTGTGCGCTTGTCACCAGCCGTCATTATTTCTGACCTCAGAAATACATCGGGGGAACAGTAGCAGAATTTTCTCTTCCAAAGAGATTTCTTCTCTTGCTTTTTATTTATTCCTGGACGGATTCACATGCTGTTCCCTCCTGCCAATATCATTTCCTTATACAGCCTTGATATCATACTTAACCAATACATCAATTTAACCTCTTGCTCCTCCTTGTCCAACCTTCTGGAAAAGTGAGTGCCCTTGGGCTTATCACTGCCCTGTCTTGATCTCCCCATAACTATGCTTCAGCAATCCGCATCAGGTCATACACATTTGTCTCTGTAACTATTGTCAGCTCATCAGTATTTTTCCAAATACGTTGTGCTTTTTGGTACAAAGTAGTTAAATAGGTTTTATTGGTTTGTCTTTCCCTTCTCATTCTTTAGCTCATACTTTACAAGGTTCTGATTAGACCATATTTGGAGTATGTTTGCAATAGCATCATTTAAGATATATCCAGACACATACATGCATGGGTAGGTAGCAAAGGGATACAGACCCTCAGAAATTATGCGACAGATTTAGACAGAGGATCTGGAACAGTGCAGGCTTGGAAGTCTAAAGGGCCTGCTCCTGTGCTGGAATTTTCTTTGTTCTTCGTTCTTTATTTTTCATTCTAAAAATTGCAAGTTTTTAACTTATTGCACAATAATTAAATTTAATAACATAAACCATTTATTTATTTGACAGTGCATGTTAAATTATTGTCACTTCTAAATTAGAGTCAGAGAGTCATAGAGATGTACAGCATGAAAACTGGCACTTTGGTCCAACTCGGCCATGCCGACCAGATATCCCAACCCAATCTGGTCTCACCTGCCAGCACCCGGGCCATATCCCTCCAAACCCTTCCGATTTAAATACACATACAGATACCTTTTAAATGTTGCAATTGTACCAGCCTCCACCATTTGCTCTGGCAGCTCAGTCCATACACGAACTACCCTCAGCGTGAAAAAGTTGTCCCATCGGTCTCTTTTATATTTTTCCCTTTCACCCTAAACCTCTGCCCTCTAGTTCTGGACTCCCCCACACCAGGGAGAACACCCTGTCTATTTACCCTATCCATGCCCCTCATGATTTTATAAACATCGATAAGGTCACCCCTCAGCCTCTGACACGCCAGGGAAAGCTGCCCTAGCCTATTCAGGCTCTCCTTACAGCTCAAATGCTCCAACTCTGACAACATCCTTGCAAATCTTTTCTGAACCGTTTCAAGTTTCACAACTTCCTTTCGATAGGAAGGAGACCAGAATTGCACACAATATTCCAACAGTGGTCTCACCAACTTCCTGAACAGCCACAACATGACCTTCCAACTCCTGTACTGAATACTCTAATCAATAAAGGAAAGCATACGAAACGTCTTCTTCACTATCTTATCTATCGACGACTCTACTTTCATGGAACAATGAACCTGTACTCCAAGGTCTCTTTGGTCAGCAACACTCCCTAGGACATCACCATTCGGAGTATAAGTCCTGCTAAGATTTGCTTTCCCAAAATGCAGCACATCACATTTATGTAAATTAAACTCCATCTGTCACTCCTAAGCCCATGGGCCCATCTGATCTTGTTGCAACCCGAGGTAAACTTCTTTGCTGTTCTCTACACCTCCAATTTTGGTGTTATCTATAAGCTTACTAACTATACCTCTTATCCTCACATTCAAATCATTTATATAAATGACGAAATGTAGTGGACCCAGCACTGATCCTTGTGGCACTCCACTAGTCACAGGCCTCCAATCTGAAAACCAACACTCCACCACCACCCTCTGCCTTCTACGTTCAAGCCAGTTCTGGATCCAAATGGCTAGTTCTCCATGTATTCCATGGCATCTAACCTTGCTAACCAGTCTCCCATGGGGAACCTTGTCTAACAACTTACTGATGTTCAAATAAATCACGTCCACCACTCTGCCCTTATCAATAATTATGTTACTTCTGCAAAAAAATCAAAGAAGGTTATGAGGCATGATTTTCCACTCACAAAGCCACGCTGACTATCCCTACTCTGTCTTTACCTTTCGAAATACATGTACATCCTATCCCTCAGGATTCTCTCCAACAACTTGCCCACAACCGCTGTCAGGCTCACTGGTCTATAGTTCCCTCGCTTGTCCTTACCAACCTTCTTAAACATTGGCACCACATTCACCAATCTCCAGTCCTCTGGCACCTCATCTATGACTAGTGATGATACAAGTATCTCAGTAACAGGCCCAGCAATCCGTTCCCTGGCTTCCCACAGAATTCTCTGTACACCTGATCAGGTTCCGGGGATTTATCCACTTTTACACGTTTCAAGACATCCAGCACATCCTCCTCTGTAATAAGAACATTTTGAAGATGCCAGCATTCATATCCCTACGTTCTACATCTTCCATGTCCTTTCCAACAATAAACATCGATGCAAAATACCCATTTAGTATCGGCCCCAATGCCTCCAAACTGATCTTTGAGGGGTGCTATTCTTTCCCTAATTACCCTTTTGTCCTTAATGTCTTGTAAAATCCTTTTGGATTTTCCTTAATTCTATTTGCCAATGTTATCTCATGTCCCCTTTTTGCCCCCTCCCCCACGATTTCCCTCTTAAGTATACACATATTGCCTTTTGCGCTCTTCTAAAGGTTCACTCGATCTACCTTGTCTGTACCTGTCATATGCTCCCTTCTTTTTCTTAACCAGACCTTCAATTTAGTTTACCTACTAGCTTTTCCTTTCACTGTAACAGGAATATACTGTCTCTGGACTCCGTTACTTAATTTCTGAATGCTTCCCACTTTCCAGCTGCCCCTTTATCTGCGAACATCTGCTTCCAGTCAGCTTTTGAAAGTTCTTGCCTAATATCATCAAAATTAGTCTTACTCCAATTTAGAACTTCAACTTTTAGATCTGGTCTATCATTTTCCATCACTATTTTAAAACTAATAGAAATTGTTGGCAGATAGCTGAAGCTCACACACTTCAGTGAGAATTAAATCGATTGATTATATTTAAATGTGCCAGAAAGATAATTCTATCTGATTGCATATTCAGAGTGAGCAAACGATTGAACAATCAGAGGTCAACCACTTTCCAAATGATATTGCGACAATGTATGCATTTGAATACTGGCATTTAGTGTGTAATTGTAATCACCAGAATAATCAGACAATATTTTCTTTTTGGTATAAAACAAAATGCACACTCTTTACTTTCGTATCATAAAAGGTTATAAGGTGTTTACATTTTAGTTCCATCAATGTAGAACCAACTTAATTGTTTTCAGAGATGATGCAATTATTGTTCAGTTGAATAATTGTAGTTCATATCTCATCATTGCCCAATTCACAAACATGGCCTACTCCTGATCATTGTTCAGGTCAGCAAACCCACCACGTTGCAATCATGGCTAACATTACAAATGGATTCCAAAAGGCCTGAATTCAGGCACCGTGATACTGGATCTCACAGATGCTTGTGACACTGAGTGAGATACTGGCCTGATCCGGAATCCGTCCAGAAAGTTTCCAACCTGGGTCAGGACAATCATTCAATCATTCAACATTCCTTCAAAGTAAATCATTTGGATTCCACATTGGGCATGAGGAAAGTAGCCAACAGGCTATCAGTCATCATTCCTGATGAAGGGCTTTTGCCTGAACCGCCGACTTTCCTGCACCTTGTATGCTGCCTGAACTGCTGTGATCTTCCAGCACCGCCCTAATCTAGACTCTGGTTTCCAGCATCTGCAGTTCTTTCTTTTTCCCTATCAATGTTCTCAGTGTAGTAAAAAATACTGTCTAAGTTAGATATCAATGTTTGTTCAGGAACCAGGTCTTACAAATTCATCTTCAGTCAGGGCATGACCCAGAGAGCAGTTGTATGGACATGGAGTGTCAGAATCACAGGATGTTGCTTATGGTGCTGACATCTGGCATGTTCCCCACACTTCCTACATCTGCTCCCTGGTTCAGACGCTGTGTGAACATATTCACAATTGACAGTTTTCTGCAGCATCTTTTGTCTCACTGTGAATCCTCTGAAATTATATCCATTAAACGTACCTTCACATTCACCAGTATCAAAATAAAATTATACCTGCCTGTGGATGGTCAGATATTAATACATGGGTCACCAAACAGAATGCATCTGAAGAAACCAGTAGCTAACGACAAACCAAAAATCAGTTTAATAACTGAACTTGGTGGATTTTGCGTGGTCTAGTAACAACATATATTGTGCTGGCTCTCAGCTGACTTTAACCATGCACACCATAACTGGAAGTCTTGGCCTAACACCCCTTCAGATTCCCGACCTCAATCACCTCACTCCCTCACACATTCACCAACTGGTGAGAATCCACCAGCTGAGAGAAACTTGGAACGTAGAACAGTACAGCACAGTGCAGGCAGTTCAGCTCTCAATGTTTTGCCAGCCTTTTATCCTACTCTAAGATCAGACTAACCTACATAATCTTCAATGCACTAGCTTCTATGTGCCTATTCAAGAGTCTTCTTAATTATCTCTAATGTATCTGACTCTACTTCTATCACTGGCCGTGCATTCCACCCCCACCACTCTCTGTGTAAAGAACCTACCTCTGACATCTCCCCTAAACCTTCCTCCAATCACCTTAAAATTACGCCCCTTGTAGATAGCCATTTCTGCCATGGGAAAAGACTCCCATATCCAATCTTTATCTCTCAACATCTTGTACACCTCTATCAAGTCAGCTGTCATTCTTCTTCGCTCCAGGGAGAAAAGCCCTAGCTCCCTCAAACTTTCTTCTAAGACATTTCCTCCAGTCTAGGCAGCATCCTGGTAAATCTCCTCTGCACCCTCTCTAGGGCTTCCACATCTTTCCTATAATGAGGCAAACAGAACTGAACACAATGTTCCAAGTGTGTTTGAACCACAGCTTTATAGAGCTAAGCATTAACCTCGCCGCTCTTAAACTCAATCCACCTGCTAATGAAAGCCAACACACCACACACATTCTTAACAACCCTATCAACTTGGGTGACAATTTTGTGGGATCTATGGACATGGACCCTAAGATCCCTCTGTTCCTCCCCATTGCAAAGAATTCTGCATTTATCTCTGTATTCTCTATTCAAATTCAACTTTCCAAAACAAATCACTTCACACTTTTTAAGGTTGAACCTTATCTGCCACTTATTAGCCCAGCGCTGCATCCTGTCAATGTCCTGTTGCAACCTACAACAGCCCTCCACACTATGCACAACTCCATTAACCTGCATATCTTCGGCAAACTTACTAACCCGCCATTCCACTTCTTCATCAAAGTAAATTATAAAAATCTCAAATTGCACAGGTCCCAGAACCGATCCCTGTGGAACACCACTGGTCACTGAGCTCCAGGCTGAATACTTTCCATCTGCTACCATCCTCTGTATTCTATGGGCCAGCCACGCCCCTATCCAGAGAGCCAAATTTCCCTACATCCATGCCTCCTTACCTTCTAAATGAGCCTACAATGGGGAACCTTAGCAAATGCCTTGCTAAAATTCGTGTTCACCGTTTGTGAAAAGATTTGTAGCTCGGGTGCTCGTTGTTGTGGTTCTGTTCGCCGAGCCTTCACTGGACCGCGGATGTCACCTAGACAGGGGACGAAACGTCTGCAACACAAATTCCCAGCTCGGCGAACAGAACCACAATATTTGTATTCACCACATCTACCAGTCTACCTTCAGCAACATGTATTTTTCACATCTTCAAATAATTCAATAAGGTTTGTGAGGCATGACCTGCTCCTCAAAAAGCCATGCTGATTATCTCTAATCAAATTATCATGTTCTAAGTAATTGTAAATCCTGTCTCTCAGAAGTGTCTCCAATACTTTGCCCGCCACTGATGTAAGACTGACTGTTCGGTCATTCCCAGGGTTATCCCTATTCCCTTCCCTGAACAAGGGAATAACATTTGCCACACTCCAATCATCTGGCACCACTCTAGTGGACAGTGAAGGCACACCGATCTCTTCCATCACCTCCTGGAGTAAACTCGGGTATACCCCATCTGAACTAGGGCATTTATCTATCCTTATGTTTGTACTTCAATCAGTATGTACTTCCCCTCAACTTGTCTACACCCTGTCCAACAAACTGATTGACGGTTTTCCATTTCAGTGTTATATACAGTGCTGCCTTCCTGAGCAAGTACGGTTCCCAACGTCCTGCGAATCACGGAATCAAAGGAAAAAGGAATGTACCAATCCCTTCCTGATAAAGAGCTCATGCTTGAACGGTCGACTCTCTTGCTCATCGGATGTTTCCTGACCTGCTGTGCTTTACCAGCACCACACCTTTCGACTCTGATCTCCATCAACCTCAGTCCTCAGTTTCTCCATCACTGAGGGCTGTCCCCTCTGCCCACTGAGTGGGCAACTAGCCATCAGAAACTCATTGTATATGGAGCTGACTGCTCAGTTCTGGAAAGTTGCACTTGATGAATACATCTTTTTTAAAAAGAAATTCCAATTCAACAAATAGCCATTCAGTCCCAGAGTTACAATGTTGGTTCGTGGTTTGGACAGCCTAACAAATCGTGAATGATTGAAGAACCCTGAGGTACAGAGTATTCAGGGTGTTATATTCCAGCTCACGTTACTACTGGCAGTATTATCAGACAGACTGATGGGATAATGACATGAGTTGTCATGTGGAGGTGGAACGTTTTTGCCATCACAGAAACGTGTTTGAGAGGAGTGAGGGCTAACAACTCAATATTCTGTTGTACTGGAACTATATGCAGGACAGCAGAGGGTGTTTAAGAGGAGGCGGTGTTGCATTATCAATTAAGGAACAGTTACTGCAGTGAGGAAGGACAATACCTTGGACGTGTCTTCAAATGAGGCTTTATGGGTCGAGGTTAGGATCCAAACGATGACAGACACACTGCTGGGGATATATTATAGAGCCCCAGAAAGAAGAAAATGCAGGAGAAAATATATAACCAATTCACTGAGGTGTGTAAAAACCAATTCACTGAGGTGTGACGGAAAGCAAGTCCGAAGATGTTACAGAGATAGGAAAGTAAGGCTGGAGATGTTACAGAGATAGGAAAGCAAGTCCGAAGATGTTACAGGATAGAAAAGCAAGGCTGGAGATGTTACAGAAAGAGAGGAAAGCAAGGCTGGAGATGTTACAGAGATAGGAAAGCAAGGCTGGAGATGTTACAGAGAGAGGAAAACAAGGCTAGAGATGCAACAGAGGTAGGAAATAAAGGCTGGAGATGTTACAGAGAGAGGATAGAAAGGATGGAAATGTTACCGAGAGAGAGGAAAGCAAGGCAGGAAATGTTACAGAGACAGGAAAGCAAGACTGGAAGTATTACAGAAATAGTGTGGCTTGCGCATGCTAGAATAGGTTAGTGAGATATTTTTGAACTCATTCACGGGATATGGGGAAAGGTAAAGCAGCTAGAGTTCAGAGAGATAGGGAGGCGTGTAGGGGCTGGCGGAATTTACAGTGATAGATGGGGCTGTAGTATAATATAAAGTTCGTAGCGATAGGGAGGGTTACTGAGATATAGATGGATGTAGCGGCTGGAGGAGACGACTGGAAAGGTACAGAGATACACGTAGATAGTTTAAAATAGAATTTTGCAATGTCTTAATAGAGAACATTTTGTAGAAATCTGTAGAATAGATGAGGCACTTGGAGGAACTGAAGGAGGGAGACCTTGAACTGTCCAATCACAGGAGTTATAGAGTCAGTGTCATACAGCACAGAAGAGGCCCTTCAATTGATAGTGACAAAAAAGTAAAAGCCCTGCAGAAACTGGACACTGGAAACCCCTCCTTCCTAATGTCTGGGGGCTAGGGTAAAATGTGGGAGGGACATCCTACAGACTCCTCAAGCAACAGTATGACATAACGAAGCCCCACGTGTCAGATCAAACACAGAGACGGAAACCTGCTGACTCCCTTCCCTCAGCTGATGGATCAGTGTCCCTCTACAATGAACACTTGGAGGACTGACAGAGTGAATGTGCTGGAGAACGAATACTGGGTGGGCTATTTCAAAATCACCAGCAGCAGCATTGCTGATCGAGATGGTCGTGTCCAAAAGAACATAGCTGCGAGACTGGGTCTGCACCGGGTGGGGAGGGAACGACTGACAGGGAGAAACATACTTGACCTCATCTTCACCGCGGCTGCAGAGACATTGATCGATGACCATATTGGGAACTCAGCACTGGCCTGTGTGAGTTGATTTGGGTCATTACCAATAGCAGCAGAATCGTACTCCAGCACAATTTTCACTGTCACTGCTTGGCATATGGTCCACATTACCCTGACTATCAGGCCAGGGGATAAACCCTTGTACAATAGAGAATACTGGAGGGTTGGCCAAGAGCAGCACCAGGTACACCTCAAAAATGAGGTGACGTTACCGAACAGGACCACTTATTCACCAAATAGCATAAACAGCTACTGACAGACAGATCTAACCAACAAATCTGACCTAATCTCCACAATCCTGTCACAGGCAGTCAGGTTGAATGGTAGTGTCAATCAAACAACTCACTGGAGGAGGAGGATCCCCACATATCACCTTCCTCAATGATGGAAGAGCCCAACACAACAATAGAAAAGCTAAGGCTGAAACGACCACAACAATGTTCAGACAGAAGTATCGATAGGAGGATCTATTTTTGTCTCCTCCAGATGGCAGTCTTCAGCTAATTCGATTCACTTTGTGTGGTAATTCCAAAAGGCTGGAAGGATGTGGAATGCAAAGGCTGTGGGCTCTGATAACATTCCAGTCAAACTGTTCCTGCTGGGATAAAGCACTGGCATCGACCTGTCAACATGGGAAACTATCCGGGTGTGTCCTGCACACACACAGACAAACCATCAGACAATCAATGACTGCCTCATTGCTCTCATAGCTAGCTTTAATAAAGGGATGGAAAATGTCACCCACAATGGGATTAGATTAGATTAGATTAGATTTACAGTGTGGAAACAGGCCCTTCGGCCCAACAAGTCCACACCGACCCGCCGAAGCGAAACCCACCCATACCCCTACATTTACCCCTTACCTAACACTACGGGCAATTTAGCATGGCCAATTCACCTGACCCGCACATCTTTGGACTGTGGGAGGAAACCGGAGCACCCGGAGGAAACCCACGCAGACACGGGGAGAACGTGCAAACTCCACACAGTCAGTCGCCTGAGTCGGGAATTGAACCCGGGTCTACAGGCGCTGTGAGGCAGCAGTGCTAACCACTGTGATCAAGCAGCACTTCCTCAGCACCAACCTGTTCACTGGAGGTCAGTTTGGGCTCTCTTCCCTTGGGCTCATTGAAGCCTTGATTTAACGATGTACAACAAGAGACCACAGAGCTGAATTCTAGAGATGAGGCGACAGTGACTGCACTTATCATCATCATAACTGCATTTGACCAAGTGTCGTATCCAAGATTAACGGCAACACTGGAGCGAATAGGCATCGTCTGCACTGGCTGAAGTTACTCCTGGTGCAAAGGAAGGTGGCTGGGGTTGGTGGAGAGCAGCCATCTCAGCTGCAGTACCGCTCCGCCGCAATTCCCCAGGGCCGAGGTTTCTGGGTAAGCCTGTAGATCAGAATTGGAAAAGTAAGGCACCATATCTCTACAGGATGATAGGGCTGCTCTGTCGTTAGACAGAGATGACTGGTGGTAGTTTTACTGGACAATCATCATGTCTCAAGCAAGGGAGAGGTTGAATAGGACCGCCCTTTTCAGTCACCCCAGTCAGTGAAGAATTGAACGCACACTCTTGCTATTAATCTGTATTACAAAACAGCCGTCGAATCTATTGAGGTAAGCAAGTCCTCGCTCAGCTCCTTGTGGTAGATATTATAATATTATTCCACTTAGATATGTTGTTTGTCACCTCTGGAGCAGGTGGAACTAGAAGCCAGTTTCCTAGCTCAGAGAGAGGGACAGCATCAGTGAGCTATAAGAGTGCTCTCTGCCCTAGGCCCAATAATTTTCAGCTGCTTCATAAATGACTGTAAAATCACAAATGGGGATGTTTGCCAAAGATTGGACAGTGTTCAACACCATTCGTGATTTACTCAAATACTGAAGCAATCCTTGTCCAAATGTACCAGGACCTGGAAATATGCAGTTGTGTGCTTAACAGTGACAATACCATTTCCATTACACATGTGCCAGACAACGATTACTTCTAACAATGGAAAAGTGAAACACATCCTCTAACGTTCAATGCCACCACCAAAGCTGAAACACACCAAGCAATATCGCGGGAATTACCGTCAACCTGAACTGGACTGACCATATGATTTCATTACCTATTCCTGTGAAGGGCTTATGCTAAAACATTGACTCTCCTGTACCTCAGATGCTGCCTGATCTGATTTGCTTTTCCAGCGCCTCTTTTTGACACATATCAATTCATTGCCTACAAGAATATATCAAGGGCTAGAAATTCTGCAGGAATTACTCACCTCAACATTTCCGAAAGCCTGTCCCCTATTGCTAAGACACATGTTGAATGTATGCGTGATTAAATACTTTCACTTGCCTGTGTGAGTGCACCTTCACCCCACTTCCACTGACGCTCAGTAGCAGCAATGCCTGCCATCTACACGGCGCTCTGCAGAAATTTACCAAGGCTCCTTACAACGTACCTCTGAACCCCCGACCATCAAAAAAGACAAGGGAAGCAGATACGCAGGACCCCCACCATGTTTGCATTCTGTTCTAAGCCATCTACCATCCTGATTGGGAAGTATATTGCCGTTCCTTCAGTGTCACTTCTTCAAGCTCCCTATCTATCAATAAATGCCGTCACAATCACATTTCATGAATAAATTAACATAAAAATATTGTCCAGACCTGTTCAATGCTGGACACTGTGTTTTTGGGTTTTGTGAGCTCAGGCTGGTTGGTCCAGGTAGTACCTTGCTTGTTGTGAAAAGCTGAAGGGATATGTTGTTTGAAACAATCGGTCAGTCTCTCAGAGGCATGCCCTACATACCGAGCATCACAAACACTGGCATTCTCATCCCACATTACTGAGCTCTGAGATAGACTGAAGCAACTGAAAACGTACTCATATCTGACTGGAACATGTTTAAACACACAGTGACATTGTTGTCACGAAAATGATTATGAGTGAATATTAGCAGGGAGAAAGTGAGGAATGCAGAAGTTGGAGATCAGAGTCAAAAGGGTTATTCTGAAAAAAAAACCTGAGACGTTCAGGGAGCATCTGAGGAGCAGGAGAATCGACTATTAGTTAACAATATTAATACAAAGGAAAATAATTGTGTATTTTCAAAGTCGTTGTACTTAATAATAATTTGGTCTTGGGTGTGGCAATGAGACTCATCACTTCAATGCTCCTTCCTGTGAGTTTTCATCATATTGTTGTTATAACGGTGTACTGAATAAATGGGTGGATTTTGTGCTTATTGGACAATCTAAAAGTTGGTATTATGAAAGGATATCGGATCTTCAGTAAAGAGACTTTACTTAATGGCTGTTAACGGTTAGAACAATGCTGCAAACATTAACACAGAGATTTCCAGCTCAAGTCACACACAAGATTGTTGGGCTGGGATCACGCTGGCCATCAATGGAGCGGCACAATTATGTTTGGATACTGGCATTTTGGAGCCAACTTACACTGGACATGGTTTATGAGGGATTCAATGTAAGGTGCCATGTGCTGCAGGAGTCCATCACCTTTATAATATCTTCATTCAGTATCAGGACCAAGGTTCAGAATTACAGAGTTTAGATGGCACACAAGAAGTGATATACTTGCAAGACATGGTTGTTTACAGGTCGTTGTTATAAATATTGAACTGTGTCTCGACCAGCGCCATGTGCTTGTCCATTGACCAGTCTGCCCCCCACACATCTCCCCGTTGTTCAGGTATGTCTCCAGCCAGTCTATTGTGAGGGATTGTATCAGTAACTGCCCAGCTCAAGTTTGGGAGCACTCTGGACAGATTTTGGAGATGGCCAGTGTTTTGTAGGTCGAGGTGTGGCCCAATAACGCTGTGTCAGAATTCAGGCTTTTCCTCAAAGTTATTTCCAACAGCTTTGCTGCCTGCAAGATGGTGTGTTCACTGATCTGAACATGAATCGGCTGTTTACGACAGTCACTGAACTGTGTAATAGTTAGCTGTGGGCACCCGCATGGGCCCCAGCTATGCCTGCCTCTTTGTAGGATATGTGGAACAGTCCATCTTCCGCAACTACACTGGCACCACCCCCCACCTTTTCCTCCGCTACATCGATGACTGTATCGGCGCTGCCTCGTGCTCCCACGAGGAGGTTGAACAGTTCATCAACTTTACTAACACCTTCCATCCCGACCTGAAATTCACCTGGACTGTCTCAGACTCCTCCCTCCCCTTCCTAGACCTTTCCATTTCTATCTCGGGCGACCGACTCAACACAGACATCTATTATAAACCGACTGACTCCCACAGCTACCTGGACTACACCTCCTCCCACCCTGCCCCCTGTAAAAACGCCATCCCATATTCCCAATTCCTTCGTCTCCGCCGCATCTGCTCCCAGGAGGACCAATTCCAACACCGCACAACCCAGATGGCCTCCTTCTTCAAGGACCGCAGATTCCCCCCAGACGTGATCGACGATGCCCTCCACCGCATCTCCTCCACTTCCCGCTCCTCCGCCCTTGAGCCCCGCTCCTCCAACCGCCACCAAGACAGAACCCCACTGGTTCTCACCTACCACCCCACCAACCTGCGCATACAACGTATTATCCGCCGCCATTTCCGCCACCTCCAAACGGACCCCACCACCAAGGATATATTTCCCTCCCCTCCCCTATCAGCGTTCCGCAAGGACCACTCCCTTCGTGACTCCCTTGTCAGATCCACACCCCCCACCAACCCAACCTCCACCCCCGGCACCTTCCCCTGCAACCGCAGGAAATGTAAAACTTGCGCCCACACCTCCACACTCACTTCCCTCCAAGGCCCCAAGGGATCCTTCCATATCCGCCACAAGTTCACCTGTACCTCCACACACATCATCTATTGCATCCGCTGCACCCGATGTGGCCTCCTCTATATTGGTGAGACAGGCCGCTTACTTGCGGAACGCTTCAGAGAACACCTCTGGGCCGCCCGAACCAACCAACCCAATCACCCCGTGGCTCAACACTTTAACTCCCCCTCCCACTCCACCGAGGACATGCAGGTCCTTGGACTCCTCCACCGGCAGAACACAACTACACGACGGCTGGAGGAGGAGCGCCTCATCTTCCGCCTGGGAACCCTCCAACCACAAGGTATGAATTCAGATTTCTCCAGCTTCCTCATTTCCCCTCCCCCCACCTTGTCTCAGTCGGTTCCCTCAACTCAGCACCGCCCTCCTAACCTGCAATCCTCTTCCTGACCTCTCCGCCCCCACCCCACTCCGGCCTATCACCCTCACCTTGACCTCCTTCCACCTATCCCACCTCCATCGCCCCTCCCCCTAGTCCCTCCTCCCTACCTTTTATCTCAGCCGGCTTGGCTCTCTCTCTCTTATTCCTGATGAAGGGCTTATGCTCGAAACGTCGAATTCTCTATTCCTGAGATGCTGCCTAACCTGCTGTGCTTTGACCAGCAACACATTTGCAGCAGTTCTGGCATTTCAATTATTCTTCACTTCAATAGTTTTCAACTGAAAAACAATGATGTTTGGTTTATTTTAAAATATGTAAGAAATAAAGTGATATTAACTCTTCATTACAAAAAATGTGAAAGTGACCTGGTATATATTTCCCATGGACTAATCAAGCAGCAGTCAGATATTGTCTGTAAAGCAGGATCCTGCGAACAGGACTATGTCCCAGACAACATCACCATCCTCTCTGGTAGGTCCTGTCCCACTGAAAGGACAGGCAGAGGGGGACAGCTCCTTGGTATATAGTCAATATAGGGCGGCATGGTGCCTCAGTGGTTAGCTCTGCTGCCTTATAACACCAGGGTCAAAGGTTTGATTCCAGCCTCGGGAAACTGCCTGTGTGGAGTTTGCAAACTCTCTGTGTGTCTGCGTGGGTTTCCTCCCACAGTCCAAAGATGTGCAGCTCTGGTGAATTGGCCATGGTAAACTGCCCATAGTGTTCAGTGCAATAGTCAGAGAGGCGTGTGTTGCTCTTCGGAGGGTTGGTATGGACTGGTTGAGCCGAATGGCCAGTTCCCATACTGTATGGAATCTAATCTAATGATAGTGCTCAGCATTGATGCTGGATCCTGTGGCTGCTAGACTGCTCTGTGGCAGGTTATGGTGGAATCAATAAAAGGGAAACATATAATTGACCACATCGTCACTGATCTGCCTACTGCAGATACACCTCTCCATTTTATATATCAGTAAGAATGGTCACTGCACAATGGGGAGCAATGGCTAACTTCACATTTTGCAGACCCTGCTCGCCATGATAAGTAGCCCCTTGAGTACTGAATGGGACAGACTTTGAACAGATTGAATAATTAATGATGATGCAGCCATGAGGTGCAGAGGGTAATCGGCAGCAGCAGAATCATACTCTGTACAGCTCATACAATCTGTAACCTCACAACCAAACATACCCCCCACTGTACAGTAACCATCACGGCCCATCATATGCCCCACTCTACGGGAGTCATCAAGAGTGGCATGGTGGCGCAGTGTTTAACACTGGTACCTCACAGGCCAAGGTCCTGGGTTTGATTCCAGCCTTGGGCGACCGTCTGTATGGAGTTTGCACATTCACCCCGTGTCTGCATGGGTTTCCTCCCATAGGCCCAGGTGAATTGGCCATACTAAATTTTTAAGTGTTTTAGTCAGAGGGAATTGTGTGTGGGTGGGTTACTCTTCGCAGGATTGATGTGGACTGGTTAGGCCAAAGGGCCTGTTTCCACACTGTAAGGAACCTAATCTACTCTTCAACGTTCATGTCAGGTATATGATGGAATAATCACTTGTCTGAATGAGTGCAGCTCCAACAGTACTCTTGTATGGACTTACTCACAACAGGCAACACCGTTGTGTGCGGAAGATCATGTCTCAAAAACGTGATTGATTATTTTGAGGAAGTGACAAAATTGATTTATGAGGGCACGGAGCTGGATGTTGGCCGTTTGGACCTTAGCAAGGCCTTTGATATGATTCCTTATGGCAGGCTTACACTGAAGGTGAAGTGAAATGCGATCAGCGGTCAGTTAGTAAGATGGATAGAGAACATCTTGCCCATAGAAGACAGTACTGTTAGAACAGTGTTTTTGTGACTGGAGATCTGTAAATAGATTAGCGGAGTTGCAGATTGTGAGGATGATTGCCAGAGAATACAGCAGGATATAGGTCAGCTGCAGATTTGCACAGAGAAAACACAGATGTAACTTTATCTGGACAATTGTGACGTGATGCATTTTGGAAGGTCTAATGCAGGAGAGAAGTATAAAGTGGATGGAAAAACTACTGACTGCATCAACATCCGAAGGGATCTTGGTGTACAGCTCCACAGTTCCCTGAAAGTGGTAACACGGGTGGATAGGGTGATCAGGATGACTGATGGCAAACTTGCAGACAGGCATCGGAGCATACAGTATGAAAGTTATCAGGTCAGATTGCAGCTGAAGAGAAACTTATATTGAGGTACATTTAGAATATTGTGTACGGTAATTTTTGCCACATGATGTTGAAGTATTGGAGAGAGTGTGGAAAATTTTTACTAGCATGTTGTCTGGTTTGGAGGGTATTAGCCAGAAGGAGAAATTGAACACACATGGTTTGTGTGACCTGGGCATCATTGGCTATGGGGCGACCTGATAGATATTTACAAAATTATCAGAGGTATAGATAGAAGAACAGTTAGAGGCTTTTTTCCCCCCAGAGTAGAAATATCAATTACTCAGGACCGTAGGTTTGAGGTTAAAGGAAGAACGTTCAGGGGACGTGATAGGTAAGTTTTTTTCTTGCTGTTCCAGACAGAATGTGAAAGTGCCTGGAATGCACTGATAGAGGGGAAGAAACCAATATAGCAAGGTTTAAGAGGGATTGTGGAGCAAGAGAATATAATGATATTGAGGATGTTGGACAAAAACTTTTGTTTTAACTTTAGAAGAACATCATGTGTCAGTGCGGGCTTGCTGAGCTGAACGGCCTGTTCCTGTACTGTACTGTGCTTTAAGACAAGATTTGAGCGCCGGAGTGGCGAGATGCTTACTGAATGATTACTGATGATCAACAGCCACATTGTGGATCCCTCCCCTCATCAACTTGCAGCTTCTTTCCTTCCCCACTGTCGGGAAACTCAATATTGAGAATTTGACATGAATGTCAGAGCTGGTACCTGGTGACGCCATCTTGACCCTCGCTCCTGTGACCTTCTATCTTGGACACCAACGTCTCGGGGAACACTGCACTGTCAGAAGCTGCATGTACTCCACACCCACCATTGCTGCTGCAATGGTAACGTGCGCAGGGGCACACACCCAGCTCATGGACTGTCCCTCTGGGCTTCTCGCTCCGTGTTTGTACACACTCACATTGACCTAAGTTGAATGTTCACAGAAAGATTTGCCTTGCCTTACCCTGCTTTTCGCAGCGTTTCCCCTCAGTTAGAGCTACCAGGCTCATCCGTCGGCTGTGTTGTCTTGGTGTTTAGCAGGGACACAAACCCAGGAAGCTTGATATCATTGTCCACAGTTAGTCACGGTGCCCAGCACATTGAGATTAGGGGAGTCTCAGATCGCAGTCCGGGATCTTGGACACGGTCAGTCAGCCTCTCGTGGTTCTTAGGATCAGGATCCTTCCCCTGTGAGGGGGTGAGGAGCTGATTGTTAGGCTGCCCCATATCCCTTTTCGCTCTTTGTGCCCGAGTGTGGGATGGTTCCTTACAGAATGTGAGGATTACCAAGAAGGATTAGGGAAATGGAAGTGGTTGGTACAACTGTTAGTGCTGGGACAGCTGGGGGAAAGGTGTCGAGGTGTTCTGAGTGAGTGTGTCGGCAGCACAGACACCAGACAGAGTTGGCCAGTGGGGCAGAGAAGAGATTACAGAGAAACTGAGAGAAGGTGCAGCATTCACTGAGGGTGGGAGAACATGAGCCTTGGTGGGAGGTGGGTGCAGTAACAGAGAGAGTGAGGGTGAGGTCACAAAGTGCAGATGGTGGCACTTACCCTGGTAGAGGGGAGAAGGTCACTGACCTCCTTCCTACACTGCTGGGCATTCCCCCAGAAGGCTGGCACCTCATTGACCCAGGAGTCAGCCTCGGACCTAGCTGGAAGGGTCTGGTGTCATAGCTTCCCCTGCCAACCCTGGAGGAAGATAATGTTCTTCTCATGCCCCATGTCATACACCAGGACCAGGGGCTTGGCCACAAATTGGCACCCCAGTTTTATCCCCTCTGCCATGTCCAGGCCAGTTTCGGATTCACAATCCAAGAGTAAAATGACATTTTAAAGATGTCTCCGGGAAACAGGGATGCCGGCACATTCTAGGATATCCAGGCAGAGGGCAGTTGTTATGACGAAGGGGAAAATCATCGGGTTATGTCAGATGAGAGGAAGACCACGTGGGCAGGGAAGGTAGGTAATGAGACAGATTGGGATGGTATCATGAGAAAATGCAATTCACCTTGTGGAGAGAAACCCTCCATGAAATTCGTCTAAAATGGGATGTGACCAAATCATAAGATGGTTTAGGCCTCTGTCTGTCTGAATCAAAATAGGGATGAAATATTGGGAGCAACAAACTTGGAGTGGAGAATTATACGGAGAATCAATTCCTCAAAAAGGGGTAACACAATGTTCCAGACTGTTGAAAGGAACCGGGTCAAATCGCCTGCGTTATAATTACCCACATTATCCAATCCTCCCTGGACGCAGGGATGGTGCCGGAGGACAGGAGAATGGCTAACACCGCAACTTTGTTTAATGTAGAGCAAGGGACTGACTGAATAGGTCATGGCTGGAATTCTGAGATAGTAGATAAGCGGTGACTGAGGAAGTCCCAGGGACTCCAGGACAGTCGGTCTGGATTTGTGTAAGGAAGATCGTGTGTAATTAATCTGACTGTGTCGGTTTGAGGCAGTAACCTGTAACTGCATGGGACTTACTTGATTTGACGAGAGATCCCATGGCAGGTTGCTTAAAAACAGAAACTACGGGATCCAGGTGAATGGAGCAAACAACACAGACAAATGTGAGGCAAGGCATTTGGGAACATCAATAATAGAGAGGAATACACAATAAATGAGAATATGGTCAGTGTAGGCAGATAAATGAAGGTAGCTGCAAACACCAATAATCTCGTTAATGTAGCAAATGGCATTATTTCCTCTGTCAGGCACAATACAGAATTTCAGAGCAGGAAGCTTATACAGGAACTGTATAAGTAACGAGTTCAGTCACAGCTTGGGGACTGTGTGCAGTTCTGGTCACCCAATCACATGGGAGGATGGAATTGGACTGGAGAGGGTACAGAGGAGATTCTTCACCCTGTGACAGTGGAAGTGCAGTTATGGGGAAAGATTGGAGCGGAGGATTCTGAGAGGAGATTTGATTGGGGTGCACATTTTGTCAGGAGCCTGGGTAGGAAGAGAAAGAACACCTTGTTCCTGTTGGAGAGCTCAGTTACCAGTTGGGAATATTTAATGTAATAAATTGAAATATTAGAGAAGTGATGAGGAAAGTTGTTATTTCACGCAGTTTATGGTCAGGCTCTGGGGTCACACATGGAAGTGGTGCATAGGCAGAAATTCTCAAACCATTTTGAAAAGGTGCCGGGATCGGCACCTGAAGTCCTTCACTGTCTGGGGAGACAGAACTAGGGCTGTGAAAAAAAAATACATCTTGACCAATGCAGACAGTGGAAGAGTGATCTCCTCTATAGTATGCTATTTTCTGAAGTTTTCAAAGGTTACCAACATCTGATAGGATCAATATGCAGGGATGAGGGGAGTGAGCAGAGAGGAGCAGTGTGTGAATTGATTGGCATCACAATAATATTGATCCCATCCTTTATACACAACGCTACTTCACTGTGTTGGCCTGTTTATCCTTCCTATATAAATGGGAAAAATGTTTGATTATCCAGGTCTGTCGTGGTCACACTGCAGCCCAATCTCCATAATGACAGCTACATCCAAACTGGTTCACATTATTTTAAGCTACCATTTCACTGGCCTTGTTGAAAATTTCCCAGCTTCATTCTTGCCCCATTGAAGGCGGCTCGCAGTCAACTCATGTTTCTCACTCTCATTTATTGCATTTCATTCTCTACCATCATCTTGAACTTTACAATGAAATGATCACTCCACCCTAAAACGTTCCCCTACTGACACTAGATCCACTTGCCCCATCTCTTTCCCAAGAACCATGTCCAACACCACATGCTCTCTTCGGCTGGATACATACTCCTGAAGTCAGCTCTCCTCCATGTAATCCAGGAACACTTGGCACTAAATCTGAATTTAGGGAACTAGGTGGATGGTAATTGATCTCAAATGACCCTGTATGTTTATTCTCTCCATCAGTTCTTTGGTTGCTGGCAGACAGACTGTACCTCACAGTTTACTTGTATACTTGTCATTCTGGAGGTCCAGCCAAATTCATTCTGTCCTTGGACGGATCCTCTTTCTCTTGGACTCCTTAACTAACGCTAATCTAAACCAATACTTCTACCTTCATCCTTTCCCTTCTATCATTTCGGAATCCTTTCTACCCAACAATATTAAACACCCAGTCCTGACATCCTTGCGCCAGCTCTCGGTGATCAGAATATCAGATTTCCCCACACCAATCTGCATCTGGAACTCGCCACATTCTGAGTATTAATGCCCATGCAGAGTACCTCAGATTAAGGCTTTCTTTCTTACTCCATCTTCCACTGTTAAACTTGTTGTTGTATATTAGTTGCAACTGCATCTCCCCTTATTTTGAGAATCCTGGTCGTCTCCTTTACTATTATTTGTTGTATCCTAAGCACACACCAAATTATTTTCAACCCCTCTCAAACCCCCCGTAAGGAATTCAGTCCCAGCTCTGTCACGTCAGCCCATCCAGCTTGGACAGTTGCTGCCTTCCCCAGAACCAGCGCCAATGTCCCAGGAATCTGAAGCCCTTCCTACTGCACCATCATTCCAGTCACACTGCCATCTACCTAAAACTCAGAATCCTGTTCTCACTTGGACACGGCACTGGAAGTAACCAAGGGCTTGCTACATTTGAGATCCTGCTTGCTAACCATCCACCTAGTTCCCTAAATTCAGATTTCCAGACCACTTCAGATTTCCTACCAATGTCATTCCTACCAACATGGACATGACCTTTGACTGCTCACTGTCCCCCAGAAAAATGTCTTGCAGTTACAGTGACATTCTTAACCCCACTATCCTGGAATTACAGACACGCTGACACCTTTTTCACTTTCCTGACTCCCCTGTGACTATTGCCCCTCTTTCCTTCTCCCTCCCCTCCTGTACAATAAGGCTGCTTGTGGTGCAGCAGACATGGTTCTGACTGCCCTCCCTTGAGCAGCCTACACCTTCATCAGCTTCCAAATTGGGAATTTGATTTGGGAGGGAGACACCAGGACATTCCTGTATTCCCTGACTGTTTCTCTCCAATTGCTTCGTCCCCCAGACCCTTCCTTCTTCCAGGCCGTCATGACTGCAGGGTGATCTGCTGTGTGTGTACTATCCACCTAACTGTCAGCATCATAGATGTCCCGTGGAGTCTCTAATCCCTGTCTGAGCTCCATGACCCCGTGTTCATCTAGGACACGAGCAGGGGCTATGGCTTCCCAATGTAACAGAACACATTTTCCATCTGACAAATATATGCTGCCATGTCTGCAGTAACTTAATTAATTACTTAGAATGAAGTTAACTTCCAGGAAATAACAATATGGTTAATTCCCTTATTCAACTGTGGCTTACTGAGGGTAATTTATTATATTGGATCACAATTTCACTTCTCCCTCTTAGTTCTCTGTTCAACCCTTATTTCAGAAGTTGAAAAAAATGCTAACTTATAATAAATAAGTGGCAGTCGCCATTAACGGTGTATTTATCAGCCAATGAACTTACAGCCTTTTCTGTGAAGGCTCTTGCACTTCTTTCAACTTCAGTGCAGCAGGTGGCAGCAACAGAAAGTTATGTCTGTGACTCCCAGGGACGTGTAATCCTCCAGCTCCCACTGCACTCTGCTCCCTCACAGGGTCACCTTCTCTATGACTCCCAGGTACGTGTAATCCTCCAGCTCCCACTGCACACTGCTCCCACACAGGGTCACCGTCTCTGTGTCTCCCAGGGACGGGTAATCCTCCAGCTCCCACACCTCTCTGCTCCCTCACAAGGTCACTGTCTCTGTGACTCCCAGGGACGGGTAATCCTCCAGCTCCCACTGCACTCTGCTCCCTCACATGGTCACCGTCTCTGTGACTCCCAGGTACGTGTAATCCTCCAGCTCCCACTCCACTCTGCTCCCTCACAGGGTCACCGTCTCTGTGACTCCCAGGCACAACTAGGCCTCGATCCTCAGTTCTGATTTATATCCTCTCATTTTGGTGCTTCTACCTCCTAGGTGAGAGTGAACCTCAAGCTCCTGCTCCAAGTTGCTCCCTCACATGGTCACTCCCTCTGTGACTTGGTGATGATTTCCAGCCTCCTGCTCTGCTGTTTCTCCAACTCCAAGTTTCAGTCGGCCTCGATCCGCGTTGATTTGTATTCTCCCGCTGTGCTGTTCTCTCTCAGGTTCTCTCCCTACGTTTATCCCAGGTAATGGTAGCCCTCAAGCCTCAGCTGACGTTTATAACATCCCATACCACACTGCTCTCTTACAGAATCGCTGTTGTACCTGGAAGACAGTGGAAAAGAGAAGGATTAGACAGAAAAGAGTGCGTTATAGTGATTGAGGCAAGATATATGGGATGGAAGAGGTTATCTGGGGAGCTAGGCAGACCTGCAGCAACTCAAGAGCATTACTGGAATACACAGCGAGAGTTGCAGACACTGAAGAAAGCAAAGGAAATAGAGAGATTGTGGCTTGTTCATGACGGAGCTATGTAGAATCTAAAGGGTTTTTTCTGAGCTGCTTACAGAGATGTGTAGACGTCACCAAATGCAAATTGACAGCCAGCAAGTGTTGTCTGGTACTGGAGACGGTTGGATGTTAACTGGGGGGACTATAAACCTTTGGAGCACTGATGGTGTTCAAGGACCCCCAGGACATGAGGACGTGCAGAGAATGGGAGAATTCCAAATATTGGGATTGTCGGGGCTGGAAGTCCTGAGAGAATAAAGAGGATGAAAAGAGCCAATTTAACAACTACAACATTGTAATCATAGAGATTCAAGGAAGGGAACCTGTGCTGTCATTGATTACAGTTATATGGAGAGTTACAGAAACTGAAGGGGTTACAAATTTAGAAGGGGAGAGATTTTAGGTGATCAGAAGTTTAAACAAGAATAAATAAATTTTAGAGATCTTGAACACAGATGGGAATGGAGGAGGTGAGATATTGTGAGGGACTATCAGAGTTATAAGTCGGGGAGGATGTCAAATATAAAAGAGAGAACTGCATTATTTGTATGCAGTTACAGACATGAGGAGTGTTGTAGCGCCTGCTGGAGGGGACACCAACGGTTGGTGCAGGGGCTCAGGAATGGAAGGTTGTTGGGACTGGCGATTACAGAGATAGAGGTGAAATTGGAGCTGCAGGAGTTTATGGAGAAAGGGAGGATTGGAGGGACTGGGGATTACACGGATTGGGGTGGTAGTTGGAGCAGCAGGGAGTTAATGGAGGATTGTTGGTGCTGTGAATTACATTAACACAGACAATAGTGGAGCTGCAGGAGTGAGTGAGATAGGGAGGGTTGAAGGGGCTGGATCAGTTCACACAGCCAGGGAGAAGTGTAGGGATTGGACGAGCCAGAAATACTGAGGGTTGTAGGGCTGCAGGAGTTCAGAAAGTTAGTGAGGACTGTGAAGGTAGGTTTGCAGCATTCCCATCAGTCACACAGAGATGTGGAGTGCTGTTCAGGTGGAGGTTACAGATATCAACAGGGTTGCAGTTACTGGAAGATATTATAAAGACAGTGAGCTGTAGTATTTGAGAAGGTTACAGCGACAGGATGCGTTGAGGAGTTGGAGGCTGCTACAGGTGTTAAACATGCTGCAAGAGATCAATAACCTTACATCGATAAGGGGGATTGGAAGCTCTGGAGATAAAGAATTAGAATTGCAGGGACTGAAGAATGTCACAGAAATGGGAGTAACATATAATTTAGAAGAGTTATAAAATGAGATGAGTTATGTTCAGGAGTCAGGAAAGATACAGGGAGATCTGAAGGGACCACAGGTGATCAAAAGGACAATGAGCCTTCTCAGTGTAAGATTGGGGCAGTTTACGCAGACAGGGAATATTTTACGGAATGGTGCCCTTCACAGAGATTATGAAGTTGTATAGAATTGAGGAATGAACAGAGATATGGAAGGCTGTAGCTAATGAAGACATTTGTTGATGTTAGATGCTGAGGTTCTGGAAATTATATGAACAGGAAAGCTAGACAATCTGTCAGAGCTTAGAGAGACAGGAACAGCAATAGAGCCTGGAGACACTAACACAAAGAGGGAGCATTGCAGACACTGGAGGAGTTTTCTGTGTTAGGGATGGTTGTAGGGGAGTGTAACGTTTACACAGATAGGGGTGTAAGAGCTGGAGAAGGATATGGAGATAATTAGATTGGTGGGGAGACTGGGGGAGCTTACATTGACAGGGCTGGTGTTAGCGACAGGAGGATGTTACATACAAAGCGGGTCTTGTAGAGACTGCTCGGGAGAGTCAGAAGCATTGGAGTTGGTTCCACAGATCGGGGTATTGCAGGGACCTGAGAGGATTATGCTGATAGGGACGATTGTAGGATGCCCACATTTTCAGAGTGTTCCAGGACTAGAAAAGATTACACAGTTAAGGAGGGATGTTGGAGCTGTGGGAGTTCACAGAGACTCGGAGGTTTGAAGAGTTTGGGGCTGTTTATGGATAAAGGGATATATTTAGGAACAGTAATATGGAACACAGAGGGAGAGTTTAGATTAGATTCCCAACAGCATGGAAACAGGTACTTCGGCCCAACAAGTCCACACCAACTCTCCAAAGAGTAACCCACCCAGACCCACTTCTCTTTGACAACTAACACTTTGAACAATTTAGCATGGCCAATTCACCTGACCTGTACATCTTGACTGTGGGAAGAAACCAGATCACCGAAGGAAACTCATGCAGACACAGGGAGAATGTGCACACTCCACACAGCCAGTCACCAAATGCTGGAATCGACTTTGGGTACCTGGCGCTGTGAGGCACCATTGCTCACCACTGAGCCACTGCATTGCCCGAAATTGCAGAATTATACAAAGAGCGAATGCTTGAGGTGCTGGGAGGGATGTAGGGAGTGGAGGAACAAACAGAGATGTGGAGTGCTGATGTGGCTTGAAAAGGATCTGGAGGTATTTATACAGATAAGGAACTCGGTAGGGATTGGAGAAGGTTACCGAGGTCGTGTGGTGCTATAGGCGAGGAGGCAGAAGTGTTTTCGGGCCTGCAGAAGATTCCAGTGATATCATGTTCTCCTGGGGCTTGAGGAAGGTACACAGGTGGGTGTTTTGGTCCGGGCTGTCTGATTTTACAGAGACGGGGGCACTGTAAGTATTGTGCAAGCCTACAGAAGTAGGGAGAATTGGACTGAGTGCAGGATGGGATTATTGAGATTGGGCATATTATCAACACTGGAGCAATGTACACACAGGGAGAGTCGTCAGCATTGGAGTAGGTTTCAAATACAAAGAGGAAATATGAGAAGGGTGGAGGTTATAGTAACCGGAAATTTTCTGGGAATTACCAGCATTCAAGACACTGGCACAAACAAGTAAGACCGAAAGGAATGTTTCCTTGTTGAATGACTCTACCCCATGACAAGAGACAGCGTGAGGGGGGAATATAGAACAGAAAGATTCCAGGTTTCAATGCCATCTCCTTGGGAGAGACCTGCTTTCCCCTCTGTTGTACTGATCCTCACTAAGACAGCACAGGCTTGGATTGATAACTGTGAACTTCCTATATTGACACAGGAAGGTTCAGTACAGAGAGATGAAAATTAACAAGAGGCTGGGACCATCACGCTCTGTGTTCATTCTCCAACACTTATCTATGTCATGTCTTCTGGACCAAAGTTCGATCCCTGAAATACACTCTGTTCTGTTCACTGTGAGTGATCTTACGTCACTGCAGGATTTACTGAATGCTCCAGATCTCACTCTCCATCTCTCTGGCTGATCAACTGTCTTCCATGTGGTGATGAACAAAACAGGAATTGGGAATTCTGCTGAGTCAGGAGCATCCCGAGTACCTACAGAAGATTGAGAAACAGACAGAATGGGAAACTAGACTGATGCAGTTAGGGTTACACATGGAGAATGGCACTGATTCCCACAGAGATCTGGAATATCCCAGTCTCCATCCCTGGTCTGTGTTGACCATCTCTCTGGCGTGGAGAATTCTGTGGGCTCAGGATCTGGAATAGCTGCAAAAGGTGCAGTCACCGGCATCAATTAGACTCACACAGTGACAGATACCACATGGAGAGATACTGAGTGATAACACCAGAGTGCAGGAAGGTGTCAGGATCAAACCACGGTCAGGAAGAAGGTGAACTGGGAGAGGTACTCAAAGTTGAGGGAGCAATCAGTGGGCCAGGCATGATCTCATGTTACTCTCACTCGACTGTTCATCCAGAATTTAATGGCGGTAGCAGGGATACCCATCTGACTGCGTAATACCCTTTAAGTAAGGATATCTGTTATTGGCTGCCGGTCTGGCGTACATATAAATCCAGACCCAGAACAAGGAGGTTGACTCTCAACTGTCCCCTGAAATGATCTGGCAAGCTACTCAGCTCATGGGCAGCTCGGAGTGGGCATGAAATGCTGGCCAGCCAGAGATAGCAATATGCCACGAGTGAATTAAAAACAACACTGCTGGGAGCAGTGTCCTCGCCAATCATGCCGTTAGGTTTATGGACACGGCTTTAAACTGACAGAGAGGATGCAGGGACAAAGTTCAGATGAAAGGAGATTTCCAAATCCAAAGAGAAAAGGTGACACATCAGAACAGCATGGAGATGTGACTGAAGACGAGCAGAAAGGATCAGGAATGGACAGTGAATTAGGCTCTGACAGGAAATTCTGGGAAAATGTCAATTACAGGTTTTTTTGGAATTGTCAAAGTATCGGAAAGATTTGGTCACTAGTAAGATGTGGTTACAGGAGAAACTGTGCTGTACTGTTCTGTGTTCCAAACAAGGAGGGTTACAATGGCAGGAAGGGGTTTCAGGAGGCTGGAGAGGATGAGATCTGAATGAATAGACACAATTAGGAAGGTTTGCTCGGAGTGCCAGAGATAACAGAAACACCTGATCTGAAGCAGATGACCCAGACTGGGATGGATGTGGGGATTGGAGGTGCTTTCACAGGGAAGGAGGACCAAAGAGCCATAGGAGGGAACAGAGATGCAGAGAGCTGTATGGTCTGCAGGAGTTCATGGAGATGGGGAGTTTGGGAGGGATGGGCCCGTTGACAGGGATAAGGATGTTGGTTGGATGGAGCGGTTTACACAGGCAGGAATGTTTTAGGCGAATCGAGCAGATTACAGCAATAAAGTGGGTTGTATTGACTGGAGGAAGAAACAGATATGGAGGGTAGTCATGGCTGAAGATGTGTATAGATACAGGAAAGTTTAGACTCTGCCGATTATTTAGATATGGAGGGTGGAGTTTGACAGATTTTCCAGATGGGCAGTAATTTTGGTTGGAGACAGATTTTCAGATAAGGGAGTATTAATAACCTCCTCCAGAATGGTCAAAGTGGGAAGGGCTGTAGGGGATTTTCCCTTCACACTAACAGGGACATACTGGATTCTTGAGGTCACTCTTTTAAAAGCCTCCCATTTGCTAGTTATTCATTTTCCTTCAAACAAACTGACTCATGATTTGGGCATGCCAGTGTTGGTCTGGGATGGGCAAAGTTAAAAATCACACAACACCAGCTTATAGGTGCAATATGTCTATTTAAAGACACTAGCTTTCGAAGTGCTGCTTCTTCATCAGGTAGTTGTGGAGCACAGTCATAAGACACAGGATTTATAGCATTGTCATGGAATGAAATATTAAACATATTTTGATTAAGTCTTTCATCTTTTAGAATGATCCCCAGCGCTTCAAAATCTAGCACTTCCAAACACAGAGGGTTCTTGATTATCCAAATACCAATTATCCAAATATCTGATTATCCAAAGGAGATCTCGAGGTCCCGAGAGGAACATTACATCAACGAGCTGTTTCAACTCTGATTGTGTTTTTTTTGTTCACACTGATTAAAATAGATCTAGGCTTACTCAAATGCTGCCGAGAACAGTCCTGGACATCGAGCACAGATACCATCTCCAATTGACTGACCTCCCACCCTCTCCCCACACTTAGCCTGAAGTTCTACACAGGGGTAAATCCTAAACCCCCCTTCCCCAGATATTCTCTCGAACATTTTCCTGTACAGTGCAGAGGTGGAACTTTTCGAAATGTTGCAGTAAAAAGTCGTGTGTGTGGCTATGTGTACGTGTGTGTGTGTGGCTGTGTGCGCGTGTATGTGTACATGTGCGTGTGTGTACATGTGTGTGCGCGCTATTTGGAGACTTAACCACCAAAGGCAGCAGCTGTCTTACGGTTGGTGTCCTCTCCGGCTGCCCAGGAGGGGGAGGAGATGATGGGGGCAGGGGCACACAGATGGCACGGCAGCCGGGGATATGGGCGTGAATGGTGGGGGGCAGAGTTGGATGGGTTTGGGACCGGCTGGGGGCAGTGTTTGACGCGGGTGGCCTGAGAGTGGTGTTGGATGGGTTTGGGGGCAGGGGTGGGTGGTAAGTGGAGGGTGGCGTTGGACGGTTTTGGTGGCGGGGCGGGTGTGGGTCGGTGTTGAATGGGTTTTGGGGGGCTGGCGGCGCGTGAGGGCTTGCCTGCCCATTTCATTCAGAAATTGAGGTTCCTGTGTAAACCAGCTGGATGATAGCCTGGTGTTGTGTGATTTTTACCTGCACCCAATCAACCCCTGCTCGATCCTTGTGAATGGCCCCAACATTGGCTCTCTTCCAGTTTAAGACCTTAATCTGTGGACCTTTCTGAACATTTTCCCATGGCGATGTTAAAACGAAGACAGATGTGGTCACTGGACGCAACGTGCTCCCCGAATGACACTTCAGTAACTTGGCGGACCTCGGTTTCTGAGGAGAGGTCTCGTGTTGCATCCGCCTGAGTAGCATAGAGCACTCTTCATCTTCGTTCAGGAAACTTTCTTAGACACATTTGACAAATTCCACCCAGTACTGGCTTTTACACTCTGGGTGACCCAGTCAACCCAGGAGAAGTTAAACTCTCCAACCAATACCACTCTATTATTTTTATAAGTACCTGCAATCTTACTCTGCATTTGCTCATCTCATACCCGCTGGCTATTTGGCGATCTACAACACCATCCCAGCAGACTGATCATTGCATTTTTATTTCTAACTTTTAAAAATATGGCCTCATCCGAATACCATTTAACAATATTGTCTCTAAGCACTGTTGCTATGTCCTCCCTAATGAAAGGGACAACTTCCCCTCCTCACTTACTTGTCCTTCTGTCCAGCCTGTAGCATCTGTATCCTGAAACACAGGTCTGCCAGTCCTGCCCTTCTCTCAGCCATGTTTCTATTATGGCTATAATATCCCAGTTCCCAGAGCCAATCCATGCTCTGAGCTCGTCTGCCTGACCAGTCAGGCCTCGTGCGTTGTAATAAATAACCTTTAAACCAGAAGTCTTTTTCCCTCCCTTTAATGTGCCCTGGATATCCTGAATAGGAAACTTGCTCTCGATGGCTGATGTATTTTCTCCTGAGTAGTTGATGGCCTCTCTCTTATTCAGAATCTCAACTCTCTGCCAAACTCGTTTAATTCCTGCCAGGTAACACGAGCAAATTTCCACTCAGGGATACTGGTACTCCTGCTTCTAGTGCAAACCATCCCCCTGGTACAGGTCACTTCTACCCCAGAAGAGATCATATTGAACTAAGAACTGAAGAATCTTGTCTGAATAAATCAATTCAGTTTTTTGAAATGGTGTCCGAAAATATTGATGAGTGCAGTGCAGATGATGTGGGTTCCAGGGAGTTCATTATTGACATGTCACACATGGGAGGCTGGTCCAAAAAGGAAGAACCCATGGGATCCAAAGCAAGTTGGTAAATTGGATCCACAATTGGTGGAGGGTTTTTTTTTCTTTGAAAGTCTTTGCCCAGCTGGTGCACCACAGGGACCTGTGCAGGAACCATTGCTGTTACTTCTGGGTATTAATCACTTGGATATGAAAGCAGAAGGAATCATTAGTAGGTTTGCAAAGACATAAAAAGTGAGGGTGTTGTCCACAGTGAGGGGGATGGTCTCAGGCTACAGTCTGAAGGGTTGACGCTGGGACGGAATTTCAACAGAATAATTTCAATTGATAAGCAAGCAAGAGCACAGCATGCAATGAGGGAATACTGATCAATTAAACTGCTTTTACTTTGATGTAAAATGCCTGACAGGTAAGGCTGATGAAAGCACGGCATGGATGGGAACATGGGACTGGGAAATCACAGGAGTTACAGAAACACAGCTGAGGGAGGGACAGGAATCGCAGATCACTATTCCAGGGGACAGGTTCAACAGCAAGGATAGAAGGGGAGGCAAGAGAATAGGGGGAGTGGAGTTTTTGATCAGTGAAAACATCACTGCAGCACTGAGAGAGGATATTCCTGGGGATCGCCGAGTGAAGCTGTGTTAGTGGAACTGAGAAATAAGAATGAATAATCAGTTTGATATGACTGTACGACAGGCCCGCAGTTGTCAGCGGGATATTGAGCAGCAAATATGTCGGAGATCTCAGATATCTGTAAGAATGATAGAGTTGTAATGGACGGGGATTTTAACTTTCCAAAGCTAGACTCGGACTGCAAAAGTGTTCAGAGCTTGGATTGTAGGAATTTGTTCAGTGTGTTCAAGAAAACTGCCTCTATCTATGGAACTGGTCCGGCTGGAGAAAGGGAAACAATCTGACCTTCCCTTGGGAGACAAGGTAGTGAAAGGGGCTGAAGTGTTTCTGGGGGAGCACATTTGAAAAGTCCCCATAATTCCATTAGTTTGAAAATAGCAATGGAAAAGGACAGCCTGGTCCACGAGTGGATCCACAACTAACCTTGCCGCAGTCCAGAAGGTATTAGACAAGACCGTCCAAACGTTGATTCGTGGAGGCTATTTGCAAGTAGAGTGGGATTGTTTCAAAAGAGAGATAAATTAAGATTTCAGGGCGAGCATATTCCTGTTAGTGTGAAGGACAATGCAGACATAAGTGCGAAATACTGGATAACTGGGGATATTGAGGCTCTGGTCAAGACAAAAGGGGATACATGTCATATACAGCCAGCTGGATGAACTCAATCCCTTGAAGAACATTGTGGGTGTAGTAATACTCTTAAGAGGGAAACCATGAGGGTCTAAAGGGGAACTGACAGAGCTTTGGCAGAGAAGGTTCAGGAAAATCCAGAGAGATTGTACAAGTATTTTAACAACAGAAGTTTAACTCGAGACATAATGTGACTACTTAAAATTCAGTGAAGCCATCCATGTCTGGAACAACAGAAAATGGTGAGATCCGAAACAAAAATTTCACGTCAGAACATACTGTGGAAAAAAACCCTGGAGAAGCCGGGAAATAAACAGTGATGTACACAGGAGATGCTAAAGGGTTTAAAATGCATTGAAATTATACAACCCCCTGGGAATTAATCACGTACATCCCAGGACATTGGGGTAAGTTAGGAATCAAACTTACAATGATATTTCTATCACTGACAGCCACGGGGAGTGAGTTGGGTGCTTGGTTCATGGCTCATGTTGTGCCAGTATTTAGGAAAGGCGGTGAGGCAAAGTCAGGGACATAAACACAAATTAGCTTGATGTCAGTGGTGCAAGTGTTGTTGGAAGTGATTCTGCGGGACAGGCGTGACATGCATTTGGAAAGGCAATGATTGATTACAGATAGTCAGCACAGCTCTGTGAGTATAAAGGAGTGTCTCTCAAACCTGATAGAGGTTGTCTAAGAGGTGACCAAGGAGGTGGATGAAGGCAGAGCAGGAGACGTTGTCTATCCTAACTTCAGCAAGGCCTTTGACAGAGTTTATCGTGGTGCACTGGTCAGTAAGGTTAGATCACATGGTATCAGGGAGAGCAAGACAAACGGTCACAAAATGGGCTTGACAGTCGGAGACAGAGGATGGTGGGAGAGGGTTGTTGTGCAGACGGGGGGGCCTCTGACCAGCGGTGTGCCATAAGGATCGGTGCTGGGGCCACGCATGTGCATTATTGACATAAGCGAGAATATAGGAATTAATTTTAGTATGTTTGTGGATAGTACAGTAAGTGTTATAGTGGGAAGTGAATACAGTTATTGTGAGATTTAGATTTGCTTTATTATGCAACAAGAAGCTATTAAGATGTGCATGGTACCCTAGACATTTAATATACAACCAAACTAAATATGTGGTATGTCTTGCTATTTTATTTTATATATACTGGCTGTTTTATTTTAAGGAAATGTTAACGTTTGGGCTAATTTACGTAAAGATTGATCTTCTAACGATCAGTATTGCAATGTAAGCAGTTAGTAAGAAAAACAAGCTAGCTGGGGGCAAGGGGGTCAGCTTTGCAAAATAACGAAACCTTGAGCGAGACAATACTTCTGCTAATATGGTGCAAAAACAACCAGATAAGAGTACAAGGTGCGAGACGGTTGCTAAGTTCAAGGGCTGAAAATATTAGACAGGGAAGTGGGTTATGCAGCTGGAGTTCGAGACAATGAGGACATGATCATATGCTTTCTCTGTAAGAAATGAGATCATTGTAAAGCAATGACCCTCGTGACCTCTAGGGGCCATAGGGGAGGCTCTAAATTGCTATATAAGAAAGATCGCTGTAATGCTTGGGTACGCTTTTCTTTGGGAAGGCGTCCAATTCTGCAGAATTTGTTAATAAAATCTTTGTTCTCTTGAATTTGTCCAGAGCGATTATTTAGAAGTGAATTTTCATTTCTAACAACTTGGGGGCTCGTCCGGCTCCACACTCCGGCTGCGGTGGGCTCGAGGAAGGACATCGGAGACGGTGCACCCTACCGAGTTCGGTAGTCCCCGATTCCTTACTCGCCGTCCCGCTTCGCGGCTTGAGCGAGTGGTATCCGGGAGGCTCAGGAGAACAAAGAGGGAGGAGACTGGCCAGTCATAAAGGGAAAAACGGGCAGGGGATCGAGTAATTTTGGTGCACCGAAGTCAGGTACGCACAGATTTCTTCTGTTGCGTTCGGACAGGTTTGGTCTCTGATTGATGCGCGAAACTCAAGGACACCTTGTCTTGTCAGCTGTTGATTACGTACCGGAGTCTCTGCGCTCAATCGGTTACCAGGGTTTGGTCTCTGCTTGATGCACAGGACTCAAGGACACCTTGTCTCGTCAGGTGTTGTTTACGTACCGGAGTCTCTGCGCTCAATCAGTTACCAGGGTTTGGTCTCTGACTGATGCGAAACTCAAGGACACCTTGCCTTGTTTGGTGTTGTTTACGTACCGGAGACTCTGCATTCAGTCAGTTACCAAGGGTTGATTACCTGTTGCCGCTACCTGGTCGATCATAAGGAAATCCGGTGAGTGTGGGATATTCTTGTTTCTCGCACGGGCGGTTTATTTGCTTGTACTTATCTTCGGTATGGGAAACGGGGGCACAAGAGTGCCTAAACCGTTGCCTGATGAAGAATACAAGGGGGTGCCGGATGATAGCCCGTTAGGACGAATGTTACGTAACTGGGGTCATGGAAAAAGAAAGGGGAAGTCTAGACGAAAAACGGTTAAATTTTGCGAAAAATGGTCACAACAACCTATTCAAGGGGGTTCTGTTTGGTGGCCCAAATTTGGATCGGACGAGGATTGGGTTTGTCAAATTTTAAATGATCATTTAAAGAATAAATATAATCCAAGACTAAAACAGAGAGAAACAGAGAGAGAGAGAGAGAGACATGAGGAGAAAAGGGGATAAAGAAGTAGTGAGACTGTCCCCGCAAGGGAGGTCCCGGTTGGGGAACGGACCACAGGATTTGTTGTAGCCTCATTAAACTCAAATGATATAAGACAACTGAAGGTTTTTTTTACCAGCAGTTTGCAGTAAGACCGACAGAGAGAGAGAGAGAGAGAGAGAACTGCTTGTAAAACATTTAACTCTCTGTGATTCGGGTTGAATGCACATTTGTTTGTTGGTGATTGAATGAGGAAGTTTTATTCACTGGAACTTGAGTTCCAGGATTGTTTTAAATGTGATTTTTATGAAAACTTAACATGATTTATTTTCACTATGTGAAGGACAGTTGTAGTTAGGACTTCCATAGTTATTATCTGAGACCTTGGATTTGGCTAAGACAGTTATGATTATTTTATGACCTAAAGTATTGTAATTGAGAAATAGTTAGGAGTACACAAGAAAACTAATTTTGGATCTAAATTAGGATACTAAATTTGGGTGATTACAGTGGGTTTTAAAATTTGTGAACTGTATGTATTTTATATTTTAAATATTAAATACTAAATAAATGGATATATATATATGTTTACAGTTTAGGAACAGGCTTTAAAGTTAGTCAAGCATGAATTATTAAATTGGTGTTTGAGGATATGAGAAGTTTGGAACATTACAATATTTCTTTAAAAAATGCCGATAGGGGACAAGGAAATTGGGTTTGTGTGTGAACCCCTCACCAGTGGGGAGGTCGGAACATTTAAAAGGAAATGACGGTCCTGGATGAGAATCCGATAGGATTGTCAGAACAAATTAATTAATGTTTGAGGCCCAGTCTATATATGTGGGCTGAGATAATGTCTATTTTTGAATATACTATTTACTGGGGGAGAAAGGAGACTTATATGGGGATACTGAATAGGGAAAGTGTTAATTGAGATTTTTTTAAAAAAAAAACTAGTAACAGCGCCGGTATTAAGCTTGCCGGACAATTTGGCATGGGAGGGGGATGGTTAGGGGTGAGGACAAATATCCCCTTCAGAACCCTAACTGAGACAACCATAATATAGAAAAGTGAAATAATATACTAGACATGCAAAATTTGATAATCCGAGGGATACAAACTTGCATCCCCAAACAGCGAAAGTTAGCCAAGGTTTTCGACCTGAGGCAGGGAAAGGACGAGTCTCCCTGTCCATTCTTACACAGATTAAGGGAGTCGGTTAGGAAATGTTCGGGTATAGACCCAGATAGGGAAATAGGATGACGGATGGTAAAGGTTCACTTCGTGACAAAGGCATGGCCTGATATCCAGAAGAAGTTACAGAAGATAGAGGACGGGAGCGGTAGAAATGAGTCGGAGTTGTTACAGGAGGTTCAGAAGGTATTTGTATAGAGAGGCATAATGGCGGAGGAACGGAAGGCTAAGATACTGGTAGCAGTAGTATGGGAGGACTGTATGAAAGACAAAAGGAGTTGGATAAATACGGTGTTTATCTAAACCTGAATATTTATGTCTGTGTGGGCCGCCCCCCCCGCCCACCCCGTAGGAACTTTGTGTTGGTGAAGATTTATGTGTGTCTTTGTGTGTGCAAATTTGATTGTAAAAAAAAAATAGTCTCTGTGGATGTGGGAATTTGTGTTTGTGTATGGATATTTTTTATAAAAAAAAGGGCTTCTCAGCTAACAAGCAGTTTAACACTTTGTGGTCTGGCTTGAATTCATCTGTTTGTTAGTGCATGAATGTTTGAGTGTTTGTCACCTAGAGCGTGAGTCATGAGATATGTGGCTTCGCTGTTTCTCGTTTACTCCACCAGGGATTCCTGACTCAGACCCCTCCACTCGATATCCACCTCCACAAAGTGGAACCGGGAGACTGGGTTTTGATAAAATCCTGGAAACCGAAGAAACTCCAATCACTCTGGGAGGGACCGTTTCAGGTGTTACTCACCACCGAAGTTGCCATACGAACAAAAGAAAAAGGGTGGACTCACGCCGCCAGACTAAAAGGCCCGGTGTCGCCGCCCAAAGAGGACTCTTGGTCGTGTGAGGCCGGAGACAGACCGTTGGTGGTGAAGTTAAAGAAACATCAAAAATGAACTCTCTTGGGACTCTTTTGCTACATACTGTATTATTATTTGCCTTCCTTTTAGTGGGGAAATTGACTGGTAACTGTGATAAATGCCGCTCTAGGGTTCGGGTGTGGGACACTGAGTTAGAGTTACGCAGATCCTTTGTATCCCACTCTTCTTATGCTAATAATACTCGCTGTTGACATATACTCACGCCAAAAGTGCTGGGAAAAGGGAAAACTATACTATCAAGTTAAAAAAAAACAGGGGATATCTCGGTCTATCTAAGGCTAGGGTCTATTGTTGCCCCTTTATAAATTACGAATGGTTGTGTATGTCAACAGACAGTTTACAGGGACATGCTGAATTGCTGGAAACAGATAAAAGAAGACCTAAAGGGGAATGTGCCAAATGCGGCGCCATAGTTCAACTGGGAGATCCTAACTTCTTCTCCCTTTGCCATGATGAGGAATCACGGGAGGAATGTTGGGAGGATGGGAAATTGTATTATCAAATGTTAAATAAGGGATATATTGGATGGCCTGAGGGGAGGGTCCATGAATGTATTTGGGAAGAACACGAATGGGTCTGCATTAAAAAAAAAGACAGTTGGGATAAGGCTAACAGGCCGTGCGACAAATGCCGCCAAACTGTGAAATGGGGAGACCATGTCTTTCCGGGGTCTTTTGTGTTTCACACTAAAATAAGTGATGCCTGTTACAACCGGGAGAAAATGATACCATGTTGGGAGGATGGGGAACATTACTAACAGGTATTCAGCCTGGGATATTACACAAGTGGAAATATAGACTGTCCACTTATGGAATAATGGCTCTGTATCAGTTTTACTGGCTCAGCAGCGGACCACTTTGACCGGGTTAAGGAAATATATCCCGGGTTAGAGAAATCTATTCCAAATTACGATGCCAGAATAGCCGCCTCAGCCAAGGTTTCCTCCCTCTATGAGGACATTGAGAAAAGGCTTACTCTTCCTGATGTTGTGAAAAATCTCTTTATTGACTTCACGTCTCAAATTGCCAAAATTTTAAATGTGACGAGCTGTTGGGTTTGTGGGGGTCCGCATATGACCGAGCAGTGGCCATGGACGGGGGAGAGTTTGGATGTTCAGGAAATCCTCGAATACAATTGGACTTACTCGACGAACAGAATTTATCATGTCTGGAAATTGCAGAATACCCCGACGGGCCACTTCTGCATTGGGAAACAAGGGTCCCGCCCAGTTGGTGACAGCCCCGGTCGGCGGGTCTTGAATCTCACCACAGACACTTGGTGGCCCCGACCCTTGGTTGGTTTCTCACCAAACAACCCCTTGGGTTGTCTTTCACCCAACAAGGGGATCTTAACTGTTGGCGGTTGCATCCCACCTCTGATTCCTGGAATTGCAGTGGTTCTGGCCCTTATGCGTGAATGCCGGGAATTAGAGAGGCATGGGACGGTGTTGCCAGGGACAGTGGAGGGGGTCCGGCTCCTGATGGTTTATTTTGGATTTGTGGGGATCTGGCGTATTCCAGGTTACCACAGGAATGGGGTGGCTTATGCTTCCTCGGTATAGTCAGACCGGAGTTCTTTCTCCTCCCCCGTGATCAAGGGGCTGACCTGGGGGTTAAGTGGAGGCCCGGAAGACTGGCACGGAAGCGGAGGAGTGCTAGTCAGTGGAATGTCCACAAGTACGGAGACCTCCACTTGGCCAAGTGGGGCGCAGATGGGCCACCGTCCCGTATCATTGAGTATTATGGGCCGGCAAGTTGGGCTCAGGATGGCTCTTGGGGTTACAGAACTCCAATTTATATGCTTAATCGTATCATTCGCTTGCAGGCGATGATGGAAATAATCACCAACAAAACCGCCTTCGCATTGGAATTACTGGCTAGACAGCAGTCTCAAATGAGGGCTGCTATATATCAGAATCGTCTTGCTTTAGACTACCTGCTTACCTCTGAAGGGGGTGTCTGCGGGAAGTTTAACACGACAAATTGTTGTCTGGAGATAGACGATAACTACGAGGCTGTCCTAAAAATCACCCGGGACATCCGTAAAATAGCCCATGTACCTGTCCAGACGTGGCGACCTATAGGGGACGCTAGTTGGTGGAACACGCTTTTTGGGGGTGGCTGGTGGCGCATGGCATTAATAATGATGGTGGGTGTCGGGGCCCTGTTCCTCGTTATTCCCTGTCTGGTTCCTTGTGTTAGGGTATTGATCCAACGCCATATCGCCCAGATGCAAGCCATTGCCATACCCCAACATGGTACTCATGAACTTAAAGTTTTACTATTGAAAAGACAGAAGGACCTCCCTGAGCCGTAATTCAGCCTATTCTGTTACGCATGCACATCTTGAAAAGAAAAAGGGTGGAGTTGTGAGATTTAGATTTGCTTTATTATGCAACAAGAAGCTATTAAGATGTGCATGGTACCCTAGACATTTAATATACAACCAAACTAAATATGTGGTCTGTTTTGCTATTTTATTTTATATATACTGGCTGTTTTATTTTAAGGAAATGTTAACGTTTGGGCTAATTTACGTAAAGTTTGATCTTCTAACGATCAGTATTGCAATGTAAGCAGTTAGTAAGAAAAACAAGCTAGCTGGGGGCAAGGGGGTCAGCTTTGCAAAATAACGAAACCTTGAGCGAGACAATACTTCTGCTAATATGGTGCAAAAACAACCAGATAAGAGTACAAGGTGCGAGACGGTTGCTAAGTTCAAGGGCTGAAAATATCATTAGACAGGGAAGTGGGTTATGCAGCTGGAGTTCGAGACAATGAGGACATGATCATATGCTTTCTCTGTAAGAAATGAGATCATTGTAAAGCAATGACCCTCGTGACCTCTAGGGGCCATAGGGGAGGCTCTAAATTGCTATATAAGAAAGATCGCTGTAATGCTTGGGTACGCTTTTCTTTGGGAAGGCGTCCAATTCTGCAGAATTTGTTAATAAAATCTTTGTTCTCTTGAATTTGTCCAGAGCGATTATTTAGAAGTGAATTTTCATTTCTAACAGTTATCAACCGTGATCTTAACCCACTGAGTCAGTCGGTCCAGAAATGAAAGGTAAAGTTGAATTCAGGAGCTGGATTTTGTTATAACAAACCAGAGACAACTAAAACAATTAATAGAATAGCTCTGGGCAGTGTTGTCGAACAGAGAGAGAGAGAGAGAGAGACCAAGAGTTTCAGTTACATTGTTCCTTGAAAGTGGCATCACAGGTGGACAAGCCAGGGAAAGCAGCATTTGGTACATTTCCCCTCATGGGACAGAGCATTGTGTACATGAGTTTATACATCATGGTAAGGAGTTTCAGACATTGCTGGGTCTCCAGATGGAGTACTGTGTAGAATTCTGATCCTCCTGCGTTGGGAAGCATATTCTGAAACTGCAAATGGAGGATAGATTGACAAAGATGTTGCTGATCCTGGAGGGTTTGACTTACAAGGAGAAGCTGGATAAGCTGGAAAACAAAACGGTGGGATGAGATATATTTGACAGATAAGGTTAAGAGTATGCAAAGAGATCCTACCGCATACTTGTACAAAAGAGCAACTGGAGAGACAACAGGTCAACGAGGCCATCCATGTGTGGAACCACAGGAGATGGGCGAGAGCCTAAATGAACATTTCATGTCAGAACGTACTATGGACAAAGAATTGGAAACAAAGGGAAAGAAACATTGATGTCTTATCAAGAGTCCCCATTACAGAAGAGGTGGTGCTGGAGATCTTAGAACACAAAGGTAGAGAAAGCCTCAGGTCCTGAACAAGTGTATCCCAGAACATTGTGGCAAAGTTGCAGCAGAGACAGTGGCAGAGGTATTTGTATCGTCCCACATATTTCCCTTGGGCGTAGGTGGCTGAGGGGTGACCTTATAAAGGATTATAAAACCACAGGGTGTATACGTAGGGTGAATAGTGAAGGTCTCTATCCCCAGGTAGGGGATTCCACACTAGAGGGCAGAAATATGGGTTGAGAGAGGAAATTCTTATAAGGGACCGGAGGAGAACATTTCCCACACAGAGGATGGTGCACGTATTGAATGAGCTGTCAGAGATACGGGAGAGAAAAGTACAATTACATCATGGAAAATACATTTGTGCAGGAACATGGGGAGGAGAAGGTTTGAAGGGATATGGATCAAATGCAGGGAAATATCACTCGTTCAGGAACAATGGTCAGCAGGGACCAGTCGAATTGAAGGTTCTGTTTCCGTGCTGCATGACTTTGTCATTGGAGGGGGAGACTACCGAGATAAAGCATGTTGCAGAGACTGAACCAAGTTACAGCAATAGGGATGGTCGTCCGGAGTGCAGCACATTTCAAATATGTGGAGGGAATGTAGGGGAAGGGAGGAGGTTACAGGGATAGAAGCTGTTATACGAGTTAAAAATTATTGAAGACACTGGCATGCTGTAGATAAAGTGTTGGAGAGGGAATACAGAACAGAAAGATCCCAGGCAGCAAACCCTCCCTCTTGTGGGAGGCCTGCTTTCCCCTCTGTTGCACTGATACTCACTAAGACAGCACAGACCTGGATGGATAATTGTGAATTCTCTATGCTGTCTCAAAACAACAAAACTTACAGTAGGGGCAGTGATTGAGCCTGGGGTGTGTCTGTACTGTGCTTCCCCTCCAGCATTGTATCTGTGTCATGTCTTGTTAGCCGATGTTTGGAGCCCTCTCATTGCTGTCTGCTCAGTGTACCGTGAGTGATCTTATCTCACTGCAGGATTTATTGAAGGCTCCAGATCTCCCTTCCCATTGTCTCTCTGGCTGACCAACCATCTTCAATGTGGTGATGGACCAGACAACCAGCAGCTGTGAAGTCAATTGAGTCAGGAACTCTCTGAGAAACTACAGGAGACAGAGAGATAAACAGAATGGGAAATTAGGCTGATGCAATGAGGGTTACATATGGAAAATGGCACAGAGTCCCACAGATATCTGGAAAATCCCAGTCTCCATTCCTGGCCTGTGCTGCTGCATCTCTGTGGAGTGGATGATTCTGTTGCCTCAGGATCTGGAGGAGCTGCAAGAGTGGGAGGCGCTGACAGGGGCAGCAATTAGACCCTCACAGTGAGGGATACCACGTGGGGAGATACTATGTGTGATGTCACCAGAGTGCAGGAAGATTTCAGAAGCAAAACATTTGTAGGAAGAACGGGATCTGCTTTATGGTGCACTGGTACCAGCGCTCAAGGATGAGCAACCTGTGAGCAGGTGAAGTGATGGCCTTATATTATTATTGCTTGAGCAAGTATCCAAAACCTCAGCTAACGTTCAGGAGAGACAGGTTTGAATCCCACCATCAGAAATGAGGGAACGTCAATTCAATAATTTTAATAATAATAATTAACAAACCATAAAGGAATATGAAACCATTGCTGATGTACCAAAACCCAAACACCTGTCTTTGGGAGAAGGGCATCTGCCTATCCTCATGTGATCTCCACGACATACCCACAGCAAAGTGTTTGCCTCTAAATGTCCCTCTGAAACGGCCAAGCAAGTTACTCAGCTCAAGGACAGCTAGGGTTGGGAAATAAAGACTGGTCATCCAGAGACACCCACATCCCATACCTGACTTTAAAAAACAATCCATTAGAATGGTTACACTGGAACTGCACTGGGACCAGTGTCCTGGCGAATCATGACGACATGTTTATGGACAGGACTTTAAACTGACAGAGAGGATGCAGGGACAGCATTCAGGTGAAAGGAGATTTCCAAATCCAAAGAGAAGCATTGGAACAGCATGGGAATGTGGCTGAAGACATTCAGAAAGGAACAGGATTGGAAAAAGTTTAACTAAAACTGTACATCAGTGAATACGTATGTGACAGGAGATTGTGGGAAAGAGGAAATTATGTTTTTCTTTGGAATGGACAAAGTCTCCACAATCAGTTGGATGGATTTTTGACAGACAGATAAATGAGATTTCGACACCAGGGAGATGTGGTTAACGAATGAATAAGAGGTGGAACGTATAAAGTCGATGGTTCAGTCTTGCGGGGTCTTAAGCAGAATGGGAAAGGAGGGTTGGGTAATGCTGACAGTAATGGGCAACAAAGGCATTACAGAGAATGCTTTTGGCCTCAGATCATGAAGTAGAGTCAGTCTGAATGTCAATTCTGGCTACGACTTGCCAAGGACACAAGCAGCTGAACAGTTTTAGCCACCGAATGGCATTTCATTGCTCATCACTGCATTAAACACGAATTTATTGTAATTTTTAATAAAGGCATAGTGATAATTTTGGGAAACTTCAATATTGGTATAATCTGTGACAATCACACCAACAAAAATGATATTGGAAGAAGAGTTCAGAGAATGTGTCTGTCACTGTTTGTTTGAATGACACATTGGGCAACTGGTTAGGGACGTAACAATCTTAAGTTGACCACTGTGTCATGAAGTTGAGGGAATGAGTAATGTCACATTGAGAGGTCCTCCGGGAAATTGTGATAAAGTACAGTTTAAAGGGATATAAAATTTTAAAGTGACTCACGGAAAGGGCATGCCACAACTAGAAACAAAAATAGAAGAAAGTGAGGACTGCAGATGCTTGAGATCAGAGCTGAAAATGTGTTGCTGGAAAAGCGCAGCAGGTCAGGCAGCATCCAAGGAGCAGGAGAGTCGATGTTTCGTGCATGAGCCCTTCTTAATTCCTGAAGAAGGGCTCATGCACGAAACGTAGACTCTCCTGCTCCTTGGATGCTGCCTGATCTGCTGCGCTTTTCCAGCAAAACATTTCCAGCTCTGATCTCAAGCATCTGCAGTCCTCACTTTCTCCTATTTTTGTTTCTAGTTGTGGCATGCCCTTTCCGTGAGTCACTTTAAAATTTTATATCCCTTTAAACTGTACTTTATCACAATTTCCCGGAGGCCCTCTCAGTGTGACATTATTCATTCCCTCAACTTCATGACACAGTGGTCAACTTAAGATTGTTACGTCCCTAACCAGTTGCCCAATGTATCAATCAAAGAAACAGTCACAGAAACATTCTCTGAACTCTTTTTCTAATATCACTTTTGTTGGTATGATTGTCACAGATTATACCAATATTGAAGTTTCCAAAAATTATCACTATGCCTCTAATAAAAATTACAATGGAATTTGTGTTTAATGCAGTGATGAGCAATGAAATGCTGTTCGGTGGCTAAAATTGTTCTGCTACTTGTGTCCTTGGCAAGTCGTAGCCAGAATTTACATTCGGACTGACTCTACTTCATGATCTGAGGCCAAAAGCTTTCTCTGTAATGCCTTTGTTGCCAATTACTGTCAGCGTTACCCAACCCTCCTTTCCCATTCTGCTTAAGACCCCGCACGACTAAACCATCGACTTAATATATTCCACCTCTTATTCGCCCGGTAACCACGTCTCCCTGGTGTCTAAATCTCATTTATCTGTCTGTCAAAAATCCATCCAACTGATTGTGGAGACTTTGTCCATTCCAAAGAAAAACATAATTTCCTCTTTCCCACAATCTCCTGTCACATCCATATTCACTGATGTACAGTTTTAGTTAAACTTTGTCCAATCCTGTTCCTTTCTGAATGTCTTCAGCCACATTCCCATGCTGTTCCAATGCTTCTCTTTGGGTTTGGAAAGCTCCTTTCACCTGAACCCTGTCCCTGCATCCTCTCTGTCAGTTCAAACCCCTGTCCATAAACCTACCGACATGATTGGCCAGGACACTGGTCCCAGTGCAGTTCCAGTAGGAGCATCCTAATGGATTGTTTTTTAAGTCAGGTATGGGATGTCAGTGTCTCTACCTGACCAGCCTTTCTTATCCAGCTCTAGCTGTCCTTGAGCTTGCTTGGCCGTTTCAGAGGGTCATTTAGAGGCAAACACTCTGTCGTGCAGATCACATGCGGATAGGCAGATGTCCTTCTCTAAAGGACAAGGGTTTGGGTTTTGGTACATCAGCAATGGTCTCATATTCCTTTATGGGTTGTTAATTATTATTTTTTAGTTATTGAATTGAAATTCCTTCATTTCTGATGGTGGGATTCAAATCTGTCTCTCCTGAACATTAGTTGAGGTTTTGGATACATGCTCAAGCAATAATACCACTCGGCCTTCACTTCGTCTGCTCACAGGTTGCTCATCCTTGAGCGCTGATACCAGTGCACCACAAAGCAGAACCCGTTCTTCCTACACAAATGTTTGCTTCTGACACCTTCCTGCACTCTGGTGATATCACTCAGTATCTCTCCATGTGGTATCCCTCACTGTGTGGGTCTAATTGCTGCCTCTGTCAGCGAGTCTCGCTCTTGCAGCTACTCCAGATCCTGAGGCAACAGAATCGTCCACTCCACAGAGACGCAGCAGCACAGGCCAGGGATGGAGACTGGGATTTTCCAGATATCTATGGGACTCTGTGCCATTCTCCATATGTAACCCTCATTGTAACCCTCATTGTATCAGCCTAATTTCCCATTCTGTCTCTCTCTCTGTCTCCTGTAGGTTCTCAGAAAGTCCCTGATTCAATTGACTTCCCAAATGCTGGGTGACTTGTACATCACCACATTGATGATGGTTGGTCAGCCAGAGAGACAAAGGGAAGGGAGATCAGGAGCCTTCAATAAATCCTGCAGTGAGGTAAGATCACTCACAGTGCACAGAGCAGGGAGCAATGAGAGGGCTCCAAACATCGGCTAACAAGACATGACACAGATACAGTGCTGGAGGGGGAGACAACCCAGGCTCAATCACCGCCCCGACTGTAAGTTTTGTTGTTTTGAGACAGCAGAGAGAATTCACAGTTATCAATCCAGGTCTGTGCTGTCTTAGTGGGTATCAGTACAACAGAGGGAAAACCAGACCTCCCACAAGAGGGAGGGAATGCTGCCTGGGATCTTTCTGTTCTGTATTCCCTTTCCAACACTTTATCTATAGCATGTCAAGTGGACCACCGTCTTCAATAATTTTTAACTCCTATAACAGCTCCTGTCCCTGTAACCTCCTCCCTTCCCCTTCATTCCCTCCACATATTTGAAATGTGCTGCACTCGGGACTACCATCCCTATTGCTGCAACTTGGTTCAGTCTCTGCAACATGCCTTTTCTCGATACTCTCGCCCTCCAATGATAAAGTCATGCAGCACGAAAACAGAACCTTCAATGCAACTAGTCCATGTTGACCATGGTTCCTGAACGAGTGACATTTCCCTGCATTTGATCCATATCCCTTCAAACCTTCTCCTCTCCATGTTCCTACCCAAATGTATTTTCCATGGTGTAATTGCACTTTTCTCTCCCGTTTCTCTGACAGCTCATTCAATACGTGCACCATCCTCTGTGTGGGAAATGTTCTCCTCCGGTCTATTTTAAGTATTTCCTGTCTCACCTCATATTTCTGCCCTCTAGTGTGGAATCCCTTACTCGGGGATAGAGAGATTCACTATTCACCCTACGTATACACCCTGTGGTTTTAAAATCCTTTATAAGGTCACCCCTCAGCCACCTACGCCCAAGGGAAATATGAAGGACGACACAAATATCTCTGCCACTGTCTCTGCTGCAACTTTGCCACAATGTTCTGGGATACAGTTGTTCAGGACCTGAGGCTTTCTCTACCTTTGTGTTCTAAGATCTCCAGCACCACCTCTTCTGTAATGGGGACTCTTTATAAGGCATCACTGTTTCTTTCCCTTTGTTTCCAAGTCTTTGTCCATAGTACGTTCTGACATGAAATGCTCATTTAGGCTCTCGCCCATCTCCTGTGGTTCCACACATGGATGGCCTCGTTGATCTGTTGTCTCTCCAGTTGCTCTTTTGTGCGTGTATGCTGTAGGATCTCTTTGCATACTCTTAACCTCATCCGTCAAACATATCTCATCCCAACCTTTCGTTTTCCAACTTATCCAGCCTCTCCTTTCAAGTCAAACTCTCCAGGATCAGTAACATCTTTGTCAATCTTTCCTCCATTTTCAGTTTGAGAATATGCTTCCCAAAGCAGGAGGATCAGAATTCTACACAGTATTCCATCTGGAGACCCAGCAATGTCTGAAACTGCCATATCATGAGAAATCAACATGTACTCGATGCTCGGTCCCATGAGGGGAAATGTGCCAAATGCTGCTTTCCCTGGCCTGACCACCTGCGATGCCATTCCAAGGAACAATGTAAATGAAGCTCTTGATCTTTCTCTCTCTCTCTCTGTTCGACAACACGGCTCAGAGCTATTCCATTAATTGTTTTAGTTGTCTCTAGCTTGTTATAACAAAATCTAGCTCCTGGATTCAACTCCACCTTTCATTTCTTGACTAACTGGCTCAGTGGGTTAAGATCACCTTTGATAACTGTATTCACTGCCCACTATAACACATATTTTACTATCCACAAACTTACTAAAATTAATTCCTATATTCTCGCTTATGTCAATAATGCACATGCGTGGCCCCAGCACCAATCCTTATGGCACACCGCTGGTCAGAGGCCCCCAGTCTGCACAACAACTCTCTCCCACCATCCTCTGTCTCCTACTATCAAGCCCATTTTGTGTCTGTTTGTCTCGCTCTCCCTGATCCCATGTGATCTAACCTTACTAACCAGTTCACCACGATAAACTCTGTCAAAGGCCTTGCTGAAGTTAGGATAGACAACGTCTACTGCTCTGCCTTCATCCACCTCCTTGGTCACCTCTTAAACAACCTCTATCAGGTTTGAGAGGCACTCCTTTATGCGCACAAAGCTATGCTGACTATCTCTAATCAATCATTGCCTTTCCAAATGCATGTAACGCCTTTCCCGCAGAATCACTTCCAACATCACTCATACCACTGACATCAAGCTAATTTGTGTTTATGTTCTTGGCTTTGTCTCACAGCCTTTCCTAAATGCTGGCAAAACATTAGCCATGATCCAGGCTCCCAACTCACTCCCCGTGGCTGTCAGTGATAGAAATATCTTTGTAAGTTTGTTTCCTAATTTACCCCAATGTCCTGGGATGTACTTGACGAGTTCCCAAGGAATTGTATAATTTTAATGCATTTTAAAACCTTTAGCATCTCTTGTGTACATCACTGTTTATTTCCCTGCTTCTCCAGTGTTTTTTTTCCACAGTCAGTTCTGACATGAAATTTTTGTTTCGGATCTCGCCATTTTCTTTTGTTCCAGACATGGATGGCTTCACTGAAATTTAAGGAGTCACATTATGTCTCGAGTTACTCTTCTGTTGTTAATATACTTGTACAATCTAGAACATAGAACATAGAACATAGAAAAATACAGCGCAGTACAGGCCCTTCGGCACTCGATGTTGCGCCGACCAAATCCTACCTAACCTACACTAGCCCAATAACTTCCATATGCCTATCCAATGCCTGCTTAAATGACCATAAAGAGGGAGAGTTCACCACTGCTACTGGCAGGGCATTCCATGAACTCACAACCCGCTGCATTAAGAATCTACCCCTAACATCTGTCCTCTACCTACCACCCCTTAATTTAAAGCTGTGTCCCCGAGTAAGAGCTGACTCCATTAGCGGTAAAAGGTTCTCAGTGTCTACCCTATCTAAACCCCTAATCATCTTATACACCTCTATCAAATCTCCCCTAAACCTTCTTTTCTCCAATGAGAACAGGCCCAAGTGCCTCAGCCTTTCCTCATACGATCATCCTACCATGCCAGGCAACATCCTGGTAAACCTCCTCTGCACTCGTTCCAATGCCTCCACATCCTTCCTATAGTATGGCCACCAAAACTGCACACAATACTCCAGATGCGGCCGCACCAGAGTCTTATACAACTGCAACATGACCTCAGGACTCCGGAACTAAATTCCTCTCCCAATAAAGCCCAGTACACCATATGCCTTCCTCACAGCACTATTTACCTGGGTGGCAACTTTCAGAGATCTGTGTACATGGACACCAAGATCCCTCTGCTCATCCACACTACCAAGTAGCCTACCATGAGCCCAGTAATCCATCTTCTTGTTACTCCTACCAAAGTGAATGACTTCACACTTAGCTACATTGCATTCCATCTGCCACCTTTCTGCCCAGCTCTGCAACCTATCTATATCCCGCTGTAACCTGCCACATCCTTCTTCACTGTCCACAACTCCACCGATCTTTGTGTCATCCGCAAACTTGCTCACCCAGCTTTCAGGCCCCTCCTCTAGATCATTTATAAAGATGACAAACAGCAACGGTCGCAAAACAGATCCCTGTGGTACACCGCTAGTAACTGCACTCCAAGATGAACCTAGTCCATCAACTACTACCCTCTGTCTCCTTCCAGCCAGCCAATTCCAAATCCAAACCTAATGCACCCTCAATGCCATCCCTCCGTAGTTTTTGCATTAGCCTACCATGGGGTACCTTATCGAACGCCTTGCTAAAATCCATATACACCACATCTACTGCTTTACCCTCATCCACCTCCTTAGTCACCTTCTCAAAGAACTCAATAAAGTTTGTGAGGCACGACCTGCCCTTCACAAAACCATGCTGACTATCCTTGATCACATTATTCCTATCCAGACGTCCATAAATCTTATACCTTACAATTCTCTCTAAGACTTTGCCCACAACAGAAGTGAGACTCACTGGCCTATAGTTACTCGGGCTGTCCCTACTCCCCTTCTTGAACAAGGGGACCACATTCGCTATCCTCCAGTCTTCTGGTACAATTCCCGTTTACAATGACGACATAAAAATCAAGTCCAATGGCTCTGCTATCTCCTCCCTAGCTTCCCAGAGGATCCTAGGGTAAATGCCATCAGGCCCAGGAGACTTATCTATTTTCATCCTTTCCAGTATTCCCAAAACCTCCTCCCCACAACAGAGTGCCGTTCCTGAGTGAATACTGACGAAAAGTATTGATTTAGTGTCTCACCAATCTCCTCCGCCTCCACGCACAACTTTCATTACTATCCTTGACTGGACCTATACCTACCCTAGTCATCCTTTTATTCCTGACATACCTATAGAAAGCCTTTGGGTTTTCCCTAATCCTACCAACTAAGGACATTTCATGTCCCCTTCTCGCTGCTCTTAGCTCTCTCTTCAGATCCTTCCTGGCTACCTGATAACTCTCAATCGCCCCAACTGAACCTTCACGCCTCATAGGCCGCCCTCTTCCCTTTCACAAGGGATTCCAATTCCCTATTAAACCACGGCTCCCTCACAAGACCCTTTACTCCCTGCCTGACTGGTACATACTTATCAAGGACACTCAATAGGTGTTCCTTGAACAATCTCCACATATCATCAGTGTTCTTCTCCTGAAGCCTGTTTTTCCAATCCACGCATCCTAAGTCATGCCTCACCGCATCATAATTTCCCTGTCCCCAGCTATAGCTCTTGCCTTGCAGTGCACACTTATCCCTCTCCATCACTAAAGTAAAAGTCACCGAGTAGTGGTCACTGTCCCCGAAGTGCTCACCTCCCTCCAAGTCTAACGCCTGGCCTGGTTCATTACTGTTAGAAATGAAAATTCACTTCTAAATAATCGCTCTGGACAAATTCAAGAGAACAAAGATTTTATTAACAAATTCTGCAGAATCGGACGCCTTCCAAAAGAAGAGCATACCCAAGCATTACAGCGATCTTTCTTATATAGCAATTTAGAGCCTCCCCTATGGCCCCTAGAGGTCACGAGGGTCATTGCTTTACAATGATCTCATTTCTTACAGAGAAAGCATATGATCATGTCCTCATTGTCTCGAACTCCAGCCGCATAACCCACTTCCCTATCTAATGATATTTTCAGCCCTTGAACTTAGCAACCGTCTCGCACCTTGTACTTTTATCTGGTTGTTTTTGCACCATATTAGCAGAAGTATTGTCTCGCTCAAGGTTTCGTTATTTTTCAAAGCTGACCCCTTGCCCCCAGCTAGCTTGTTTTTCTTACTAACTGCTTCCATTGCAATACTGATCGTTAGAAGATCAAACTTTACGTAAATTAGCCCAAACGTTAACATTTCCTTAAAATAAAACAGCCAGTATATATAAAATAAAGTAGCAAGACAGACCACATATTTAGTTTGGTTGTATATTAAATGTCTAGGGTACCATGCACATCTTAATAGCTTCTTGTTGCATAATAAAGCAAATCTAAATCTCACAACTCCACCCTTTTTCTTTTTAAGATGTGCATGCGTAACAGAATAGGCTGAATTACGGCTCAGGGAGGTCCTTCTGTCTTTTCAATAGTAAAACTTTAAGTTCATGAGTACCATGTTGGGGTATGGCAATGGCTTGCATCTGGGCGATATGGCGTTGGATCAATACCCTAACACAAGGAACCAGACAGGGAATAACGAGGAACAGGGCCCCGACACCCACCATCATTATTAATGCCATGCGCCACCAGCCACCCCCAAAAAGCGTGTTCCACCAACTAGCGTCCCCCATAGGTCGCCACGTCTGGACAGGTACATGGGCTATTTTACGGATGTCCCGGGTGATTTTTAGGACAGCCTCGTAGCTATCGTCTATCTCCAGACAACAATTTGTCATGTTAAACTTCCCGCAGACACCCCCTTCAGAGGCAAGCAGGTAGTCTAAAGCAAGAAGATTCTGATATATTGCAGCCCTCATTTGAGACTGCTGTCTAGCCAGTAATTCCAATGCGAAGGCGGTTTTGTTGGTGATTATTTCCATCACCGCCTGCAAGCGAATGATGCGATTAAGCATATAAATTGGAGTTCTGTAACCCCAAGAGCCATCCTGAGCCCAACTTGCCGGCCCATAATACTCAATGATACGGGACGGTGGCCAATCTGCGCCCCACTTGGCCAAGTGGATGTCTCTGTACTGGTGGACATTCCACTGACTAGCACTCCTACGCTTCCGTGCTAGCTTTTCGGACCTCCGTTGCAGGGAGTCGAACAACTTAACCCCCAGGTCAGCCCCTTGATCACGTGAGAGGAGAAAGAACTCCGGTCTGACTATACCGAGGAAGCATAAGCCACCCCATTTCTCGGGCAACCTGGAATACGCCAGATCCCCACAAATCCAAAATAAACCATCGGGAGCCGGACCCCCTCCACTGTCCCTGGCAACACCGTCCCATGCCTCCCTAATTCCCGGCATTCCCTCATAAGGGCCAGAACCACTGCAATTCCAGGAATCAGAGGTGGGATGCAACCGCCTGCAGGTGAGATCCCCTTGTTGGGTGATAGACAACCAAAGGGGTTGTTTGGTGAGAAACCAACCCAAGGGTCGGTGCCACCAAGTGTCTGTGGTGAGATTCAAGACCCGCCGACAGGGGCTGTCACCAACTGGGCGGGACCCTTGTTTCCCAACGCAGAAGTGGCCCGCCGGGGTATTCTGCAATTTCCAGACTTGATAAATTCTGTTCGTGGAGTAAGTCCAATTGTATTCAAGGATTTCCTGAACGTCCAAACTCTCCCCTGTCCACGGCCATTGCTCGCCGCCACAAACCCAACAGCTCGTCACATTTAAAATTTTGGCAATCTGAGACGTGAAGTCAATAAAGAGATTTTTAGCAACATCAGGAAGAGTAAGCCGACTCTCAATGTCCTCATAGAGGGAGGAAACCTTGGCTGAGGCGACTATTTTGGCATCGTAATTTGGAACAGATTTCTCTAAACCGGGATATATTTCCTTAACGCGGTCAAAGTGGTCCATTGCCGAGCTAATAAAACTGATACAAAGCCATTGTGCCACAAGTGGACAATTTATATTTCCACTCGTATAATTACCCAGGCTGAATACCTGGTAGTAACGTTCCCCATCCTCCCAACATGGTATCATTTTCTCCCGGTTGTAACAGGCATCACTTATTTTAGTGTGAAACACAAAAGGCACCGGAAAGACATGGTTTCCCCATTTCACAGTTTGGCGGCATTTGTCGCACGGCCTGTTAGCCATATCCCAGCTGTCTTTTTTATGCAGACCCATTCGTGTTCTTCCCAAATACATTCATGGACCCTCCCCTTAGGCCATCCATTATATCCCTTATTTAACTTTGATAATACAATTTCCCATCCTTCCAACATTCCTCCCGGGACTCCTCATCATGGCAAAGGGAGAAGAAGTTAGGACCTCCCAATTGAATTATGGCGCCGCATTTGGCACATTCCCTTTTCCTGTTATCTTTCCCCAGCAATGCAGCATGTCCCTGTAAACTGTCTGCTGACATACACAACCATTCGTAATTTATAAAGGGGCAATGATAGACCCTAGTATTAGATAGACCGATATATCCCCTTTTTTTTACAGTAGGATACAAAAGATCCACGTAAGTCTAACTCAGTGTCCCACACCCGAACCCTAGAGCGGCATTTATCACAGTTACCAGTCAATTTCCCCACTAAAAGAAAGGCAAATAATAATACAGTATGTAGCAAAAGAGTCCCAAGAGAGTTCATTTTTGATGTTTCTTTAAATTCACCACCAACGGTCCATCACCGGCCTCACACGACCAAGAGTCCTCTTTGGGCGGCGACACCGGGCCTTTTAGTCTGGCGGCGTGAGTCCACCCTTTTTCTTTTGTTCGTATGGCAACTTCGGTGGTGAGTAACACCTGAAACGGTCCCTCCCAGAGTGATTGGAGTTTCTTCGGTTTCCAGGATTTTATCAAAACCCAGTCTCCCGGTTCCACTTTGTGGAGGTGGATATCGAGTGGAGGGGTCTGAGTCAGGAATCCCTGGTGGAGTAAACGAGAAACAGCGAAGCCACATATCTCATGACTCACGCTCTAGGTGACAAACACTCAAACATTCATGCACTAACAAACAGATGAATTCAAGCCAGACCACAAAGTGTTAAACTGCTTGTTAGCTGAGAAGCCCTTTTTTATAAAAAAAATCCATACACAAACACAAATTCTCACATCCACAGAGACTATTTTTTTTTACAATCAAATTTGCACACACAAAGACACACATAAATCTTCACCAACACAAAATTCCTACAGAGGGGGGCGTCCCACACAGACATAAATATTCAGGTTTAGATAAACACCGTATTTATCCAACTCCTTTTGTTTTTCATACAGTCCTCCCATACTACTGCTACCAGTATCTTAGCCTTCCGTTCCTCCGCCATTATGCCTCTCTATACAAATACCTTCTGAACCTCCTGTAACAACTCCGACTCATTTCTACCGCTCCCGTCCTCTATCTTCTGTAACTTCTTCTGGATATCAGGCCATGCCTTTGTCACGAAGTGAACCTTTACCATCCGTCATCCTATTTCCCTATCTGGGTCTATACCCGAACATTTCCTAACCGACTCCCTTAATCTGTGTAAGAATGGACAGGGAGACTCGTCCTTTCCCTGCCTCAGGTCGAAAACCTTGGCTAACTTTTGCTGTTTGGGGATGCAAGTTTGTATCCCTCGGATTATCAAATTTTGCATGTCTAGTATATTATTTCACTTTTCTATATTATGGTTGTCTCAGTTAGGGTTCTGAAGGGGATATTTGTCCTCATCCCTAACCATCCCCCTCCCATGCCAAATTGTCCGGCAAGCTTAATACCGGCGCTGTTACTAGATTTTTTAAAAAAAAAATCTCAATTAACACTTTCCCTATTCAGTATCCCCATATAAGTCTCCTTTCTCCCCCAGTAAATAGTATATTCAAAAATAGACATTATCTCAGCCCACATATATAGACTGGGCCTCAAACATTAATTAATTTGTTCTGACAATCCTATCGGATTCTCATCCAGGACCGTCATTTCCTTTTAAATGTTCCGACCTCCCCACTGGTGAGGGGGTCACACACGAACCCAATTTCCTTGTCCCCTATCGGCATTTTTTAAAGAAATATTGTAATGTTCCAAACTTCTCATATCCTCAAACACCAATTTTAATAATTCATGCTTGACTAACTTTAAAGCCTGTTCCTAAACTGTAAACATATTTATATATTTACATCCATTTATTTAGTATTTAATATTTAAAATATAAAATACATACAGTTCCCAAATTTTAAAACCCACTGTAATCACCCAAATTTAGTATCCTAATTTAGATCCAAAATTAGTTTTCTTGTGTACTCCTAACTATTTCTCAATTACAATACTTTAGGTCATAAAATAATCATAACTGTCTTACAATAATTTGTCATTTCAAGTTTAAAAAAAATTCTAATAGCCGAATCCAAGGTCTCAGATAATAACTATGGAAGTCCTAACTACAACTGTCCTTCACATAGTGAAAATAAATCATGTTAAGTTTTCATAAAAATCACATTTAAAACAATCCTGGAACTCAAGTTCCAGTGAATAAAACTTCCTCATTCAATCACCAACAAACAAATGTGCATTCAACCCGAATCACAGAGTGTTAAATGTTTTGCAAGCAGTTCTCTCTCTCTCTCTCTCTCTCTCTCTCTGTCGGTCTTACTGCAAACTGCTGGTAAAAAAAACCTTCAGTTGTCTTATATCATTTGAGTTTAATGAGGCTACAACAAATCCTGTGGTCCGTTCCCCAACCGGGACCTCCCTTGCGGGGACAGTCTCACTACTTCTTTATCCCCTTTACTCCTCATGTCTCTCTCTCTCTCTCTCTGTTTCTCTCTGTTTCTCTCTGTTTTGGTCTTGGATTATATTTATTCTTTAAATGATCATTTAAAATTTGACAAACCCAATCCTCGCCCGATCCAAATTTGGGCCACCAAACAGAACCCCCTTGAATAGGTTGTTGTGACCATTTTTCGCAAAATTTAACCGTTTTTCGTCTAGACTTCCCCTTTCTTTTTCCATGACCCCAGTTACGTAACATTCGTCCTAACGGGCTATCATCCGGCACCCCCTTGTATTCTTCATCAGGCAACGGTTCAGGCACTCTTGTGCCCACGTTTCCCATACCGAAGATAAGTACAAGCAAATAAACCGCCCGTGCGAGAAACAAGAATATCCCACACTCACCGGATTTCCTTATGATCGACCGGGTAGCGGCAACAGGTAATCAACCCTTGGTAACTGACTGAATGCAGAGTCTCCGGTACATAAACAACACCAAACAAGGCAAGGTGTCCTTGAGTTTCGCATCAGTCAGAGACCAAACCCTGGTAACTGATTGAGCGCAGAGACTCCGGTACGTAAACAACACCTGACGAGACAAGGTGTGCTTGAGTCCTGTGCATCAAGCAGAGACCAAACCCTGGTAACCGATTGAGCGCAGAGACTCCGGTACATAAACAACACCTGACAAGACAAGGTGTCCTTGAGTTTCGCGCATCAATCAGAGACCAAACCTGTCCGAACGCAACAGAAGAAATCTGTGCCTACCTGGCTTCAGTGCACCAAAATTACTCGATCCCCTGCCCGTTTTTCCCTTTATGACTGGCCAGTCTCCTCCCTCTTTGTTCTCCTGAGCCTCCCGGATACCACTCGCTCAAGCCGCGAAGCAGGACGGCGAGTAAGGAATCGGGGACTACCGAACTCGGTAGGGTGCACCGTCTCCGATGTCCTTCCTCGAGCCCACCGCAGCCGGAGTGTGGAGCCGGACGAGCCCCCAAGTTGTTAGAAATGAAAATTCACTTCTAAATAATCGCTCTGGACAAATTCAAGAGAACAAAGATTTTATTAACAAATTCTGCAGAATCGGACGCCTTCCAAAAGAAGAGCATACCCAAGCATTACAGCGATCTTTCTTATATAGCAATTTAGAGCCTCCCCTATGGCCCCTAGAGGTCACGAGGGTCATTGCTTTACAATGATCTCATTTCTTACAGAGAAAGCATATGATCATGTCCTCATTGTCTCGAACTCCAGCCGCATAACCCACTTCCCTATCTAATGATATTTTCAGCCCTTGAACTTAGCAACCGTCTCGCACCTTGTACTCTTATCTGGTTGTTTTTGCACCATATTAGCAGAAGTATTGTCTCGCTCAAGGTTTCGTTATTTTTCAAAGCTGACCCCTTGCCCCCAGCTAGCTTGTTTTTCTTACTAACTGCTTACATTGCAATACTGATCGTTAGAAGATCAATCTTTACGCAAATTAGCCCAAACGTTAACATTTCCTTAAAATAAAACAGCCAGTATATATAAAATAAAGTAGCAAGACATACCACATATTTAGTTTGGTTGTATATTAAATGTCTAGGGTACCATGCACATCTTAATAGCTTCTTGTTGCATAATAAAGCAAATCTAAATCTCGCAATTACCTAGAACCAAATCCAGTATAGCCTCACCTCTTGTTGGCCTGTCTACATATTGTGTCAGGAAACCCTCCTGCACACATTGGACAAACACCAACCCATCTAACGAACTCGAGCTATAGATTTCCCAGTCAATATCAGGTAAGTTAAAGACCCCACAACAACTACCCTGCTACTTTCACTCTTCTCCTGAATCATCCTCGCAATATTATCCTCTACTTCTCTCGGACTATTGGGAGGCCTGTAGAAAACACCTAACAGGGTGACCTCACCTTTCCTATTTCTAACCTCAGCCCAAACTACCTCATATGGCAAGTCTTCCTCCATCGTCCTTTCCACCGCTGTAATGCTATCCTTGACAAGCAATGCCACACCTCCCCCTCTTTTACCCCCATGTCTGACCCTACTAAAACATTTAAACCCTGGAACCTGCAACAGCCATTCCTGACCCTGTTCTACCCACGTCTCTGTAATGGCCACAACATCGAAGTCCCAGGTACAAACCCACGCTGCAAGTTCACCTACCTTATTTCTTATACTTCTGGCATTGAAATATACACACTTCAAGCCACCTTTCTGTTTACAGGCACCCTCCTTCGAAATCGATGCCTTGTTCCTAACCTCCCTACACTCAAGGTCCTGTCCCCTGAAGCTACAGTCCAGGTTCCCATGCCCCTGCAGAGTTAGTTTAAACCCTCCCAAAGAGCACTAGCAAACCTCCCCCCAAGGATACTGGTGCCCCTCAGTTTCAGGTGTAGACCATCCTGTTTATAGAGGTCCCACCTTCCCCAGAAAGAACCCCAGTTGTCCAGAAACCGGAATCCCTCCCTCCTGCACCATGCCTGTAGCCACGCATTTAACTGCTCTCTCTCCCTATTCCTCAACTCTCTATCACGTGGCACGGGTAACAAACCAGAGACAACAACTCTGTTTGTTCTAGCTCTGAGCTTCCAACCTAGCTCCCTGAAAGCCTGCCTGACATCCTCATCCCTCTTCCTACCTCTGTCATTGGTGCCAACGTGGACCACGATCTGGGGTTTCTCCCCCTCCCCCTTAAGGACCCGGAAAACACGATCAGAGACATCACGTACCCTTGCACCTGGGAGGCAACATACCAATCGTGAGTCTCTGTCGCTCCCACAAAACCGCCTATCTGTACCCCTCACTATTGAGTCCCCAAGAACTATCGCTCTCAGTTTCTCCACCCTTCCCTTCTGAGCAACGGGGCCAGGCTCCGTGCCAGAGGCCTGAACCTCGTTGCTTACCCCTGATAAGCCATCTCCCCCACAAGTATCCAAAACGGTATACTTGTTCTTGAGGGGAATGACCGCAGGGGGTCCCTGCACTGGCTGGTTCCTCCCACTCCCCCTCACTGTCACCCATCTGTCTATAACTTTTGGTGTAACTACTTCCCTAAAGCTCTGATCTATGACCACCTCTGCATCCCGAATGATCCGCAGTTCATCCAATTCCAGCTCCAGTTCCCTAACACGGTCTTGGAGGAGCTGGAGATGGATGCACTACTTGCAAGTGTAATCAGCAGGGATGCTAATGGCTTCCCTCACCTCATACATGTTGCAAGAGGAACATTGCACTGCCTGCACGGCCATCCCTCTAAAAAGTAAGCTTTAAAACTAAATCTAAAGAAACAAACAAGCAAAATGCAGCACTTACCTGCTTGCCACAACGGGTCTTATTATTAGGTTAGAGGAGGAGGGCGGGTGGGAGGCTCTACCCCTGTAATGCCTCGGGTTCCTCGCCTGCGCGCTTATATAAGAAAAAACCCTACCCAGGTAACCTAGCGCGGCACCAGCTTCCGGGTCCGCTAGGTGCTTAAAAAAAACTTTAAAAGTTTTAGCTGTTTGAAAAAAAACACGAACTGGACTTACCCCGCGACTTCAAAAACACCACCATCATGCCCGAAACATCGACTCTCCTGCTCCTTGGATGCTGCCTGACCTGCTGCGCTTTTCCAGCAACACATTTTCAGCTAGAAACAAAAGTAGCCAATTACATGTGTTTGAGAGAAGAACTGATCAAGGGAAACAGGCTAAACAGACTGAAATGTGTGTCTGTAAACAAACAGTGGAAAACATTTGAAGGGATAGTGTAAAACATTCAACAGACAAAACCTCAGCAAGAAACTCATACCCGTCACTCACTCAAAACAAAATGTATCATATTAGATTATCAGGCTGAGAAGATCACAAAAAAGTACTTAAAATTCTGTGGTGAGAGCGAGGGTTTAAGCAGTAAGTATTAAAGGGAGATTGCGATGGGTCTGTTAGCAGGAGGAGGGCACTGGCAAGGGGAATTGCTGTCAGTGTTTAATGATACGATAGGAACAGGGAGAGGTGAAGGTACTGGAGGTGGTGAGAGTGTTACAGAGAATGATCAGGGCCTGAATGGTGTTACAAAGTCAGTATGGATTACTGCAGCTGAAGGGGTTTGCAGAGATGGGAGGGACATGTGTATTTTTATTTATTCAGTGGATGTGGGTGTCACTGATTGTACCAGCATTCTTTACCCCATAGCTAATTACACAGAGGTTAGCTCAGAGTCAGTCATATTGCTGTGGGTCTGGAGTCACGTGTAGGCTAGACCAGGTAAGAGTGTTAGATGTCCTTCCCTTAAGGAGGTAAGTGTCCTGATGAGCTCTTCCTACTGATTGACAATGCTTTTATGGTGACCTCACCAATGTCTTGTACAGATTCAACATGACATCCCAACTCCTACTCTCAATGCTCTGCCCAATGAAGGTAACCATCTCAAATGCCTGCTTCACCAGCCTGTCTACCTATGACACCTCTTTCAAAGAACTGTGTACCTGCATCCCTGGGTCACTGACTGACAACACTACCCAGGGCTTGAACATTAACTGTATAAGTCCCACCCTGGTTTATTTTACCAAAGTGGAACACTTCGAATTTATCTAATTAAACTCCATCAGCTATTCTTCAGCAGTACTGCTAATCCTGTTGTATCACAGATAACCTTCTTCACTGCATACTATATCACCAATGTTAGCGTCACCCACAAACTTAAATACCAGGAAACCAATATTCCCATCCAAACTATTTATCCACATGACAAACAACAGTGGACCCACTACACCGCTGATCACATGCCTCCAGTTGGAAAATCAAAACATCTCCTACCACACTCACTCTCCTACTATCAAGACAATTCTGCACCTAATGGATATCGCCTCCTCTATCTCCCTCCCCTCGCCTCCACTCTCGCCCACCTCTAACCCTCCTCTCTCGTCCCCTCCTCTTTCGGCCCCTCTCTCGCCACCCTTCTCTTGCCTTGCTCTCTAACCCCCTCTTTCACACCTCTCTCTCGTACTCTCTCACTCTCCTCTCTCTCTCGCTGCCTGTCTCGCCCGTTGTTCGGCCACTGCTCTTGTCCACTCTCACATCCACCACCGTCGCCACCTCTCTTGAGACCACAATCTTGCCCCATCTCTCACCCCCTCTCTCGCCCGCTTTATCACCCACTTTCGCGCCACACTGTAGCTGCCCCTTCTCTCACCCCCTTTCTCATCCACCCTCGCCCACTTCTCTCGCATCCACCCCATCGCTCTCCCACACCCATCTCTGTCACCCTCCCTCTCGAGAAACCCTCTCTCACACCCCTCTCTCGCCCCCTCCCTCGCGCCCTTTTTCACTCCCTCCCTCGCACCATCTCTCAACACTCTCTCTCAAAACCCCTCGCCACCCTCTCATCCCTTCTCTCGCGCCTCTCTTGACAACCCTCTCTCCCCCTCTCTAGCACACTCTCTTGAACACTCCCTCGACACTCTCGCACCCCTTCTCGCCCCGACTCTCACCCCCGGTCTAGCCACCATCTCTTGCCATCCACTCTCACCCCCTCACTCACACAGTCTCTCTCAGTCCCTCCCTTGCCCCATCTCTAACCCCTCTCCTATGCCCCCACTCTCAGCCCTCTCTCTCATCCCCCTCTCTCGGCCCCTCTCTCATGCCCCTCTCTCAGCTCCCTCTCTGGCGCCGCTCCTGCTCCCCCTTTAGAACATAGAACATTACAGCGCAGTACAGGCCCTTCGGCTCTCGATGTTGCGCCGCGCTGTCCTGCTAATCTGAAGCCCATCCCACCTACACTATTCCAGGTACATCCATTTGTCTGTCCAACGACGACTTAAATGCCCTTAAACTTGGTCAATCTACGTCCGTTGCAGGGAAAGCATTCCATACACTTACTGCTCTCTGAGTAAAGAAACAACCTCTGACAACTGTCTTATACCTATCTCCCCTCACTTTAAAGCTTTATCCCCTCGTGTTTGCCGTTCCCATACTTAGGAAATCGCTCTCCCTGTCCACCCTATCTAACCCTCTGATTATCTTGTATGTCTCTATTAAGTCACCTCTCAACCTTCTTCTCTCTAACGAGAACAGCCTCAAGGCCCTCAGCCTTTCCTCATAAGACATACCTTCCATACCTGGCAACATAATAGTAAATCTTCTCTGCATCCTTTCCAAAGCTTCCACATCCTTCTTATAATGCGGTGACCAAAACTGTACACAATACTCCAAGTGTGGCCGTACCAGAGCTTTGTACAGCTGCAGCATAACCTCCTGGTTCTGGAACTCAATCACACTATTAATAAAGGCCAAAACACTGATTGCTTCTTAACAACCCTGTCAACCTGGCTGTCAACTTTCAGGGATCTGTGTACATGGACACTGAGATCTCTCTGCTCATTTGCACTCCCAAGAATCTTTCCATTGGCCCAGTACTTTGCATTCCGATTACTCCGTCCAAAGTGTATCACCTCACACTTGTCCACATTAAACTCCATTTGCCATCTCTCAGCCCAGCTCTGCGTCCTATCTATGTCTCTCTGTAACCTACTTCGTCACTATCCACAACTCCACTGACCTTAGTGTCATCTGCAAATTTACGAACCCACCCTTCTAAGTCCTCACCCAGGTCATTTATAAAAATGACGAACAGCAGTGGACCCAACACCGAACATTCCGGTACGCCGCTACTAACTGGACACCAAGATGAACATGTTCCATCAATTACAGCATGGGTGGTATGGTGGCACTGCTGCATTACAGTGCCAGAGACCGCGGTTCAATTCCTGCCTCTGGCAACTGTCTGTGTGGAGTTTGCACATTCTCCCCATGTCTGCATGGATTTCTTCTAGAAGCTCTGGTTTCCTCCCATAGTCCAAAGACATGCTGGTTCAGTGAATTGACCATGTTAAATTGTCCATAGTGTTAGGTGTAGGGGAATGTGTCTGTGTGTGTTGCTTTTCGGAGAGTTGGTGTGGACTTGTTGGGCTGAAGGGCCTGGTTCCAAACTGTAAGTCATCTAATCTACAACCTTCTGTTTTCTTTCAGCAAGCCAATTACTGATCCCAACTGCCATGTCTCCCACAATCCCATTCCACCACATTTTGTATAATAGCCCACTGTGGGGAACCTTATCGAATGCCTTGCTGAAAACCAAAGACACCACATCAACCGGTTTACTCTCATCTACCTGTTTGGTCACTTTGTCATAAAAGTCAATAAGATTCGTCAGGCACACCCTACCCTTCACAAAACATGCTGACTGTCCCTGACCAAATTATTCTTTTCTAGATGAATATAAATCCAACATCTTATAACCTTATCCAAAACTTTTCCAACAACTGAAGTGAGACTCAATGGTCAGGAATTACCAAGGTTGTCTGTACTATTCTTTTTGAACAAAGGAACCACATTTGCTATCTTCCAGTCCTCAGGCACTACTCCTGTAGACAATGATAGAACATACAAAAATACAGCGCAGAACAGGCCCTTTGGCCCTCGATGTGGCGCCGATCCAAGCCCACCTAACCTACACTATCCCACTATCCTCCATATGCTTATCCAATGCCCGTTTAAATGCCCATAAAGAGGGAGAGTCCACCACTGCTACTGGCAGGGCATTCCAGGAACTGACGACTCGCTGAGTAAAGAATCTACCCCTAACATCTGTCCTATACCTACCACCCCTTAATTTAAAGCTATGCCCCCTCGTAACAGCTGACTCCATACGTGGAAAAAGGTTCTCATGGTCAACTCTATCTAAACCCCAATCATCTTGTACACCTCTATCAAGTCACCCCAAACCTTCTTTTCTCCAATGAAAACAGCCCCAGGTGCCTCAGCCTTTCCTCATACGATCTTCCTACCATGCCAGATATCATCCTGGTAAACCTCCTCTGCACCCGTTCCAGAGCCTCCACATCCTTCCTATAGCATGGCGACCAAAACTGCACACAATACTCCAGATGCGGCTGCACCAGCGTCCTATACAACTGCAACATGACCTCAGGACTCCGGAACTCAATTCCTCTACCAATAAAAGCCAGTATACCAGATGCCTTCTTCACAGCACGATTTACCTGGGTGGCAACTTTCAGAGATTTGTGTACATGGACACCAAGATCTCTCTGCTCATCCACACTACCAAGTACCCAACCATTAGCCCAGTACCCCATCTTCTTGTTACTCTTACCAAAGTGAATCACTTCACACTTAGCTACATTGAACTCCATTTGCCACCTTTCTGCCCAGCTCTGCAGCTTATCTATATCCCACTGTAACCTGCCACATCCTTCCTCACTGTCAACAACTCCACCGACTTTCGTATCATCCGCAAACTTGCTCACTCAACCTTCTCGCCCCTTCTCCAGGTCATTTATAAAAATGGCAACCAGCAATGGTCCCAAACAGATCCTTACAGAACACTGCTAGTAACTGCACTCCAAGATGAACCTTTACCATCAACTACTATCCTCTGTCTTCTTCCAGTCAGCCAATTCCTAATCCAAACCTCCAACGCACCCTCAATGCCATACTTCCATATTTTTTGCAGTCTCCTACCATGGGGAACCTTATCAAACGCCTTACTAAAATCCATATACACCACATCTACCACTTTACCCTCATCCACCTCCTTAGTCACCTTCTCAAAGAATTCAATAAGGTTTGTGAGGCACGACCTGCCCTTCACAAACCATGCTGACTATCCTTGATCACATTATTCCTATCCAGATGTTCATAAATTCTATCCCTTACAATTCTCTCTAAGACTTTGCCCACAACAGAGGTAAGACTCACCAGCCTATAGTTACTAGGGTAATCCCTACTGATGATTCCTGATGACGGGCTCTGGCCCGAAACGTCGAATTTCCTTTTCCTTGGATGCTGCCTAATCTGCTGTGCTTTAACCAGCAACACATTTTCAGCTCTAATCCCTACTCCCCTTCTTGAACAAGGGAACCACATTTGCTATCCACCAGTCTTCTGGCACTATTCCTGTAGACAACGAGGACATAAAAATCAAGGCCAATGGCTCTGCAATCTCCTCCCTTGCTTCCCAGAGAATAATAGGATAAATGCCATCAGGCCTAGGGGACTTATCTATTTTCACCCTTTCCAGAATTTTCAACACCTCTTCCCAACATACCTCAAAGCCATCGATTCTAATTAATTGTGACTCAATATTCACATCGGCAACAATGTCCTGTTCCTGAGCGAATACTGACGAAAAGTATTCATTCAGTGTCTCCCCAATCTCTTCAGCCTCCACGCACAACTTCCCACTACTCTCCTTGACTGGACCTATTCCTACCCTAGTCATTCTTTTATTCCTGACATACCTATAGAAAGCATTTGGGTTTTCCCTAATCCTACCAACCAAGGACTTTTCATGTCCCCTCCTTGCTGCTCTTAGCTCTCTCTTTAGATCCTTTCTGGCTATCTTATAATTCTCAATTGCCCCACTTGAACTTACATAGGCCGCCCTCTTCCCTTTAACAAGGGATTCCAATTCCTTATTAAACCATGGCTCCCTCACACGACCCTTTCCTCCCTGCCTGACAGGTACATACTTATCAAGGACACTCAATAGTTGCTCCTTGAACAAGGTCCACATATCAATTGTGCCCTTCCCTTGAAACCTACTTTTCCAAGCCACTCATCCTAAGTCATGCCTCACCACATCATAATTTCCCTGCCCCAGCTATAACCCTTGCCCTGCAGTGCACACTATTCCCTCTCCATCACTAGAGTAAAAGTCACTGAATTGTGGTCACTGTCCCCAAAGTGCTCACCCACCTCCAATTCTAACACCTGGCCTGGTTCGTTACCCAGAACCAAATCCAGTATGGCCTCACCTCTTGTTGGCCTGTCTACATATTGTGTCAGGAAACCCTCCTGCACACATTGGACAAACACCGACCCATCTAACGTACTCGAGCTATAGCTTTCCCAGTCAATAAATGGAAAGTTAAAGTCCCCCATAACAACCGCCCTATTACTTTCACTCTTCTCCTGAATCATCCTCGCAATCCTTTCTTCTACATCTCTAGGACTATTAGGAGGCCTGTAGAAAACTCCTAACAGGGTGACCTTACCTTTCCTATTTATAACCTCAGCCCAAACTTCCTCAGATGACGAGTCTTCATCCATTGTCCTTTCCACCGCTGTAATACTATCCTTGACAAGCAATGCTACACCTCCCTCTCTTTTACCCCCACCTCTGACCTTTCGAAACATTTAAACCCTTGAACCTGCAACAGCCAATCCTGTCCCTGTTCTACCCATGTCTCCATAATAGCCACAACATCAAAATCCCAGGAACCAACCCACGCTGCAAATTCACCTACCTTATTTCGTATACTTCTCACATTGAAGTATACACACTTCAAGCCACTTTCCTGTTTACAGGCACCCACCTTGAGATTGATGCCATGTTCCTAACCTCCATCCCCACTCCAGGTCCTGCACCCTAAAGATACAGTCTAGGTTCCCATGCCCCTGCAGAGTTAGTTGAAACCCCCCCAAAGAGCACTAGCAAACCTCCCCCAAGGATACTCATGCCCCTCAGGTTCAGGTGGAGATCATCTTGTTTATAGAGGTCCCACCTTCCCCAGAAAGAACCCCAGTTATCCAGATACCGGAATCCCTCCCTCCTGCACCATTCCTGTAGCCACGCATTTAACTGTTCTCTCTTCCTATTCCTCAACTCTCTATCATGTGGCACGGGTAACAAACCAGAGACAACAACTCTGTTTGTTCTAACTCTGAGCTTTCAACTTAGCTCCCTGAAAGCCTGCCTAACATCCTCATCCCTCTTCCTACCTATGTCGTTAGTGCCAATGTGGACCACGACTTCAGGCTGCTCCCCCTCCCCCTTAAGGACCCGGAAAACACGATCAGAGACGTCACATACCCTTGCATGTGGGAGGCAACATATGCCCCGACCTATCGAGTCTCCAATAACTATTGCTCTGCTCTTCTCCACCCTTCCCTTCTGAGCAATGGGGACAGGCTCCGTGCCAGAGGCCTGAACCCCATTGCTTTGCCCTGGTAAGTCGTTCCTCCCAACAAGTATTCTTGAAATGATTTGAAGGTTGCCAAAGGCAATCTATTCCCTTGCTTCCCAGTGGATCCCAAGATAGATCCCATCGGGCCCACGGGACTGGTCTATTTTCACACTCTGCAGTATTTCTAATACCTCTTCATTGTGAACCTCAATCTCTTCTAGTCTAGATGCAAGTATCTCTGTATCTTCCTCGCCAACATTTTCATTTTCTATAGTGAACACTGTCGAAAAATATTTATTTAGTCCTTCCCCGATCTGTCTGACTCCACACACAACTTCCCACTATTATCCTTGATTGGCCCTAATTTAACTCTCGTCATTCTTTTATTCCTGACATACCTATGGAACGCCTTAGGGTGAACTCTGATCCTATCTGCCAACAACTTCTCATGTCCCCTCCTGGCTCTTCTGAACTCTCTTTTTAGGTCTTTCCTGACTTCCTTGCAACCCTCAAGCGCCCTAACTGAGTTTTCACTTTTGTCCTAACATAAGCCTTCTTCTTCTACTTGGCCAGGGATTCCACCTCCTTAGTAAACCACGGCTCACGCGTTCTATATCTTCCTCCCTGCTTGACAGGTACATACTTATCTAGGACACACAGGAGCTTTTCTTTGAATAAGCTTCAGATTTTTAATGTGCTCATCGCCTGCAATTTCCTTCCCCATTCTACGCTTCCTAAATCTTTCCTAATTTCATCGTAATTTCCCTTCCCCCAGCTGTAACTCTTGCTCGGTGGAGTACACCTATCCCTTTCCATCACTAAAGTAAACCTGATAGAATTGTGATTGCTGTCTCCAAAGTGCTCACCTACTTCCAAATCTAACACCTGGCCAGGCTCGTTACCCAGTACTAAATCTAAAGTGGCTGCGTCCCTTGTAGGCCTGTCTACATACTGTGTCATGAAACTCTCCTGCGCATACTGCACTGCTCCTCCTCTCCCTTTCTTGCCCTCCCTCGCCCACCTCTCTCGCCACTTCACTTGCCAACTCTCTCGTCCACCTCTCTCGTTTCCCCTCTCACGGCCCCCCTCTCCTGCACCCTCTCTCACTCCTTATTTCGCCCCCTCTTTCCAAACCCCTCGACATCCTCACCCCCTTTGTCACCACCCCTCTTATGACATCTCTCTCAACACCACTCGACACCCTCGCACCCTCTCTCACCCCCTCCCTCACAACTCTCTTGCGCCTCTCTCTCGCCCCCTCTATTGCAACCCGTCTCCCGCACCCTCTTTCACATCCACTCTCAACCCCTCGAGACCTTCGGCCACTTTCTCGCGCCCTCTCTCCCAACACTCATTTGTCCTCCTCACCCCCTCTCTCGCCCTCTCTCTCGCCCCCCACTCACACTCCCCTCTCTCTCACCGATCTCGCACCCCATCTCTTGCCCCCTCTCTAAAACTCCCTCTCTCGCCCACTCTCTCTCGGTCCTCTCTCGCATCCTCTCGTCAACCCTTGACATTCTGTCTCTCTCGCTCTTTCTCTGTCACGACCTCTCGCTCCCTCTCTCGTCTTCCTTGCCCCCTCTCTTGCACACTCTCTTGCCCCCCACTCACTCCCTTCTCTCTCACTGACTCTTGCCCTATCTATTGCCCTCTCTCTAATCCCTTCTCTTGCCCCCTTTTCCTTGGCCCTCTCTTGCCCTCTCTCTCGCACCCTATCGTGACCCCTCTCTCATCAACCCTTGACATTCTCGCTGTCTCTCTCTCCTTCTCTGTCTCGCCCTCTCGCTCCCTCTCTCGCCCAGTATCTCGACACCTCTCCTGACACCCCTCTCCCTCTTTCACCCCCTCTCTCACCCTTTGTCTCACCCCCTACCTCGCACACCCTCTCGCTGCCTCCTCTCTTGACCTATCTCTCGCCACACCTCTCGATCCCTTTGCCCCCTCTCTCATCCCCTCTATCGCACCCAACTCTCGCCCCCTTCTCTCACACCCTCTCGTGCAGGCCCTCTCTTGCCCCCGTCCCCCCCAACACCCTCTCCCTTGTCCTCCTCTGTCACCCACCTCTCTCGCTCCCCCCCCTCCCCCCCCCCACTTTCAGCCACTCTCTTGGCTCCCTCTCTTGTGCCGCAACTCCACCCCTTTCTTGCAATCCCTCGCCAACATCTGTCACCCCCTCTCTCATCCCCCTCTCTCTCGGCCCTCTCTCGCTACCTCTCTGGCACCATCTCTTAACCCCTCTCTCGTCAACCCTCGACATTCTCGCTCTCTTTCTCTGTCTCTCTCTCTCTTTCTCTGTCTCACCCTCTCGCTGTCTCTCTCTCCCCGTATCTTGTCACCACTCCTGTCACCCCCCCTCCTCTCTCGCCCACCGTGCTCTCGCCCCACTTCTCTCGGATCCTTCTCTCGCCCAAATCTCACACGTCACTCGTCCCCTCCCTCGCCCCCTCTCTCTCGCTCCCTCTCCCGACACATCCGCTCCCTCTCTCACCCACATCACTCGCCCACTCTCCCCTACCCCCGTCTCAGCCCACTCTCTCAGCTCCCTCTCTCACCCCCTCTCTCGGTCCCTCTCTCGCCCCCTCTCTCGAACACCGCACCATTTCTAGCCCCTCTCTCACGCTCCGTTTCTAGTTCCATCTCTCAAACACTGTCTTGCCCCCTTCTCTCGGCCCCCTGTCTCGTCCCGTCTCCCAACACACCTGCTACCCCTCTCGCCCCCTTTTCTCGCCTCCCCTCTCTCGCCCACTCTCCCCTCTCCGTCTCGGCACACTCTCTTGACCCCTCTCTCGCCCTCTGTCCCGCATCCTCTCTCGAACCCCCAGCAAACTCTCTCGCCCCTCTTTCTCTCGTCCCATCACTCGTCCCCTCTCTTGACCATGCTCTCACCCCCCTTCTCTTGGATACCTCTCTCACCCCAATCTCACACCCACTCACTCGCTCCCTCTCTCCCACCGCGCTCTCTCGCCCCTCTCTCGCCTCTCTCTCTAACACCCCTCTCTCGCCCCCTCTCTCGACCCCTCTATCTCCTCCTCTCATGCTTCCTTTCCCCGACCACCCTGTTCCCTCTCTCGACGCCCTCTCCCACCCCTCTCTCTCTCCACCTCCCTCACCCCCTCTCTTGTCCACTCTCACGCCTCCTCTCTTTCGTCACTTCACTGGCCACCCTCTCTCAGACCCTGACTCTCGTCCCCCTCGCGCCATTCTCTCTCCCCTCTCCAGCTCGCACATGAGCTCCCCACCTCGACCTTCTCTTGCCCCTTCTCCTGGCCCCCCTCCTGAACCCCCACTTCCTCTCTCGCCCCCCCCGCTGCTTTTCTTACCCCCTCTCTGAGCTCATCTCACGCATCCCCTCTCCCCCCTTCACTGTCCTCACTCTCTCGGACACTCTCTCTTACACCCCACTCGCGCCCCCTCTCTGGTCCCCATCTCTCGCGCCCTCTCGTCCCCCCCTCGCCTCCATCTTTCGCCCCCTATCTCACCCCTTCTCTCGCCTCCTCTCTCGGCTCCGTCTCTCACCATCGTCTCTCGCCTTCCTCTGTTGCCCCTCTCTTGACCCTCTCTTGCTCTGGTTCTAGCACCCCCAGCTCATCCCCCACTCTCAAACCCCGTCAACATCCCCTCTCTCGCGCCCTCTCTCCTCCCCCTCTCTCGCCCGTGCTCTCACCCTATCTCTCGCCCCTCCCTCCCCATACTCTCTCTCTCTCGCCCCTCTACTCCCTCCCGCCCTCGCTCAGTCTCTGTCTCTGTCTCTGTCTCTGTCTCTCTCTCTCTCTCTGTTCCTCTGTATCATCTCTCACTACCTCTCTCACCCCATCTCTCGCCCCCTCTCCTGTCACACCTGCTCCCTCTGTCACCCACATCTCTCACCCACACTCCCCTACCCCCATCTCAGCCCACTCTCTCGGCTCACTCTCTCACCCCCTTTCTCGTTCCCTCTATTGCCCGCCTCTATCGGCCCCTCTCTCGCCCTCTCTCTCGTGTCCTCTCTCGAACACTGCACCATTTCTAGCCCCTCTCTCATGCCCCGTTTCTCGTTTCATCCCTCAACCACTCTCTTGCCCCCTTCTCTCGGCCCCCTGTCTCGCCCCAATCTCTTGCACCCTCACTTGCACAATCTCTCGCCGCCCCCCTACTCTCGCGCCCTCTCTCGCGCCATCTCACAACAGATGTGCTCCCCCTCTCGTCCCCTTCGCTCGCCGCCCCTCTCTCGCCCAATCTCCCCTCCCCCGTCTCGGACCACTCTCTCGACCCCTCTCTCGCCCTCTGTCCCACATCCTCTCTTGAACCCCCTGCAAACTCTCTCGTCCCGTCACTCGTCGCCTCTCTTGACCGCGCTCTCACCCCCTTCTCTTGGACATCTCTTTCACCCCAATGTCGCACCCACTCACTCTCTCTCCCTCTCTCCCACCGCAGTCTCTCGCCCCTCTCACCCTACCTCTCTCGCCTCTCTCTCCCACTCCCCTCTCTCGCGCCCTCTCTCGGGCCCTCTATCTCCTCCTCTCTTGCCTCCTTTCCTGACCACCCCGTTACCTCTCTCGACGCCCTCTCCCACCCCTCTCTCTCTCCCCCTCCCTCACCCTGTCTCTTGTCCACTCTCACGCCTTCCCTCTTTCGTCACTTCACTGGCCACCCTCTCTCGGACCCTGACTCTCGTCCCCCTCGCCCCATTCTCTCTCCCCTCTCCAGCTCCCACATGAGCCCCTGCTTCCTTTCTGCCTCTCCACCCCCCCCGCTGCTTTTCTTACCCCCTCTCTGGGCTCATCTCACGCATCCCCTCTCTCTCTCCCCTTCACTGGCCTCGCTCTCTCGGACACTCTCTCTCTCACACCCCACCCGCACCCCCCTCTCTTGCCCCCATCCCTCGCGCCCTCTCTCCCCCCTCGCCTCCCTCTTTTGCCCCCTTTCTCACCACTTCTCTCGCCTCCTCTCTCGGCTCCGTCTCTCACCATCATCTCTCGCCTTCCTCTGTTGCCCCCTCTCTCGACCCTCTCTTGCCCTGGTTCTTTCACCCCCAGCTTGTCCCCCTCTCTCAAGCCCCGTCTACATCCCCTCTCTCGCTCCCTCTCTCCTCCCCCTCTCTCGCCAGCACATTCGCCTTATCTCACGCCCCTCCCTCCCCTATACTCTCTCTCATCCCTTTACTCCCTCCCTCCCTCTCGCTCTCGTTCTGTCTCTGTCTCTATTCCTCTGTATTGTCCTCTCACTCCCTCTTTCACCCCATCTCTCAACACCTCTCTGAGTACCCTCACTACGTCTCTTTCCCCTCACTCGCCGTCCCTCTCTCATGCCTTCTTGCTCCACCGTCACGGCCCCCTCTCTTGGCTCCCTCTGTCACCCCTTTTCTTGCCCCCTCTCTCACACCCTCTCTTGCCACCTCCCCGACACACCCGCTGTCTTTCTCTCACCAACCTCTCTCGATCCCCCGTGTCATCCCTTGCCCTTCTCTCTCGCCCCATCTCTCAACCCTCTCTCGGACCCTCTCTTGCTCCCTCTCTCGCACGTTTCTCTCCACTCTGTCTCGCCCCTACCCCCTTTCTCGCTCCCTCTCTCGCCACCTTCTCTCGACCCCCCGCCAGCCTCACTTGCCCTCTTCCCCTCTCTCACCCCTCTCTCTCACCCCACCTCTTTCGCCCCTTTCGCGCCCCTCTCTCCCACCCCCTCTCTCGCCCCTTCTCTCACCCCTTCTTTCGCCCCTTCTCATGCCTTCCCTCTCTAGACCCTTCACTTGCCCCCAACTCTCAGGCCCTCTTTCTTGACACCCCACCCCCTCACTCCCTCCTCCCTCCGCTCCCTCTCTCGCCCTCTCTCCCGACCCCAGCTCCCTCTCTCGCTCCCTATCTCTCCCCTTTCACGCGTCCCCTGTCTCACCCCTTCTCAGACCCCCTCTCTATAACCCTATCTCTCGCACCCCCTCGCTCCCTCTCGCCACCCTCTCACCCCTTCTCTCGCCTCCTCTGTCACCTCCCTCCACCACCATTGTCTCTTGCTCTCCTCTGTCGCCCCTCTCTCCAACCCCCTCTCTCGCGAGTCATCCTCTCTCGACCCTCTCTTGCCCCAGCTCTCGAACCCCCCTGTCTCGTGCCCCTTTCTCGGCCCCTCTCGCTTCCCCCTGTCTTGCCCCCTCTCTCGCTCCCTCCTACCCTCTAGCCCCCCCTCTCCCCTCTCACTATCTTTCTCTCGCCCAATCTCTCTTTTGCTGTCACCCACTCTGTCTGCTCCCCATACTCTCTCACTCGTCCCTTTTCTCCAGCCCTCCCTCTCACTCCAGCTCTGTCTCTGTCTCTCTCTCTCTCTTTCTCTCCCTCATTCGCTGTCTCACCCTCTCTTGACCTCTCGCTCCCTCTTTCACCCTCTCTCACCCTGTCTTTCGATACCTCACCCAACACCGCCGCTCTCGCCCCCTTTCCCCTACATCGTCTCGGCCCCTCTCTCAACCCCCTCTTGCTCCCTCTCTCACCATGTCTCTCGCCCTCCTCTCTCACCACTTTTTCTTGCCCCCTCTCTCACCACCCTCTATCACCCCATCCCCCTCTCATATCCCTGTCTCTCGCCCCGGTCTCTCAACACCTCTGTCGTCCCCTCTCTCGCCACCTCCTCTCGCCTCCTCTCCCCTCCCCGTCTCGACCCACCGTCTCGGCTTCGTCTCTCACCCCCTTTCTCGCCCCCATCTCTCGCCTCCCTCTCTCATTCCCTCTCTAGGCCGCGTACTTGACCCGCATTCTCTTGGCCCCATCTCGCCCCCATTCAGTCGCCCCCTCTCTTGACCCTCTCCATTGCCACCTTCTATCTCCCACCTCTCTTGCCGCCCTCTCTCGCCCCTCTCTCTCGCCCCTCTCTCTTCCGCCTCTTGCCCCGCAATCTTGCACCCTCTCTCACACCGTCTCTCACAGCCCCTCTATTGTGCCCCTCTCTCTCGCACCCGTCACTTATCCTCTCATACTAACCCCATCTTGAGTCCTCATCTCGAGCCCCTCCTCTCTATCTCACCCGACTGGCTCCCTCGCTCATTCCTGTCTGTCACCCTCTCTCTCGTCCCCTCTCGAGTCCCCGTCTCGAGCCCCTCCACTTGAGCCCACCTCTCGATCCCCCCTCCCTTGCCACCTTCTCAAGCCCCCCTCACCCCCGGTCTCGTCCCTCTCTCGCCACTTTCTCCCTCTTCCTCTCTCAGCCGATCTCTTACCACTTTTCTCGCCCCCTATCTTGCCCCTCTTGTCGACCCCTCTCTCTCTCCCCTGTCCTGTCCACATCTCTCACCCCATCTCTCGCCTCCCTCTCTCCCCCTTCTCCCTCGCCCCCTCTCTCAGCCTCCTCTCTCTAACCCCACCTCTCTCACATATCTCTCTTCCTTGTCTCCCTCCCCCTTTCTCGTCCTATCTCTCACCACGTCTCTCTCCCCCTCCCTCCCCCTCAACATCTCTCCCCCCTCAACTCCTCTCCCACCCACTCTCTCGCCCCCTCTTGCCCTCTCTCCCTCGCTCCCCCTCTCTCGCCCCCCCCGCCCCTTCAGGAGCACCCCCACTCTCACCCCAATTCCCTCTGTCATCCCTCTCTCGCCCATCTCTCCCCCGTCCCCTCTCTCGCACGTTCTCTCTCCCACCCCCTCTCACTGGCCACTCTCACGCCTCTCTCGCTCGACCCCCCCCGCCCCCTCACTCGAACCTCTCTCTCAACCCCATTTCTCCCGCTCTACTCTCTCGCTCGCTCTCTCGCCGCTTCTATCATCCCCTTCTCTCGCCTCCCCTTGCCCCCTCTCTCGCCTACTGTCTCACCCTCACTCTCGCTAGCCTCTCTCATCCCCCTCTCTACCCCGCTCTCTCATCCCTTCCCTCGCATTCTCTTTCTGTCGGTCATTCGCCCCGTCTTTTGCATCCCACTCTCTCTCCCCCTCTCTCTATCTTTGTATCGCCCACTCTCTCTCTTGCTCTCGCCCACTCTCTCTGTCTCCCCACACTCTCTCTCTTTCTCTACCCTTTTCTCTGACCCTTCTCTCCCTCTTTCTCTGTCTTTGCCTCTCTGTTGCTCTGACACGCCCTCTCTTGCCGCCTCACATTCGCTCTCTCTCCCGCCCCTCTCTCTCGAAACCCCCTAGTCACCACTGTCTCCTTCTTCCCTTGCTCTATCTCTCCTCTCTCTCGCATCTCTCTCTGTCTCTCATGTTCGCTCTTTCTTTCTCTCTCCCTCTCTCTCTTCTCATCACTCTCTTTCTCTCTCTTTTCCCATCACACTCTCGCTTGCCCACTGTCTCACCTCACACAACCCCTCACCCCAGTCGGTCTGTTAGCCCTTTGTCTCTCGCTCTCTCTCTTGCACACTCTCTCTCTCTTTCTCCCACTCTCTCTCCCCCTGTCTCTGTCCCTCTCTCTCACCCTCCCTATCTGTTGCTCTCTTTCTCGTCTCCTTTCTCTCTCTCATCCCGGTACTCACTCTCTTGCACCCTCTCTTTCGACCAATCTGTCTTCCCCCAACTTACTCTCTCTTGCCTCCTTCTCACTCACGCCCCATCTAATTCTCTCTCCTTCTCGTAATACCAATCTCTCTCCTCCTTCTTTCTCCCTCTCTCACTCGTCCCTCTCTCTCTGTCTTCCTCACGCCTTCTCTCTCTTGATCGCCACCTCTCCTTCTCTCTCTCACTCTCTCGCACTGCCCCACTCTCTCTATCTGCTCCCAACTCGCTCGCACCTCTCTTTCTGTCTCAAGCCCTCTCTCTCGCTCCCTGTCTGTCTCTGCACCTTCTCCATCTCTTTCGCCCCCTCTCACTTTCACTCACTCTCTCTCTCGCTCTCTCTTTCTCACTCTCTATCCCGCGATCTCCGCTTGCCACACTCCCTCACTCTCGCTTGCGCTCTCACTCTCTTGTTCCGCTCGCTGTCTTGCTCTCTCTCTCCCTCTCGTTCCCCCTATATCTCTCTCTCCCCTCTTGCTGCTCTCTCGCCCTTCTCTCCCTCCCCCTCTCTCACTCCCTCTCTGGCCCCCCTCTCTCGACCTCTCTCACTTGCACCTCCTCTCTCATCCTTTCTCTCGCACCCCCCTCAAGCACTCCCACTCTCCCCTCCCTCTCCCAACCCCTCTCTCGCCCCCTCTCTCACCCCCCTCTCTCGCCGGCCACTGTGGCGCCACTCTCTCTCACCCCACCCCCCGCACCCCCCCTCACTCACACCTCTCTCTCATCCCCCTTTCTCCCACCCCACTCTCTTACCCGCGCTCTCTCCCCCTCTCTCACCCCTTCTTTCGGCCCTTCTCTCGCCAGCTAGCTTGCCACGCACTCTCGCCACCCAATCTCGCCCACTGTCTCGCCCCCTCTCTCGCCAGCCTCTCTCGCACCCCTCTTTCTCGCCCCCTCCCTCGTCCCCCTCTCTTGCCCCCTCTCTCTCCCCCTTACTCTCCCCATCCCTTGCCCCCTCTCTTTCAATCCAGTCTCCCTCCCGCTCTCTCTATCTTTGTCTTTCTTCCTCTCGCTTTCACCCTCTCTCTCCCGCCCTCTTTCTCTCGAAACCCACCCCAGCCACCACTCTCTTCTTCTTCCTTTACTCTCTCTCCTCTCTCACCATCCCTCTCTTCTCATCACTCTCTCTCTCGTCCCATCAAACTCTCGCTCGTCCAATCACTCTCTCTCGCCTCACACAACCCCTCGCCCCTCCCAGTCTGTTAGCTCTCTCTTTCTCTCGCTCCCTCTCTTTCTCTCTCTCTCTCTCCCACCCTCTCTCTGTCTCTCTCTCACTCACTCCCTCTCTTGCACTCTTTCTCGTCCCTTTCTCTCTCTCGTCCACTTTCTCTCTCACTTGTGCCTTCTCTTTCGACCCTTCTCTCTCGCCTCATCGAACTCTCTCTTGCCTCCCCCTCTCACACCCTCACTCGCCCCATCTACCTCTCTCCCTCTCATCCCACCAATTTCTCTCCTCCTTCTCTCTTTCTCCATTTCTCAGTCCTCTCTCTCTCTCCGTCTTCCTCGCCCCCCTCTCGCTCGCCACCTCTCCTTCTCTCTCTCACTCTCTCGCTCTCCCCCACTGTCTCGCTACTCCAAACTCTCTCGCCCCCTCTCTTTCTCTCTCAATCTCTCTCTCCGACCTCCTGTCCCGCTTTCTCTTGCACCTTCTCTATCTCTTTTGCCCCCTCTCACTCTCTCTCTCTCTCACCCCCTCACTATCACTCTGCCCCCCCGCCCTCGCAATCTGTCTCTCCCGCACCCCCCACATGCCGCATTCCCTCACTTTCGCTCACTCTCTCGCTCTCTTCTCCTACTCGCTGTCTTGCTCTCCCTCCCTCTCTTGCCCCATCTATCTCTCTCCCTCTCTCTTTCTCCCTTTCTCTCGCCTTCTCTATCTCTCTCATCCTACCTCGCTCTTGCACCTCTTTCCATCTCACTCAATTGCTCTCTCTCTCTCACCCTGTCTCTCTCTTGCACCCTCACCTCGCCCCCCCCACCCACTCTCTCTCGAACCTTGTCTCCCTCTCTCTCTTTCTTGCCCGTTCTCGCTCTCTCTCGCTCCCTCTCCCTTTCTTTCGCCCCCCACTCTCTCATCTAAACTTCACTCTCGCCAACGCTCTCCCCTATTGTTCCCCTCCATCTCTCGCCCCTTCTTTCTCTCACACCCCTCTCTCCTTGCCCCTCCTTCTCTCTTTTGCCCCCTCTCACTCGCTCTCTCTCTCTCGCATCTGTGTCTCTCTCTTCCCTTCATTCTGTCTTGGCCACTCTCTCTCTTTCTGTCTCTGTCTTTCAACCCCTGCCTCTCTGTCTCGCCTCTTCTCTCTCCCTCACCCACTCTAGCTCTCTCTTGCCCACTCTCTCTCGCCCTCAGGCTGTCTCTCTAGTCCTCATGCAATCTCTCGCCCACTCTCTCTGGACCCCTCTCTCTCACCCCTTCTCTCGCTTGCCCCGCATCTCTCTCACACACCCTCCTCTCTTCTCACGTCACCCTCTCTTGCCCTACTCTCGCCCACTCTCTCTCTCTCACCACCTTCCTCTCTCTTGCCCCTCTCTCTTTCTCTCTCTCTCGGCCCCTCTCCCTCGCCATCTCCTTTACCTCCATCTCTCTTCATCCTCTCTCTTTCTCGTCCCCTCTCTCTCGCCCCCTTCTCTCTCTCGAACCCTCTCTCTTTTCCTCCTCTATCTCTCTCGACATCCTGCTCTCTCTTGCCCCCATCTGTCACCCCATGTCTCTCTCTAGCCCCCTCACTCTCTCACCCCTCATTCTCGTTCTCTGCACTCTCTTTTTTATGTCTCTCCCTGTTCCTTAATCTCTTTCACCACCTTTTTCTATCTCCTACCCCATCTCTCTAGGTCTTGCCCCCTTTTTCTCTCCCTCTCTCCGTCTCTCTCGCTCTCTCTCGCTGTCTCGCTCCCTCTTTATCTCCCTCACCCACTCCCTCGCTCCTGTCTCAGACTCACGCTTTCTCTCGCCCACACTCTCTCGCCCCTCTCTCTCATTATTTCTCGCCCCTCTCTATCTCTCCCTCGCCCTATCTCTCCTGCTCCTTCACTCTATCTCCACCTTCTGTCACTCTCGATCCCCTCACTTCTGTGTCTCTCTCTCCCCACCTCCCTCTGTTTATCTTTGACTGGATTTCTCTCCCTCCTGTGCCTCCCTCCTATCTGACACACTCCGTCTCCCTGGTTCTTCTGTTTCCCTCTGACCCAAAGTCTGGTTGTTGGTGGTGAGGTTGTGTGTGGTGGGGGGGGGGGGGGGGGGTTGAGGGACAGAGGATAAAGAGGTGTGGGAGGTAGGAAGAGGGTGTAAATGGGGTAGAGACAGAATTGTGGGAAGAGACAGATACAGCAGGAGAGTGAGAATGAGGGGAGAGAGAGGAGTGGAGGCAGGTGGAGAAACGAGGGGGAATTGAGAGAGAGGGGGAAAAGTGAGAGTAAAAGGGTGAGATGGTGAGAAAGAGAGATTGTGCAGAGAGGAAGAGAAATGAGGAGAAAAAGTGGGAGAGAGAGAATGTGGAAGCCAGGTTGGAGCTTCCAGATGTTGAAAGCAAGTATATAGGGACCTAAACCCAGCTCCTGAGCTCAGGGCCCGATGCCCTCCCCTTCCCTGAGGACCGGGTCTTGGGGCTGAGTCTGTCTCTCTCCAGCTCAGCTTCTCCAACACAAAGACACACAACATCGGTCACTCTGCTGCTCGGCACGCTTTAATCAACATTTTTGTTGCTTACAAATTGAAGTGATGCATACAGTCAGTGGGATGGTGCCTTTGCTTAGTGGCCCCTGACTTGTGAGAAACATTGAAATTTGTATCTGTAACCCCGCTGTGGGATAAGAATATACATACTATCGCCAGCCTCAGCCTGTCACCATAGCGACAGGCTGCTTCATCGCTGAAACACTGAACTGAAATGAGAAAATTCCGGATGGATTGATTAATGAGGGAATGTGATGGATGGATGGATTTGGGTAAAGGGATATTTCAGCACATTCTTCAGTTGCTGCCTGAACTTAGTCTGGGTCACGGCATAAATCGCGGTGTTTGTGCAGCAACTGAGGAGCTGCAGCATGAAGCCCAATTCCTGCACAAAATGATAAAGATACATAGATTGATACCCAACCAAATGCATCCGGATCCATATAGAAATAAAAACATGAACACTGACTATAACAGGATGAAATTGGCCGAGAGCACAAACAGTAAAATGATGGATTTTTTCCGGTTTCTCATTTCCGTGTCAGACTGAGCGTCCTCATTGGTGTGAGCGCGGAGTCTCCTGCGGGCTCTGCTGGTCACTAAAATGTGTCTGACAGTGAGAACATTGAGCAGCAGAATCAGGAGAAATGGGACACACGGGGTTAGAATGTGGTGGAGGAACTCGATTGTGACCCAGACCCTGGAGAATGGAACAGCGAGTGTTGCATCACAAAACCAGGGGTCGTTCCCCAGCCAATACAGAGCCGTGAGCATAAATTACCAGAATATGTCCTTTAAACAGCTCAGCACAGTCACTGCTCCCAGAACCACAGCCGCCGTTTTCTCACTGCAATATTTACTTTTCAGCTTCTGGCAACAAATGGCCACAAACCGATCAAAAGTGAAAGTGACGGTGAACCAGACAGAGCAGTCAGTGGCTGCATAAAGCAGGACGGCGTGGATATTACACACGGGGACGGAGTACAGGAAATAAAACTGTTCCCGATAAACAATGGGAATGTGTCTCAGTATCAGGTCGAGGATAATGACCAGGAGATCTGCCGCTGCCATGGCCCCCAGGTAACGTCTGACACATGGAGACAATCCACAATCTTTATAAAGCAGGATGTAGATGGTCACTACGTTAACTGTGAGGAAGGTAAACAAACTCATTATCCATCAGACTGGAGGCAAAGGGACCCACTTGATTGGGGACCCAGTGAGATTTTCAAATATGTCCCTGCATTCGGGATTTATTGAAATAATTGGAGCTGGAATAACAAATAGGAAGGTCGGAATTACTGACAAAAATGTGACATAAACCACAAGAAACCCTCCCTCCCCAAACACACAGAGACACATCCATAAGGACAGATAGTTTCTGGAACATTTCCACACACTCGATCACTCGAGAGCAGACACAGGTCACTCCTTCCCAGTTCCTAACACGGAGGGTGGAAACGTTGCTGTCCTGAAGGATTCTCTGCCAGTTTCCTGAAGAGAAATAGAGTTGGGGAATTTCCTGTATTTTGGTCAAAATTGTGGTTGATCCTGTGTCATGAAGAAATGTTCACGCAGGGAAAACTTATTCCCCCCTTTAACTGCCCGATGGGCCTTCGGAACAGTGTCTCCTTCTCCCTGGAACGGGATCTCTTCCCTCGGGATCTTATCGTTTGTTCAATTCACTGACGTCCTGCCGTTCACAAACAATGTCAGGGACAGAACGTTTCGAGGAACTCCTTGACCTGTCCATCACCTTTCCCCCCTACCCACCCCACCAACATGATGTACTGTGCCTGGGCACACTGTAACATTAATGGGATGAGAGACGGAGGGTCCAATCACAGGAATGGGAACTAAAGGCACTGCCAGATCAGCTGAAATGGTTAGATATATCACATTCTCAATCCACCTCACAGAACCAGCCCAGACACTGTAAACCCAGAGGAGATATCTGTTCACTGTGGAACACTGTGCAGACCAGGCCAGTGTACTGCTCAGTACAACCCAGCAATCTTTCCAGAGTGGAACCCTATGCAGATTCATCCATTGCCCTGGTCAATACAATCAGCAATCTGTCCAGAGTGAAACACTGCACAGATCATCTCAGGGCACTTATCTTCAAACACAGACTAGACATGTATGCAATATGGAAAGCTGGGATAAATGCTGGAATCCAAAGTAGACAGGCAGGAAGCTGGGAGAACACAGCAAGCCAGGCAGCATCAGGAAGGGAAAAGTCGATGACTGGGGTGTAACACTTCTGCAAATTCTTGAAGCAAGGCTACACCTGAAACATCAAAGTCAACATCCTGGATGCTGCCTGGATTGCTGTGTTCCTCCAGCAATTATTCAGCAAGGGAAGCAGTGAAGACCAGACCCGTGCATTGATCTATAAACACGGACTAGATATCTGTCCAGCATTGGGAGCTATGCAGACCACAGCACTGCATTGATCTACAAACTCGAATTAGGTATCTGTCGTCCACAGGCAGCTGTGCAGACCACAGCAGAGCACTAATGTGTGAAATTGAAACAAACATCCATCCAGCATCGGGAGCTGCACAGAGCTCATCAACCAGATACTTTGACCGGCACAGCTAACTGTGCAGTGATCGCTGGGGAATTGAGCTGTAAACCAGGAGCAGTTACCCTCCCAGCATGTGGCACTGTGTACACCATCCCAGTGCATTGGTCTGTAATCCAGGAGCAGTTAACCTCCCTGCATGTGGAGCTGAAAATGTGTTGCTAGAAAAGCGAGGCAGGTCAGGAAGCATCTAAAGAGCAGGAGATTGACGTTTAGGTCATGAGCTCTTCTTCCAGAAAGAAGGGCACACGCCCAAAACATCGATTCTCCCGCTCTTTGGATGCTGCCTGACCTGCTGCGCTTTTCCAGCAGCACATTTTCAACTCTGATCTACAGCATCTGCAGTCCTCACTTTCTCCTCCCAGCATGTAGAGCTGTGTACACCACCCCAGTGCATTGATCTGTAAACCAGAAGCAGTTACACTCCCAGCATGCAGGTCTGTGCACACAACCCCAGTGCATTCATCTGTAAACCAGGAACAGTTACCCTCTCAGCATGTGGAGCTGAAAATGTGTTGCTAGAAAAGCGAGGCAGGAGCAGGAGAATCGACGTTTGGGGCATGAGCTCTTCTTCAGGAAAGAAGGGCACACGCCCAAAAAGTCGATTCCCCCGCTCTTTGAATGCTGCCTGACCTGCTGCGATTTTCCAGCAACACATTTTCAGCTCTGATCTCCAGCATCTGCAGTCCTCACTTTCTCCTCGCAACATGTAGAGCTGTGTACCCCACCCCAGTGCATTGATCCGTAAATCAGGAGCAGTTACCCTCACAGTATATAGGACTGTGTACACCATCCCAGTGCATTGATCTGTAAACCAGGAACAGTTACCCTCCCAGCATGTAGGACTGTGTACACCACCCCAGTGCATTGTTCTGTAACCTTGGAGCAGTTACCCTCACAGCATGTAGGACTGTGTACAACATCCCAGTGCATTGATCTGTAAACCAGGAGCAGTTAACCTACCAGCATGGAGGAATGTGTACATCACTCCAGTGCATTGATCTGTATCCTCAGAGCAGTTACCCTCCCAGCATTTAGGACTGTGTACACCACCCCAGTGCATTGATCTGTAAGCTTGGAACAGTTACCCTCCCAGCATTAAGGACTGTGTATATCGCTCCAGTGCATTGATCTGTAAACCAGGAGCAGTTACCCTCCCAGCGTGTGGAGCTGAAAATGTGTTGCTAGAAAATCGAGGCAGGTCAGGCATCATCCAAAGAGCAGTAGAATCGACGTTTGGGGCATGAGCTCTTCTTCAGGGAAGAAGGGCACACGCCCAAAACATCGATTCTCCTGCTCTCTTAATGCTGCCTGACCTGCTGCGCTTTTCCAGCAATACATTTTCAGCTCTGATCTCCAGCATCTGCAGTCCACACTTTATTTTCCCAGCATGTAGAGCTGTGTACCGCACCCCAGTGCACTGATCCGTAAACCAGAAGCAGTTACCCTCCCAGCTTGTTGCACTGTGCGTCCCACCCCAGTGCATTGATCTGTAATCCTGGACGTTACCTTCCCAGCATGTAGGACTGTGTACAACACCCCAGTGTATTGGTCTGTAAATCTTTAACAGTTACCCCCCCAGCATGTATGACTATCAACACCACCCCATCGCACTGATCTGTAACCCAGGAGCATTTACGCTCCCAGTATGCAGAACTGTGTGTGCCCCCACAGAGCATTGATCTGTAAACCAGGGGCAGTTACCCTCCCAGCATGTGACACTGTGTCCACCACCCGAGTGTATTGGTCTGTAACCTGGGAGCAGTGACCCTCCCATCATGTAGGACTGTATACACCACTCCAGTGCATTGATCTGTAACCTGGGACAGTCACCCTCCCATCATGTAGGACTGTGTACACCACCCCAGTGCATTGATCTGTAATCCTGGAACAGTTACCCTCCCAGCATGTAGAGCTGTGTACACCACCCCAGTGCTTTGATCTGTAAGCCAGGAGCAGTTACCCTCCCATTATGAAGAACTGTGTGTGCCCCCACAGTGCATTGATCTGTAACCCAGGAGCAGTTACCCTCCCAGTATGAAGAACTGTGTGTGCCCCCACAGTGCATTGATCTATAAACCAGGAACAGTGACCCTGCCAGCGTTTAGGACTGTGTTCACCACCCCAGTGCATTGATCTATAAACCAGGAGCAGGTACCCTCCCAGCATTTAGGATTGTGTACACCACCCCAGTGCGTTGATCTGTAAACCAGGAGCAGTTAACCTCCCAGCACGTGGAACTGAAAATGTGTTGCTAGAAAAGCGAGGCAGGTCAGGAAGCATCTAAAGAGCAGGAGAATCGACGTTTGGGGCATGAGCTCTTCTTCAGGAAAGAAGGGCACACGCCCAAAACATCGATTCTCCCGCTCTTTGGATGCTGCCTGACATGCTGCGCTTTTCGAGCAATACATTTTCAGCTCTGATCTCCAGCATCTGCAGTCCTCACTTTATCCTCCCAGCATGTAGAGCTGTGTGCCCCACCCCAGTGCACTGATCTGTAAACCAGGAGCAGTTACCCTCCCAGCATGTAGAACTGTGTGTGCCCCCACAGCGCATTGATCTGTAAACCAGGAGCAGTTACCCTCCCAGCATGTAGGACTCTGTACATCACTCCAGTGCATTGATCTGTAACCTCGGAGCAGTTAACCTCCCAGCATTTAGGACTGTGTATATCGCTCCAGTGCATTGATCTATAAACCAGGAGCAGTTACCCTCCCAGCATGTGGCACTGTGTGCACCATCCCAGTGCATTGATCTGTAATCCAGGAGCAGTTACCCTCCCTGCATGTGGAGCTGAAAATGTGTTGCTAGAAAAGCGAGGCAGGTCAGGAAGCATCTAAAGAGCAGGAGATCGACGTTTAGGTCATGAGCTCTTCTTCAGGAAAGAAGGACACACGCCCAAAACATCGATTCTCCCGCTCTTTGGATGCTGCCTGACCTGCTGCGCTTTTCCAGCAGCACATTTTCAACTCTGATCTACAGCATCTGCTGTCCTCACTTTCTCCTCCCAGCATGTAGAGCTGTGTACACCACCCCAGTGCATTGATCTGTAAACCAGGAGCAGTTACCCTCTCAGCATGTAGAATCGTGTACACCACCCCAGTGCATTGATCTGTAAACCAGGAGCAGTTAATCTCCCAGCGTGTGGAGCTGAAAATGTGTTGATGGAAAAGCGAGGCAGGAGCAGGAGAATCGACGTTTGGGGCATGGGCTCTTCTTCAGGAAAGAACGGCACACGCCCAAAACGTCGATTCCCCCGCTCTTTGAATGCTGCCTGACCTGCTGCGATTTTCCTGCAACACATTTTCAGCTCTGATCTCCAGCATCTGCAATCCTCACTTTCTCCTCGCAACATGTAGAGCTGTGTACCCCACCCCAGTGCATTGATCTGTAAATCAGGAGCAGTTACCCTTCCAGTATATAGGACTGTGTACACCATGCCGGTGCATTGGTCAGTAAACCAGGAACAGTTACCCTCCCAGCATGTAGGACTGTGGACACCATCCCAGTGCATTGATCTGTAAACCAGGAACAGTTACCCTCTCAGCATGTAGGACTGTGTACCCCACCCCAGTGCACTGATGTGTAATCCTAGAACAGTTACACTCCCAGCATGTTGGACAGTATACATAACCCCAGTGCGTTGATCTGTAAATCAGGAGCAGTTACCCTGCCAGCATGTAGGACTGTGTACACCATCCCAGTGCATTGATCTATAAACCAGGAGCAGTTACCCTTCCAGCTTGCAGCACTGTGTGTCCCACTCCAGTGCATTGATCTGTAACCTTGGAGCAGTTACCCTCCCAGCGTGTAGGACTGTGTACACCACCCCAGTGCATTGATCTGTAAACCAGGAGCAGTTAACCTCCCAGCGTGTGGAGCTGAAAATGTGTTGCTAGAAAATCGAGGCAGGTCAGGCAGCATCCAAAGAGCAGGAGAATCGACGTTTGGGGCATGAGCTCTTCTTCAGGGAAGAAGGGCACACGCCCAAAACATCGATTCTCCTGCTCTTCAGATGCTGCCTGACCTGCTGCGCTTTTCCAGCAATACATTTTCAGCTCTGATCTCCAGCATCTGCAGTCCACACTTTATTCTCCCAGCATGTAGAGCTGTGTACCGCACCCTAGTGCATTGATCTGTAATCCTGGAAGTTACCCTCCCAGCATGTAGGACTGACTACAACACCCCAGTGCATTGGTCTGTAATCCTTTAACAGTTACCCTCCCAGGATGTATGACTATCAACACCACCCCATCGCACTGATCTGTAACCCAGGAGCATTTACCCTGCCAGTATGTAGAACTGTGTGTGCCCCCACAGAGCATTGATCTGTAAACCAGGGGCAGTTACCCTCCCAGCATGTGGCACTGTGTCCACCACCCGAGTGTATTGGTCTGTAACCTGGGAGCAGTGACCCTCCCATCATGTAGGACTGTATACACCACTCCAGTGCATTGATCTGTAACCTGGGAGCAGTTACCCTCCCATCATGTAGGACTGTGTACACCACCCCAGTGCATTGATCTGTAATCCTGGAACAGTTACCTTCCTAGCATGTAGAGCTGTGTACACCACCCCAGTGCATTGATCTGTAAATCAGGAGCAGTTACCCCCCCCCAGCTGTAGCACTGTGTGTCCTACCCCAGTGCATTGATCTGTAATCCAGGAACACTTACCCTCCCAGCATGTAGGACTGTGTACACCACCCCAGTGCTTTGATCTGTAAGCCAGGAGCAGTTACCCTCCCATTATGAAGACCTGTGTGTGCCCCCACAGTGCATTGATCTGTAACCCAGGAGCAGTTACCCTCCCAGTATGAAGAACTGTGTGTGCCCCCACAGTGCATTGATCTATAAACCAGGAACAGTGACCCTGCCAGCGTTTAGGACTGTGTTCACCACCCCAGTGCATTGATCTATAAATCAGGAGCAGGTACCCTCCCAGCATTTAGTATTGCGTACACCACCCCAGTGCGTTGATCTGTAAACCAGGAGCAGTTAACCTCCCAGCACGTGGAGCTGAAAATGTGTTGCTAGAAAAGCGAGGCAGGTCAGGAAGCATCTAAAGAGCAGGAGAATCGACGTTTGGGGCATGGGCTTTTCTTCAGGAAAGAAGGGCACACGCCCAAAACATCGATTCTCCTGCTCTTCAGATGCTGCCTGACATGCTGCGCTTTTCGAGCAATACATTTTCAGCTCTGATCTCCAGCATCTGCAGTCCTCACTTTATCCTCCCAGCATGTAGAGCTGTGTGCCCCACCCCAGTGCACTGATCTGTAAACCAGGAGCAGTTACCCTCCCAGCATGTAGGACTGTGTGTGCCCCCACAGCGCATTGATCTGTAAACCAGGAGCAGTTACCCTCCCAGCATGTAGGACTCTGTACATCACTCCAGTGCATTGATCTGTAACCTCGGAGCAGTTAACCTCCCAGCATTTAGGACTGTGTATATCGCTCCAGTGCATTGATCTGTAAACCAGGAGCAGTTACCCTCCCAGCATATAGGACTGTTTAAACCACCCCAGTGCATTGATCTGTAATCCTGAACCAGAAACCCTCCCAGCGTGGAGGACTATGTACAACACCCTAGTGTATTGGTCTGTAATCTAGGAGCAGTTACCCTCCCAGCATGTAGAACTGTGCACAAGATCCCAAGTGCATTGATCTGTAAACCTGGAACAGTTACCCTCCCAGTATGAAGAACTGTGTGTGCCCTCACAGTACTTTGGTCTGTAAACCAGCAGCAGTTATCCTCCCAGCATGTAGAGCCGTGCACAAAATTCCAGTGCATTAATCTGTAAAACAGATGCAGGTAGCCTCCCAGCATGTAGGACTGTGTACACCGCCCCAGTGCATTGATCTGTAACCCAGGAGCAGTTACCCTACCAGCATTAGACTGTGTACCCCACCCCAGTGGATTAATCTGTCAACCAGGAGGAGTTACCCTCCCAGCATGTAGGACGGTGGACACCATCCCAGTGCATTGATCTGTAAACCAGGAGCAGTTACCCTCCCAGCATGTAGGACTGTGTACACCACCCCAGTGCATTGATCTGTAAACCAGAAGCAGTTGCCCTCCCAGTATGTAGGACTGTGTGCACCACCCCAATGCATTGATCTGTAAACCAGGAGCAGTTTCCCTCCCAGCATTAGAATGTGTACCCAACCCAAGTGGAGTAATCTGTAAACCAGGAGTAGTTACCCTCCCAGCATGTAGGACTGTGTACACCACCCCAGTGCATTGATCTGTACACCTGGAACAGTTACACTCCCAGCATGTAGGACAGTATACATAACCCCAGTGCATTGATTTGTAAACCAGGGACAGTTAGCTTCCCAGCATGTAGGGCTGTGTACACCACCCTAGTGCATTGATCAGGAAACCAGGAGCAGTAAACCTCCCAGTATTAGACTATATACCCCACCACAGTGGATTAATCTGTAAACCAGGAGCAGTTACCCTCCCAGCGTGTAGGACTATGTACACCACTCCAGCGCATTGATCTGTAAACCAGGAGCATTTCCCCTCCAAGCATGGAGTCTGGTGTACCCCACCACAGTGCATTACTCTGTAAACAAGATGTAGTTACCCTCCCAGCATGTAGGACTGTGTACACCACCCCATTGCATTCATCTGTAAACCAGCAGCAGTTATCCTCCCAGCATCTTGGAGTATTTACACACCATCCCAGTGCATTGATCTGTAATCCGGGAACAGTTACCCTCCCAGCATGTAGGATTGTGTACACCACCCAACGTGCATTGATCTGTAAACCAGGAGCAGTTACCCTCCCAGCATGTAAGACTGTACACACGACCCCAATGCGTTGATCTGAAAACCAGGAGCAGCTAACCTCCCAGCACGTGGAGCTGAAAATGTGTTGCTAGAAAAGCGAGGCAGGTCAGGAAGCATCTAAAGAGCAGGAGAATCGACGTTTGGGGCATGAGCTCTTCTTCAGGAAAGAAGGGCACACGCCCAAAACATCGATTCTCCTGCTCTTCGGATGCTGCCTGACATGCTGCGCTTTTCGAGCAATACATTTTCAGCTCTGATCTCCAGCATCTGCAGTCCTCACTTTATCCTCCCAGCATGTAGAGCTGTGTGCACCACCCCAGTGCATTAATCTGTAAGCCAGGAGCAGTTACCCTCCCAGCATGCAGGACTCTGTACATCACTCCAGTGCATTGATCTGTAACCTCGGAGCAGTTACACTCCCAGCATGTAGGACTGTGCACAACATCCCAGTGCATTGATCTGTAAACCAGGAACAGTTAGCTTCCCAGCATGTAGGATTGTGTACATCACCCCAGTGCATTGATCTGTAAACCAGGAGCAGTTACCCTCCCAGCATTAGACTGTGTATCCCACAACAGTGGATGCATCTGTAAACCAGGAGCAGTTACCCTCCCAGCATGTAGGACTGTGTACACCACCCCAGTGCATTGATCTGTCACCCAGGAGCAGTTACCCTCCCAGCATGTAGGACTGTGCACAACATCCCAGTGCATTGATCTGTAAACCTGGAACAGTTACCCTCCCAGCATGTAGGGCTGTGTACACCACCCCAGTGCATTGATCTGTAAACCAGGAGCAGTTACCCTCCCAGTATGAAGAACTGTGTGTGCCCCCACAGTGCATTGATCTGTAAACCAGCAGCAGTTATCCTCCCAGCATGTAGAGCCGTGCACAACATTCCAGTGCATTAATCTGTAAACTAGATGCTGGTAGCCTCCCAGCATGTAGGACTGTGTACACCACCCCAGTGTATTGATCTGTAAACCAGGAGCAGTTAACCTCCCAGCATGTAGGACCATGCACACAACCCCAGTGCATTCATCATAAACCAGGGGCAAGTACCTCCCAGCACATATAGCTATGTATCCCATCTCAGTGCATTGATCTGTAACCGAGGAGCAGTTACCCGCCCAGCATGTAGAGCTGTGCACACCACCCCAGTGCATTAATCTGTAAACAAGATGTAGTTCTCCTCCCTGCATGTAGGCTGTGTACACCACCGCAGTGCATTGATCTGTAAACCAGGAGCATTTCCCCTCCAAGCATGGAGGCTGGTGTACCCCACCCCAGTGCATTAATCTGTAAACAAGATGTAGTTACCCTCCCTGCATGTAGGACTGTATACACCACCCCATTGCATTCATCTGTAAACCAGCAGCAGTTATCCTCCCAGCATCTTGGAGTATTTACACACCATCCCAGTGCATTGATCTGTAAACCAGGAGCAGTTACCCTTCCAGCTTGAAGCACTGTGTGTCCCACCCCAGTGCATTGATCTGTAATCCTGGAACAGTTACCCTGCCAGCATGTAGGACTGTGTACAACACCCCAGTGAATTGATCTGTAATCCTGGAACAGTTACCCTCTCAGCATGTAGGACTGTGTACACCACCCAACGTGCGTTGATCTGTAAACCAGGAGCAGTTAACCTCCCAGCACGTGGAGCTGAAAATCTGTTGCTAGAAAAGCGAGGCAGGTCAGGAAGCATCTAAAGAGCAGGAGAATCGACGTTTGGGCATGAGCTCTTCTTCAGGAAAGAAGGGCACACGCCCAAAACATCGATTCTCCTGCTCTTTGGATGCTGCCTGACATGCTGCGCTTTTCGAGCAATACATTTTCAGCTCTGATCTCCAGCATCTGCAGTCCTCACTTTATCCTCCCAACATGTAGAGCTGTGTGCCCCAACCCAGTGCACTGATCTGTAAACCAGGAGCAGTTACCCTCCCAGCATGTATGACTATCAACACCACCTCAGTGCATTAAATTATAACCCAGGAGCAGTTACCCTCCCAGCATGTAGGACTGTGCATAACATCCCAGTGCATTGATCTGTAAACCTGGAACAGTTACCCTCCCAGCATGTAGGGCTGTGTACACCACCCCAGTGCATTGATCGGTAACCCAGGAGCAGTTCCCCTCCCAGTATGAACTGTGTGTGCCCCCACAGTGCATTGATCTGTAAACCAGCAGCAGTTATCCTCCCAGCATGTAGAGCCATGCACAAAATTCCAGTGCATTAATCTGTAAACCAGATGCAGGTAGCCTCCCAGCATGTAGGACTGTGTACACCACCCCAGTGCATTGATCTGTAACCCAGGAGCAGTTACCGTCACAGCATTAGACTGTGTACCCCACCCCAGTGGATTAATCTGTAAACCAGGAGGAGTTACCCTCCCAACATGTAGGACGGTGGACACCATCCCAGTGCATCGATCTGTAAACCAGGAGCAGTTACCCTCCCAGCATGTAGGACAGTATACATAACCCCAGTGCATTGATCTGTAACCCAGGAGCAGTTACCCTCCCAGCATGTATGACTATATACATCATCCCAGTGCATTGATCTGTAAATCAGGAGCAGTTCCCCTTCCAGCTTGAAGCACTGTGTGTCCAACCCCAGTGCATTGATCTGTAACCCTGGAACAGTTACCCTCCCAGCATGTATGACTATCAACACCACCCCAGTGCATTAATCTATAACCCAGGAGCAGTTACCCTCCCAGCATGTAGAACTGTGTGTGCCCCCACAGCGCATTGATCTGTAAACCAGGAGCAGTTACCCTTCCAGCATGTAGGACTCTGTACATCACTCCAGTGCATTGATCTGTAACCTCGGAGCAGTTAACCTCCCAGCATTTAGGACTGTGTATATCGCTCCAGTGCATTGATCTGTAAATCAGGCAGGGAGTAAAGGGTCTTGTGAGGGAGCCGTGGTTTAATAGGGAATTGGAATCCCTTGTGAAAGGGAAGAGGGCGGCCTATGTAAGCATGAGGCGTGAAGGTTCAGTTGGGGCGATTGAGAGTTATAAGGTAGCCAGGAAGGATCTGAAGAGAGAGCTAAGAGCAGCGAGAAGGGGACATGAAAAGTCCTTAGTTGGTAGGATTAGCGAAAAGGCTTTCTATAGGTATGTCAGGAATAAAAGGATGACTAGGGTAGGTATCGGTCCAGTCAAGGATAGTAGTGGGAAGTTGTGCGTGGAGGCGGAGGAGATTGGTGAGACACTAAATCAATACTTTTCGTCAGTATTCACTCAGGAACGGGACTCTGTTGCTGGTGTGAATATTGAGTCACAAGTGATTAGAATGGATGGCCTTGAAGTATGTAGGGAGGAGGTTTTGGGAATACTGGAAAGGATGAAAATAGATAAGTCTCCTGGGCCTGATGGCATTTACCCTAGGATCCTCTGGGAAGCTAGGGAGGAGATAGCAGAGCCATTGGACTTGATTTTTATGTCGTCATTGTCAACGGGAATAGTACCAGAAGACTGGAGGATAGCGAATGTGGTCCCCTTGTTCAAGAAGGGGAGTAGGGACAGCCCGAGTAACTATAGGCCAGTGAGTCTCACTTCTGTTGTGGGCAAAGTCTTAGAGAGAATTGTAAGGGATAAGATTTATGAACATCTGGATAGGAATAATGTGATCAAGGATAGTCAGCATGGTTTTGTGAAGGGCAGGTCGTGCCTCACAAACTTTATTGAGTTCTTTGAGAAGGTGATTAAGGAGATGGATGAGGGTAAAGCAGTAGATGTGGTGTATATGGATTTTAGCAAGGCGTTCGATAAGGTACCCCATGGTAGGCTAATGCAAAAACTACGGAGGTATGGCATTGAGAGTGCATTAGAGGTTTGGATTAGGAATTGGCTGGCTCGAAGGAGACAGAGGGTAGTAGTTGATGGACTAGGTTCATCTTGGAGTGCAGTTACTAGCGGTGTACCACAGGGATCTGTTTTGCGACCGTTGCTGTTTGTCATCTTTATAAATGATCTAGAGGAGGGGCTTGAAAGCTGGGTGAGCAAGTTTGCGGATGACACAAAGGTCGGTGGAGTTGTGGACAGTGAAGAAGGATGTGGCAGGTTACAGCGGGATATAGATAGGTTGCAGAGCTGGGCAGAAAGGTGGCAGATGGAATGCAATGTAGCTAAGTGTGAAGTCATTCACTTTGGTAGGAGTAACAAGAAGATGGATTACTGGGCTAATGGTAGGCTACTTGGTAGTGTGGATGAGCAGAGGGATCTTGGTGTCCATGTACACAGATCTCTGAAAGTTGCCACCCAGGTAAATAGTGCTGTGAGGAAGGCATATGGTGTACTGGGCTTTATTGGTAGAGGAATTTAGTTCCGGAGTCCTGAGGTCATGTTGCAGTTGTATAAGACTCTGGTGCGGCCTCATCTGGAGTATTGTGTGCAGTTTTGGTCGCCATACTATAGGAAGGATGTGGAAGCATTGGAACGAGTGCAGAGGAGGTTTACCAGGATGTTGCCTGGCATGGCAGGAAGATCGTATGAGGAAAGGCTGAGGCACTTGGGCCTGTTCTCATTGGAGAAAAGAAGGTTTAGGGGAGATTTGATAGAGGTGTACAAGATGATTAGGGGTTTAGATAGGGTAGACACTGAGAACCTTTTACCGCTAATGGGGTCAGCTGTTACTAGGGGACACAGCTTTAAATTAAGGGGTGGTAGGTATAGGACAGATGTTAGGGGTAGATTCTTTACGCAGCGGGTTGTGAGTTCATGGAATGCCCTGCCATTAGCAGTGGTGAACTCTCCCTCTTTATGGTCATTTAAGCAGGCATTGGATAGGCATATGGAAGTTATTGGGCTAGTGTAGGTTAGGTAGGATTCGGTCGGCGCTACATCGAGTGCCGAAGGGCCTGTACTGCGCTGTATTTTTCTATGTTCTATGTTCTAAACCAGGAGCTGTTACCCTCCCAGCATATAGGACTGTTTAAACCACCCCAGTGCATTGATCTGTAATCCTGGAACAGTTACCCTCCCAGCATGTAGGACTATGTACAACACCCGAGTGTATTGGTCTGTAACCTAGGAGCATTTACCCTCCCAGCATGTAGGACTGTGCACAACATCCCAGTGCATTGATCTGTAAACCTGGAACAGTTACTCTCCCAGCATGTAGGGCTGTGTACACAACCCCAGTGCATTGATCGGTAACCCAGGAGCAGTTCCCCTCCCAGTATGAAGTGTGTGTGCCCCCACAGTGCATTGATCTGTAAACCAGCAGCAGTTATCCTCCCAGCATGTAGAGCCATGCACAAAATTCCAGCGCATTAACCTGTAAACCAGATGCAGGTAGCCTCCCAGCATGTAGGACTGTGTACACCATCCCAGTGCATTGATCTGTAACCCAGGAGCAGTTACCGTCACAGCATTAGACTGTTTAACCCACCCCAGTGGATTAATCTGTAAACCAGGAGGAGTTACCCTCCCAACATGTAGGACGGTGGACACCATCCCAGTGCATTGATCTGTAAACCAGGAGCAGTTACCCTCCCAGCATGTATGACTATATACATCATCCCAGTGCATTGATCTGTAAACCAGGAGCAGTTCCCCTTCCAGCTTGTAGCACTGTGTGTCCCACCCCAGTGCATTGATCTGTAATCCTGGAACAGTTACCCTCTCCGCATGTCGGATTGTGTACACCACCCAACGTGCATTGATCTGTAAACCAGGAGCAGTTAACCTCCCAGCATCTAAGACTGTATACACAACCCCAGTGCATTGATCTGTAAACCAGGAGCAGTTACCCTCCCAGCATATAGAGCTGAAAATGTGTTGCTAGAAAAGCGAGGCAGGTCAGGAAGCATCTAAAGAGCAGGAGAATCGACGTTTGGGGCATGAGCCATTCTTCAGGAAAGAAGAGCACAAGCCCATAACGTCGATTTTCCCGGTCTTTGGATGCTGCCTGACCTGCTGCACTTTTCCAGCAACGCATTGTCAGCTCTGATCTCTAGCATCTGCAGTCCTCACTTTCTCCTCCCAGCATGTAGAGGTGAGTACACCACCCCAGTTCATTGATCTGTAAACCAGGAGCAGTTACCCTCCCAGCATGTAGGGCTGTGTACACCACCCCAGTGCATTGATCTGTACACCAGGAGCAGTTCCCTCCCAGCATGTCGGACTGTGTACACCATCCCAGTGCATTGATCTGTAAACCAGTAGCAGTTACCCTTCCAGCGTGTAGGACTGTTTATACCACCCCAGTGGATTAATCTGTAAAACAGGAGCAGTCACCCATCAGCATGTAGAACAGTGTGTGCCCCTACAGCGCATTGATCTGTAAACCAGGAGCAGTTACCCTCACAGCGTGGAGGCTGGTGTACACCACACCAGTGCATTGATCTGAAACCCAAGAGCAGATACCCGCCCAGCAGGTAGGACTGTGTGCATCACCCCACTGCATTGATCTGCCCCCTCCAGAGCAGTTACCCTCCCAGTATGTAGGACTGTGTGCACCACCCCAGTGCATTGTTCTGTAACCCAGGAGCAGTTACCCTCCCAGTATGTAGAACTGTGTGTGCCCCCACAGCGCATTGATCTGCAAACCAGGAGCGGTTACCCTCCCAGCATGTGGCACTGTGGACACCACCCCAGTGCATTGATCTGTACACCTGGAACAGTTACCCTCCCAGCATGTAGGACTGTGTACACCACCCCAGTTCATTGATCTGTACACCAGGAACTTTTACCCTCCCAGCATGTAGGACAGTATACATAGAACATAGAACATAGAACATAGAACAATACAGCATAGAACAGGCCCTTCGGCCCACGATGTTGTGCCGAACATTTGTCCTAGCGTAAGCAGCCATCCATGTACCTATCCAATTGCCGCTTGAAGATCACCAGTGATTCTGACTCTACCACTCCCACGGGCAGCGCATTCCATGCCCCCACCACTCTCTGGGTAAAGAATCCACCCCTGGCATCTCCCCTATACCTTCCACCCTTCACCTTAAATTTATTTCCCCTTGTAACACTCTGTTGTATCCGGAGAAAAAGTTTCTGACTGTCTACTCTATTCCTCTGATCATCTTATAAACCTCTATCAAGTCACCCCTCATCCTTCGCCGTTCCAACAAGAAAAGGCCGAGAACTCTCAACCTATCCTCGTACGACCTATTCTCCATTCCAGGCAACATCCTGGTAAATCTTCTCTGCACGCTCTCCAAAGCTTCCACATCTTTCCTAAAGTGAGGCGACCAGAACTGCACACAGTACTCCAAATGTGGCCTAACCAAAGTCCTGTACAGCTGCAACATCACTTCACGACTCTTGAATTCAATCCCTCTGCTAATGAACGCTAAAACATAAACATAACCCCAGTGCATTGATCTGTAAACCACGAGCAGTTACCCTCCCAGCATGTAGAGCTGTTCATTAATCTATAAACCAGATGCAGTTAACCTCCTAGCATGTAGGAATGTGTACACCACCCCAGTACATTCATCTGTAAACCAGGAGCAGTTACCCACCCAGCATGTAGCACTGTGTACATCGTCCCAGTCATTGATCTGTAACCAAGGAGCAGTTACCCTCCCAGTATTAGACTGTGTACCCCACCCCAGTGGATTAATCTGTAAACCAGGGGCAGTCACCCTCCCAGCATGTAGGACTGTGTCCACCACCCCAGTGCATTGATCTTTAAACCAGTAGCAGTTACCCTTCCAGCATGGAGGCTGGTGTACACCACACCAGTGCATTTATCTGCACACCCCCCCCGCCCCCGCACAGAGCAGTTCCTCCCAGTATGTAGGACTGTGTACCCCACCCCACTGGATTGATCTTTCAACCTGCAGCAGGTACCCTCCCAGCATGTAGGAGTGTTTACACACCCCCAGTGCATTGATCTGTAAACCAGGAGCAGTTGCCCTTCCAGCTTGTAGCACTGTGTGTCCCACCCCAGTGCATTGATTTGTAATCCTGGAACAGTTACACTCCCAGCATGTATGACTATCAACACCACCCCAGTGCATTTATCTGTAAGCTAGGAGTAGTTAGCCTCCCAGCATGTAGGTCAGTGTACATCACTCCAGTGCATTGATCAGTAACCAGTAGCAGTTACCATTCCAAACAAGTAGGACTGTGTTCACCAACCCAGTGCATTGATCTGTAAACCATCAGTAGTTACCCTCCCAGTATGTAGAACTGTGTGTGCCCCCACAGCACATTGATCTGTAAACCATCAGTAGTTACCCTCCCAGTATGTAGAACTGTGTGTGCCCCCACAGCGCATTGATCTGTAAACCTTGAACAGTTAACCTCCCAGCATGTGGCACTGTGTACACCACCCCAGTGCATTGATCTTTAAACCAGTAGCAGTTACCCTCCCAGCATGTAGGACTGTGTACACCACACGATTGCATTGATCTGAAACCCAAGAGCAGATACCCTCCCAGCAGGTAGGACTGTGTGCATCACCCCACTGCATTGATCTGCCCACCCCCCCCAGAGCCGTTACCCTCCCAGTATGTAGGATTATGTACCCCACCCCGATGCATTGATCGGTGAACCAGGTGCAATTACCCTCCCAGCATGTAGCACTGTGTACCCCACCCCACTGGATTGATCTGTAAACCAGGAGCAGTTACCCTCCCAGCATGTAGGAGTGTTTACATACCTCCATTGCATTGATCTGTAAACCAGGAGCAGTTACCTTCCCAGTATGTATGACTACCTACACCACTCCAGTGCATTTATCTGTAAGCTAGGATCAGTTAGCCTCATAGCATATAGCACTGTATACACCTCTCCAGTCCATTGATCTGTAAACCAGTAGCAGTTACCCTCAAAGCATGGAGGCTGGCGTACACCACCCCAGTGCATTGATCTCTAAGCCAGGAGCAGTTACCCTCCCAGTATGTAGAACTGTGTGTGCCCCCACAGCGCATTGATCTGTAAACCAGGAGCAGTTACCCATCCAGCATTAGACTGTGTACCCCACCCCAGTGGATTAATCTGTAAACCAGTAGCAGTTACCCTCCCAGCATGGAGGCTGGTATACACCACACGATTGCATTGATCTGAAACCCAAGAGAAACCCCTCCCAACAGGTAGGACTGTGTGCATCACCCCACTGCATTGATCTGCCCCCCCAGAGCAGTTACCCTCCCAGTATGTAGGATTATGCACCACGCCCCAGTGCATTGATCGGTGAATCAGGTGCAATTACCCTCCCAGCATGTAGCACTGTGTACCCCACCCCACTGGATTGATCTTTCAACCTGCAGCAGTCACCCTCCCAGCATGTAGGAGTGTTTACACACCCCCACTGCATTGATCTGTAAACCAGGGGCAGTTACCCTCCCAGCGTGTTGGACTGTTTATACCACCCCAGTGGATTAATCTGTAAACCAGGAGCAGTTACCCTCCCAGCATGTAGGACAGTGTACATAACCCCAGTGCATTGATCTGCAAACCAGGAGCAGTTACCCTCCCAGCATGTAGGACTGTGTACACCACCCCAGTGCATTGATCTGTACACCTGGAACAGTTACCCTCCCAGCATGTAGGACAGTGTACATAACCCCAGTGCATTGATCTGTAAACATGGAGCAGTTACCCACCCAGCATGTAGCACTGTGTACATCGTCCCAGTCATTGATCTGTAACCAAGGAGCAGTTACCCTCCCAGCATTAGACTGTGTACCCCACCCCAGTGGATTAATCTGTAAACCAGGGGCAGTTACCCTCCCAGCGTGTAGGACTGTGTACACCACCCCAGTGCATTGATCTTTAAACCAGGAGCAGTTACCCTTCCAGCTTGTAGCACTGTGTGTCCCACCCCAGTGCATTGATTTGTAACGCAGGAGCAGTTAACCTCCCAGCATGTTGGACTGTATACATCGCTCCAGTGCATTGATCTGTAACCCAGAAGCAGTTAACCTACCAGCATGTAGGACCATGCACACAACCCCAGTGCATTCATCTATAAACCAGGGGCAAGTACCCTCCCAGCACATATAGCTATGTATCCCATCCCAGTGCATTGATCTGCAACAGAGGAGCAGTTACCCTCCCAGCATGTAGAGCTGTGCACACCATCCCAGTGCATTAATCTGTAAACAAGATGTAGTTCCCCTCCTTGCATGTAGGCTGTGTACACCACCCCAGTGCATTGATCTGTAACCCAGGAGCAGTTACCCTCCCAGCATAAGACTGTGTATCCCACCCCAGTGGATTGATCTGTAAACCAGGAGCAGTTACTCTTCCAGCTTGTAGCACTGTGTGTCCCACCCCAGTGCATTGATTTGTAATCCTGGAACAGTTACACTCCCAGCATGTATGAGTATCAACACCACCCCAGTGCATTTATCTATAAGCTAGGAGCAGTTACCATTCCAAACAAGTAGGACTGTGTTCACCAACCCAGTGCATTGATCTGTAAACCATCAGTAGTTACCCTCCCAGTATGTAGAACTGTGTGTGCCCCCACAGCGCATTGATCTGTAAACCTTGAACAGTTAACCTCCCAGCATGTGGCACTGTGTACACCACCCCAGTGCATTGATCTGTAAACCAGGAACAGTTACTCTCCCAGCTTGTGGAACTGTGTGTCCCACCCCAGTGCATTGATCTGCAATCCTGGAACAGTTACCCTCCCAGCATGTAGGACTACCTACACTACCCCAGTGCATTTATCTGTAAGCTAGGAGCAGCTACCCTCCCAGCATGTAGGGCTGTGTACACCACCCCAGTGCATTGATCTGTAAACCAGGAGTAGTTACCCTCCCAGCATGTACAGATTACTTTTTCTTGAAGATGTAACAAAAAGCATTGACGAGGGCAAAGCAGTGGACGTGATCAATATTAATTTCATTAAGGCATTCGACAAGGTTCCCCATGAAAGGCTGATCAGCAAGGTGTGATCTCATGGAATACAAGGACAACCAGCCATTTGGACACAGAACTGGCTCAAAGATAGAAGATAGAGGGTCGTGGTGGAGGGTTTTTTCCAGACTGGAGACTGTGACCAGTGGTGTGCCACAACAATTGGTGCGGGGCCCACTGCTGTTCCTCATTTACATAAATGATTTGGATGTAAACACAGGAGGTATGGTTAATAAGTTCATATTTGATACCAAAATTGAAGGTGCAGAGGAGAGAGAAAATGACTACCTCAGATTATAATGGGATCTTGATCAGACGGACCAATGGGCTGAGGAGTTGCAGATGGAGTTTAATTTAGATAAATGTGAAGTGCTGCATTTTGGAAAGGAAAATTCAAGCTTGGCTTATACGCTTAATGTTAAGTCCCTGGGGAGTGTTGCTAAATAAAGAGAGCTTGGAATGCAGGTTCACAGTATTTTGAAAGTGGAGTCGCAGCTATATAGGATAGTGAAGAAGGTGCTTGTCATTGTTGGGCAGTGCATTGAATGTAGTAGTTGGAAGGTCATATTGCAGCTATGCAGGACATTGGTTAGGCCACTATTGAATACTTCGTGCAATTATGGTCTCGCTCCTCGAGGAAGGATGTGTGAACCTTAAAGAATTCAGAATAGATTTACAAAGATATTGCCAGGGTTGGATGTTTTGAGATTTATGGAGAGCCTGAATATGCTGGAGTGATTTTCCCTGGAGCATCAGTGGTTGAGAGGTAAGCATAGTGGTTTATATACTCACAAGTGGAATGGATAGTGTCAATAAGTGATGTCTTTTCCCCAGGGTAGTACGCTCCAAATCTAGAGGACATAGGTTGAAGTTCAGAGGGGACAGACTTAAAAGGATCTATGGGGCAGCATTTCCAAAGAGAGGGTGCTTTCTTTGTAACGAGCTGCCAGAGGACGTTGTGCAAGCGGGGACAATTACAACATTTAAAAGGCATCTGGACGGGCACATGAATAGGAAGTGTTTAGGAGTATATGGGCCAAATGCTGGCAAATGGAACTACATTAATGTAGGACATCTGTTTGGTAGGGACAAGTTGGGTAGAGCTGGGTAGCTCTATGACACTATACCTTCTGTAAAACTTTCTCCTGTCATCTTCAAATTGCCCCCTAGTCTTGAAATCCACCACCCGAAGGAAAGGACACCTTCCATTCAACATTATCTATACCCCTCATTGTTTTATAAACCTCTATAAGGTTGATAAGCTCTCTACCTTCTACGATGCAGTGGAAAAGGTCCTAGTTCATCGAGCCTGTCCTTATAACTTAGACACTCCATTCCCAGCAACAGCCTGGTAATTTTTTTCTGAATCCTTGCCACTTTAATAATATCCTCAATGTAACTGGGTGACCAGAACCACACAGTACTTCAGGAGAGACCTCATGAATGTCCAGCGCAACCTGAAGATAATGTTCCAGCTCCTGTACTCAAAGGTCTGAGCAATGAAGGCCAGCAAGCCACACGCCTTCGTACCCACTCTGCCGACTCATGATGCAAACTTCATAGAAATATACCAGAACCCCTAGATAGCTCTGTTCTACAATGCTACGAATGGGCCGACATTTAATTGTAGATGTCATCTCCTTGTTTGTTTTACCAAATTGGGATACATTGTATTTATAGAAATTAAACTCCATCTGCCACTTCTCAGTTCAGTGAGTGATAGTACTGGGGAAGAAAGGCTGGACAGTAATCAGCTGCCTTGGATTCCTTCGTGTTTTTTGAGGAAGAGGGCAGTGACATGTTCGATGTGGGTAAGAGTGATTGGTGTTTTTGATCCAGAAAGTATGCTCTTTCTTCGTCTCTGGTGTTCAGTAATAAACATCTATTCCAGATCCTTTACAGTGCAGAGTGTGTCTGCAGGATGTCTTTCCCTCAAATTCCCGATCACAGATAATAGCCACTTAAGGTGGAAATCATAGTCAAGCAATTAAAGATCTGCATAGTTTATCTCGAAGGCAGAGCATATAAACTCAACATTTGAGCTGAGTACATTTCACCTGTTGAACAATGCACTTCGTTTAACTGTGTAATTCAGTAAAAGTGAAACAGATTTTAATGAATCCACACCGAGTTGAAAGCTGACGTTTAAAATGTGCCCCAAACTCTGGGCATGGTTTAAGTCTTGTGTAGTGGGTAACGCCCATGCCTCTGAGCCAGAGTTCTGGGTTAAATTCCAACACCTGAACTTGTGTGGTAGTGTCTCCCACTCTGAACTAGAATGCCTGGATTCAAGATCTGCCTGTCATGGAAGTATTTCACAGTATTTCAAAACTGCCTGATGAACAAACGCACAGGAGAATAATGTTGCAGCTTTAGGGATATTGCCAAGTAGTGGTAGTGTGCCTATCTCTGAGCCCAAAAGGTTAGATTCAAATCCCACAGAGATGTTTCATAATGTGGCGAAACAAGTTGTTAAAATGATTTTAGAATTGTGATGTGATGAAGAAGGAAGATGAGTCAGTATTGAATTTCAGAATTTAGGCCCAGGTTTACTGAAAACAAAGCCATTCGTGTTGATTGGAGTTAAATTTGCATATCCTAGAGGATTATAAAATCACAAAGGCCATGGATAGGGTGAATAGTCAGGGTCTTTACCCCAGTGTAGGGAAGTCCAAAACTAGAGGACATAGATTTAAGGTGAGATGGACAAGATTTAAAAGGAACCTATGCGGGCCATTTTCACACAGAGGGTGGTGCGTGTATGCAATAAGCTGCCAAGGAAGGGATGGAGTTTGGTACAAATTACAACATTTAAAAGGCATCTGGATAGGGCTATGAGTTGAAAGGCTTTAGGGGAATATGGAACAAATGCTGGAAAATGAAACTAAGTTAACTTATGACATCTGGTTGGTGCGAATGAGTTGGACCAAAGGGTCAGTTTCTGTGCTGTACAACGCTGTCATCCAATTAATCATGATCTCTTTGTAATCTTATGTAACTTTCTTCACTTTCCACTATATAACTAATCTTGGTGTCAGACGTAAAACTAATCTTGGTGTCACCATGCCTTCTATAATTCTCAGCTAAATCATTAATATAAATGACAACCAAAACTGGATCCAGCACCGATCCCTGTGGAATGCCACTCGTCACAGACACCCAGTTCTAAAGTCAATCTTCCTTCACCACCATCTGCCTCCTGCTAATAACCCGAAACACAAACATAGAGACATACAGAGACATAGACACAGTTCTCTCTTTAATTCAGAAATAGATAATGTGTTGATTGATAAGGGGAGCAAGAGTTACAGTGAAAAGGCAGGAGAATTTTGTTGAGAAACATGTCAGCCATGATCGATCAGAAGATCAGACTTGATGAATCGAACAGTGCAGTTCTGCACCAATTTCATGCATTCTATGGTTTATGCTATCAGAAATGTCTACCCTAGAGAACAGTGGCAGCTGAGTTTGATAAATATTTTACTGAACGGAGTCAATGGAAATGTGGGATAGGTTTGAGCGGCTGAATGGTCTGTGTCTTTCCTATTGGTTGTGCCCTCATTTTTAAAAAGGAGAAGCTGATTAGCTGTGAGGTTCATACACTTTTAAATTTAAAAGTTTCCCCATTTAAGATTGAGATAAGCTCCTATCTCCTTAGGATTGTGCTATCTGTGGTATTCTCATTCCCAGGGAACAGTGAAGACTGGGCCATAGAGTCACAGAGTCTGACAGATGTACAGTACGGAAACAGACCTTTCGGTCCAACTCATTCATGCTGACCATATATCCCAACACAAAGAGTCCCATGCCATATCCCTCCAAACCCCCCCTATTCATATACTCATACAGGTGCCTTTCAAATGTTGCAATTGTACCAGCCTCCACCACTTCCTCTGGCAGCTCATTCCATACGCGTACCACCTTCTGTGTGAAAAAGTTGCCCCTTAGGTCTCTTTTATATTTTTCCTCTCTCACCCTAAACCTATGCCCTCCAATTCTGGACTCCCTTACCTTGTCCATTTATCCTATCCATGCCCCTCATGATTTTGTAAACCTCTGTCAGGTCATCTCTCAAAGACAATTGCTTATTTTAACGTGGAGCGATACGGCAAATTTTCAATACAACAGCCAAAAATGAAATTAATGATGGACATTATTGGTTGTGTTGTTAAGGGGACGTATGTTCATCAGGTACTCTCCCCCCTTCTCAGTATCTGAAGGTCAAAATTGAGCACATGACTGACATTGCAGATGGTTCTATCGTTGTATTAGAAAGACAGCATTTTTGACTGGGTAGCGATTCCCCAAATGTTAGTCTATATTCTGTGCTCATCATTTAAACTCTCAGGGATCAGGATCATTGACAGTACGAACTCCACCTGATCATCTGACAACAAATGGCCCGAATGGAGGATCGCTGAGATCAGAAACAAATCGGCAATCAGCTACACGGTATGTTGCCTTTCGTCACGAGTTCAATTAATATTTGAGCAAAGTTCTTTAAAGTTAACGCTCTGCAGAGATTTTATTTTTCAGTTTGTCATCAAATGTGTGCATGTGTCAGTGTTTTTAGAGAGGGAAACATCAATGCACAGATTTGCCATATCCAAACTGTCTGTTATTTATCTTTCCATTGTAGTCTGAGTAACTTTGTTTGGGTCATAAACTTGTTAATTTTAGCAGATTAAAGAATCCTGCCTGACTTGTTCCTAATCCTGACCCAGTCTGAGACCTATTTTATTGATCATATCACCAACCCCATTACATTAATATTTGCAGTGAACAGCGGAAGCATGGGACGAGGAAAGGGAATAATGTCCTGAAATATAAATCAGTGAGCCTGATGTCATTGGTGTTCCTTGGATGCTGCCTAACCTGCTGTGCTTTAACCAGCAACACATTTTCAGCAATATCGACTTCAGCAAGGCATTTAACAGGATTCCGAATGGCAGACAAGTGAGGAAGGTTAGGCCATAAGTAGATCCAAGGTAAGCTAGCCAAATGACTACAAAATTAGAGTGAAGGTAGGAGACAGGGAGTGGTAGAGGACTGCTTTTCAGACTGAGGCCAATGACCAGTGATGCGCCACAAGGGCAGTGCTAAATCCGCTGCTTTGCATTATTTATAAAGATGATTTGAATGCGAATATTTACCTGTATATTATGTTTACACACACCGTGTGGGCGGCATGGAGGCACAGTGGTTAGCACTGCTGCCTCACAGCGCCTGAGACCCGGGTTCAATTCCCGACTCAGGTGACTGACTGTGTGGAGTTTGCACGTTCTCCCCGTGTTTGCGTGGGTTTCCTCTGGGTGCTCCGGTTTCCTCCCACAGTCCAAAGATGTGCGGGTCAGGTGAATTGGCCATGCTAAATTGCCCGTAGTGTTAGGTAAGGGGTAAATGTAGGGGTATGGGTGGGTTGCGCTTCGGCGGGTCGGTGTGGACTTGTTGGGCCGAAGGGCCTGTTTCCACGCTGTAAGTAATCTAATCTAATCTAATCTAATCTAATAACATTAAAATTGGAGGTGCAGTGGCCAGCAGACCACGATCAGATGGGCCAATGGGCCAAGGAGTGACAGATGAAGTTAAATTTAGGTAAATGTGAAGTGTTGCATTTTGGTAAGGTAAAATATGGCAGGACATACACAATTAATGGTGGGGCCTTAGGAGGTATTGTTGTAAAAAACTGTGAAGGTTCATTGATCCTTGAAAATGGAGTCGCAGGTCGACAGGGTGGTGAAGGTGGGGTTTGGTATGCTTGCCTTTATTGATCAGAACATTGAGTATGCGAGTTGGGAGATCACATTGTGACTGGGCAGGATGTTGATGAGGCCAGATTTAGAATACTGTGTTTAATTCAGTTCGCTCTGCTACAGGAAGGATGTTGTTAAACTTGAGAGGGTGCAGAAAAGATTTACAAGAATATCGCCGGGCATGGAGGAATTGAGCTACATGGAGAGGCTGGACAGACGGGGGCTTGTTTACTCTGGATTATCAGAGGCCGAGGCGTGACATTATGAATGTTTGTAAAATCATGAGAGGCATGGATCATCTGAATAGCCGAGGTCTTTTTCCCAGGATAGGGGAGTTCAAAGCTATAGGACAAAGGATTAAGGTGAGGGGAGAAAGATAGTAAAGGGACAATATTTTCATCTAGATTGTGGATTTCATTTCATTTCATCCAAATTTTCATCCAACATTTAAAAGGCATTTGGCTGTACATATTAATAGGAAGAATTGACAGGGATATGGGCCTAATGCTGACAATGGGTTGAGATCAGATTGGGATGTCTGGTTTATGTGGACAGGGTTCCCTGCTGTATGACTCTGTAAGAAAGATGAGGAGAAATTTTAAAAAGGCCATTTGAGTGGTAATTCTCTTCCCAGAGGTATGTGGTGCCTCTTTGTTCACATTTATTCAAACTGAATTCATTAAATATTTGACAGAGATTGAGTCATGGATAATGGAATACAGACAGGAAAGTGGGACTGAGACCACAACCCGACATTCCCAATCTTAGTACCTAGTGGAGCAGTTTCATAATGTCAAATGACCTAATCATGTTCTTGAGTTCGATGCTCCATTGTTCCATTCAGCCCGTCCAAACTGCTAGACAGGAGCGGTTGGAGGCCACTTAATGTGGTGCACAGAAAGAGGGAAGACCATTCAGAGATCTTTCAGTGATCTAGCTCCCATGAATCTCCTGAATAGAGAATTCTTGACATTCACTACCCTCTGTTTGAAGAAACCATTGCTCTGCTCATACACAATGACCTATTGATATGAGCGATAGAGGTGAATACAAGGGCTTAGCTAAGAGCGACTGGCCCTGGTATCAGGGCAGTATTTAACTGAGGATAACATCAAGGAGCCTGAGCAAAATCAGACTTCATCAGAATCCATTGCGAACTCTTTGTTGTTTAGAGTCATTCACAGCACAATGGAAGATGTTTATCATCATTGGGCATCAATCGTTCAGCTGTGGAACATCACAGCAGGAGATCCTCAGTGTAGCTCCCTCAGCCCAGGCATCTCCAGTTTGTCAGCGGGGAATCCCTGCAGTGTGGAAGCAAGCCATTCAGCCCATTGAGTTCACATCGAACAGAAGTGGGAATATTCACTGTAGGTTACAAAATGTTCAGAAACCTTCATCATCCCTCAGGTCCTAAAGCAGTGTGTTCTTGCGCAACAAGACCTGGACAGCATTCAAGCCTGTGCTGTTAAACTGTTGGTAACATTTATGTAACAACGCTGCCAGACACTGCACATTTGGACAGTAAACAAAGGAGTTCATTCTGCCCCTCAATCTGACTTCACAAGAATGTGGGCAAGTCATTTAGCCCAACAAAACTACTGTGCAAAAAGAGAGACGGTCCATTCCGTCCCTCCTGCCTGCTACACAGGACGACAAGCAGTCTGTCCAACACTCCACGTCACTTACACAGGATCAGAAAGAGACAATTTCACACTCTGAGTCATTTACAAAGGAACAGGAAGAGGTCATTCAGCTTCTCAAGTCACTAACCCAGGAACAGGAAGGTGTCAGAGATGGTCCAACATCACAAACAAAATAAGCAGGGACTAAACAGATAAACTGCTCCACTTTGTTCCTTGTAGCTTTTTTACTCATAGTACATATGACATACTTTAACATGGTTTCCTGGGAGTAGGAATGAAGACAAGTTTTTAACCAATTTCAAACACATCTTCCTTCGCTGAGAAAGCAGACCCATGTTCTCTCTGGAAATCATAAGCTGGTGGGGAATGGCTAGTTGTTCCAGAATGAAGGTATTATGGCTTCTGACAGGATGATGGACAATGTAACATTGAGTGCAGAGTCACACAGTAACTGTACATGAAAGTGTTCAGAGTTCATTCAGAGCTTGTACCTCACTGTCCATCGACATGGGGTCACTGCACAGGCACGTAAACTATTGGGAATCAAGCATCCTATGGAAAGTACGGAATTTTCCACCTTATCAATGGCTGCTTGAGACATAATGAGGGTGCGTTCATAACCATCAAGTTTCAACTTCTTATTCTCTCAGAGCGCTGCAGATTAAACAGATAGTTACTACATTCTCTCCTTATGATAACATCATGCTAGGGTTCTGTCTGGTGAAACTCCTTTGCACTGTCTCGGTGACGTGGAGATCCTATTTATAAAGCAGACTCAGCCAGTACATACTACCCAAATACTGACTCAACAAAACACTACCATCGAGTAAGATATATTTACTCTGGTACTTTAATAATTTTCCATGACTGACCACATAGCCCTTCACAACCTCTCACCATTTAATAAACATAAATGTCAATGATGGTATTTGTTGTTCACATCTGAATCATTTTTATACCTTGTGCACAGCTATTGCATAAGAACTGATCCTTCTGATACTCGACAAGCCTTCCATCCAGAGAAAGAAAACACTATTCTGTTGGTTTTGCCCATTATCCAATTTTTAATTTATATGGTTTATATTCCACCAATATCTACCCATGGACTCTAAGATTCTCCATCCACCTACATTTAACAATGTCAAACTACTTCTGAAAATTCAATTACTCCACTCCCACTGGTTCTCAATTGTCAATGATACAACGGACAGAGTCAACAATCTCCAGCAGGTTTAGCAAAGATCATTTCCCTATACTGAATCTAGGCCAAATCTACCGTTGTTATATCGTTGTTCTCCAAGTGTCTAGTTACTACATCTTATCAAAGGTTCTCACAGCTGACATCAAGCTATTTAGTTTTCTGTTTGCTCTCTCCATCCTATTTTAAATGTTTAGGTTTACAATACCTGCTTTCTAGTCTGCAGGATCATTTCTATTATTTAACCAGCTTTGAAGAATAGTCAGTAATTCTTTCTCTAGGTCTATTGCCACCTTCTCGGATGGAACTCATCAAATGCAGCATCTTACCAACCTTCAATTCGATTAGATTTTCAAAAACATACTCTTCATTAATTCTAGTTTCATGCAGTTCCTCATTTTCACCAGAACCTGTCCCCTAGTATATCTGGAAGTTTGCTTCTGTACCCTCCTCAGGGAGATGGACTCAATGTATTCCTCTCAGCTGGCAGATGGCTTCTGAAAGCGAATGAATAATTTCGGATGACTGCACCTTGGAGATGATGAATATGTTAACAACTCCTGCCTGGAAAGTTCCAGAAGTAATCCAGTCCACTTCATAGTGAGTGTCAGCACAGTCCTTGCCTGGTGTGAGGCTCAGGTTATACTGATGGAGAGGACACAGCTCAGTGACCATCTCATTTTTGAAAGGATTATGTTTTATGTTTGGAATTGGTTCAGCTTAGAAAAATATTCACGGAAATCCCAGGGAGGATAATACAATACCCAGCCCTCCCTCTGTACAGAGCTTCCCTTATGTGTAGTCTTGGCTCTGTTTGTTTACTATAACACTCTATAAATGCAGTGTCGAGAGTGGGGTCACCAGACCCTCAGGTCTCTCTGAATACATGCTGCAGCTGATAATACATATCCGAGAAAAGTGTCCACAGAACCTGCCTTTATGTCTCATGACAGGTGTAAGTCAAATGCTCACACACATGGTGCACCCATTCCGTGTAGAAAATGTTTCTATTCCTGCCTGAAAAAGCTGTTGCATCACGGGCAGACCCATAGTGAAAGTTCCTTTCTCCAAAGAAGCAGTTGACAATGTAACATTCCGTTTCTCAGCAACTATAACGGCAGCACCAGTATTGACGATGGAGTTGACCACTGCACTAGAGAAGAGTCATAGAGGGCATATAACTCACTTTAAACAGGGGCATATTTAGATTGACGTGATACTCAGGAATATGGGGAAAGGGGTTATGTTACAAGAAAGTCCCTTTTCATTTTCCTTCTACTTCATCAGCAGTCGCTTGTCGGCTTTTCATTTCTCTCTCTCTCTCTCTCGCTCTCTCTTGCTGGACATTTTTCCATCCATTCGACTAACCTCCCCTTCACTCAATCAGCCATCCCTGATATTTTCTCAGTTGGTTTCAGTGTTGATGTAGGGTCACTAGACTTGAAACTTTATCTGTTTTTCTTGTGACAGAGGCTACCATACTTGCTGAGATTCTCCAACACCTTCAGATGCTGGAGAGTTCTATTTCAAATCTCCAGCATCCACATTTCACCTTTAATGTTGTTTCATGGGCTGTCAGCAACATAAGCAAGGGCTTCATTTGTTATCCATCAATAACTGCCCTTGACTGTGAGCTAATTTGTCAAGACAAAATGGAGCTGAAAATGTGTTACTGGAAAAGCGCAGCGGGTCAGGCAGCATCCAAGGAGCAGGAGACTCGACGTTTCGGGCATGAGCCCTTCTTCAGGAATGCCTTCCTGAAGAAGGGATCATGCCCGAAACATCGATTCTCCTGCTCCTTGGATGCTGCCTGACCTGCTGCGCTTTTCCAGCAACACATTTTCAACTCTGATTTCAAGCATCTGCAGTCCTCACTTTCTCCTACAAGACAAAATGGAGCCAACCATGTGGTCGTGGGTCTGAAGTCACACTTAGTTTCTTTACCAACGGCTGTAAGTTAAATAATGAAAGAAAACCTGATAGTTTATGGTTGCCGTTTGTAAAATGAGATTTCATTCCAATTTTTGTCATTTGAATTTGAGTTCTGTCTTTGGCTGTGGTAACATTTGAAATAATGCCTTTCAGGTCATAACCTGTGCCTCTCAATTACCCGTCCAGTGGCATTATTACTCTGAAATGTGGTCCCTATTATGAAATAATAGAGGCATGAACAAATATGTGTTCAAAATTTGTGAGAAGATTTGTAGCTTCAGAACAGAACCACAAAAGATTTGTAGCTTCAGAACAGAACCACAACAATGTGTTCAAAATATTTGCAATTGGAGGAGAGGTCAGAAGAGAACTGGAGCTGTAAATTCTGAAGTTAGCAAAGGGACTGATGACGACTAATTCAACAACAGCACTGAGGCAGAGCTGGAGACTGGGGATATTATAGAGATGGATGTGAACAGGTTTGATGTCAGAAAGAATATAGAGAAACAGTTGAGGGTAAAAGGAAGACTCAAGGGTCTGAACAATTTTGTTCTTCTTAGATGTTTATGAGTGAGGAATCTGAAACTGAGTGAAATTAAGTGGAGTTTGTGACTGAAATGGATGGTAACAGTTTGTGCATATGTTAAATATAAATAACTGAAACAGTAGTAACCTTCACCATCGTTTATAGAATTGACAGAGATAGACTTACCAGGAGCACCAATAATAGTGAGGATGGGATTGTATCCGCAACTCTAACCATGCCCAATCCAGAGAAAGCAAGTAAAGACCCGTAGATAAACCCCTGTCCATTGTTGGAACATTCCAGTCTCATGTTCTCAGATTCTGCTTCACTGTTGGAACATGCCAGTCTATTGTTCTGAGATTGTCTTCCTCTCCCTTTGTCTCTGGCTGTTGATCCCAATCATCTTGAGGATGATACTGCCGTTGATATTATGAGATAACAGGTTGAAGGAAGACTCTTATTAATAGAAGAGGAAAACCTCCAGTGTAACAATTAGGATCCATGAAGATGGACATCAATCACAGTCACCAAACAAGCAGCTCCAGTTAACCCCTTTCACAACAACCCTGACATATAACAATAATACTTGGTTTGGGTGTGGTGTTGACATCACTGACTATTGGTTGAATGGCACATCTCCAACTGTAAAGTTAGATGTGAGAGAGAGAGAGAGAAATGATACTTTGTCTTCACAAGCTCGATGATTCTACTGTGTTTTGGCTGGGTAGGAATTGATGTGCTCCCGAGACCGTCTGTAGGGCTTAAGTGGGGTTAGGCATTTTTGAGACGCTACTACATTGCCATGGATGGTATAGATACAGTCCATTCCCTGTGGCCCTTGCAGCCGCAGCCTGGTCCTGTGGAGTGATGGTCATGCTCTCACACAACAAGGATTCATAGTTTTACCTTTTGCCATTTATTGCTGGGGTCTCAGTAGGGTTGGAAGGCAGTAAAACTGTAACTCTCCGAGCTGCTGCTCTCTCTCCTTGAGGTTTCTCACAGAATTGTCTTTGATGTTTGTTCCTCCTGGATTTGAGAACTGCATGTGAGACAATATGTTTCCTGAATTTGTTTTTTTAACAAGTGTGTGTTTCCAGGATGTTACAATATTGGAGCAGTTACTGTTTAGTAATTAAATAACCTATTAATCTGTTGAGTTTTCTAATAAATTAAGTTTTTCCAAGTTCATGTTTTTGTTGTATTTTGTCTACAATACTTGAATAAATTGTGTTTTGCTTAATTTCGAATATTTTGACCAAACGAATTGCATCTTAAACACAGCACCAGACAAGTGTCTTTAAAATACAAAAATGTTTGGGTCGAGACTACCTTCTTCATATATTGTGTCTGTTCAGGTCCATGACAAGAAGGACAGATATTCATGTTTTAATTGGATAATTACTTAATGGACAATAAGGGTTTGGAAGCTGAATGCGTCGAGCTGGAGGAATCATAACTCTATGAGGAATTATCTCAGATGCACAATCCACCTCACAGACCCAGCCCAGACACCTATAAGACCAAATGAGATAAAGACTCAGCATTGGGCACCTTGCAGACCAGGCTCACTACAACTCAGCAATCTGTCCAGGATGGAATACTATGCAGCTGTCACTAATCTAAATGTCCAATGTGGGGAGCAGTACAGGCTACACCAGTGCATTGATTCAGAAACCTGGCCGAAATGGTCTGTCCATCATGGGGTAATATGCAACGCACAAAAGTGGGTCTGTTCTATAAATGTGGCTAAGGTACCTGTTCAGTATGGGGAGCTGTACAGTGAATAGCAGTGAATTGATCTATAAACCTGGAACAGTTACCCTCTGAGCATGTAAAGCTGTGTACACCCCCCACCCCCAGTGCATTGATCTGTAACATTGTGTTAATCACTGCCCAGCGTGGGGAAAATTGCAGCCCTTCCTAGAAGTGACAGGATGTGTAGCTCCCATCCATTTACAGCTCCATATCTCCATTGTTCCCTGACAAAGAGGTGATGTGGGTGTGAACGTCACTGCCAGAGAGAGAGAGTAGGGAAGTCAATTTGGGATAACGAGACAGGGAGATTGAGAGACAATTTAATGGAAATTACAGGTTTCAGATTGCTGAAGTGAAGATATTTCAACGGCATCTTGCAACATGAGCCAGTATTACCAGGAATAATGTGTGAACGGGATATCGGTGTGAGTTCAGATGATGGAGAGTTTTGCATTCGCATTTGTTCTGCAGCTTTGTAACTGGGAGTGGGCTCAGCAGGGTCTTTGACTCATTGTGCTGAATCTAACAATAATTTGTCTCAGTGCCATTTTCACTGAGTGAGAGAGAGGGATTGTCTGCACGAGGCCGAGCTAGTTTCCTTGTGCTATCTTATTAAACTCACCTCATTAACTACCCACCCACCCCATGGTATCCCTCTCATTCAATGCCAACTCAATTCTCCCACTTATCATGGCTGGAGGTACTCAACATCACCCTGATGTCCCTGCATATTCCGGAAACACTGGCATTGGTGCCATCTTTAAAATGCCAGTGGGCACACGGTTGAGCTTTCTTTGTTTGGAGCTGCACTGCAGTTTACACCGAGCATGGCAGGTAAGGGGAAATTGCACCACAGTTTGTCGACAGGAGCCCAGAGGTCCTGGTGCATGGGCTAGTACAGAGGGGGACCATTCTCTTCCCAGCGGAGGCCTCAGCACCAGACCCACCGAGCATGGTCTGAGCTCACCACCCAGTTCAGTGCAGTATCTGCGATCTGAGGAAATGTCCAGCAATACAGGACAAGCATCAATAACCTTCCCTGCTCTGCCAGGATAAGGGTCACTGTATTCTCTCTGCTCCCTCACACTCACTGTATATCTGTTATAGCACCCACCCCCAAACAAGGCTCATGCTCCAACACTCACTACTGCATTCAGCAGATTCCCTCCCTCTCTCTCTCTCACCTCTTCATTACCCCCATACGGCGATAGAATATTCTGGAGAATGCTGATTATGGAATGTTCCAGATAATGTTCAGGAAAATACCAGTGCCAATATATGTAACACACAAGGGGAGGAATAGAGATGTATGTTTTTGAAATCACATACAATTCAAATCCATCATGAGGCCATTCAGCCCTTCAAATTTACTCTAGCATTCAATAGGATCGCAGCTGATCTGATGGTTTTCTCATCTCCATGTTAGAGGAATTTTCATTCATTCAACCCCCTGGGTTCCTGTCACTAACCAGACAGCACTCAGGCACTTTTACCACGGTTATCTTCAAGCACCTGTTCAAGGGCATTTCTAATGGGAATGCACTATCCCAATCAGTTGGCTGGACAGCTGGTGTGTGATGCAGAGGGAGGCCAACAGCACAGGTTCCATTCCCCACACTGACAGAGGTTACCATAAGAGGGACGCTCTCTCAACCTCACCCCATCACCCAAGATGCAGTGACTCTCAGAGTAAACCACCCCGAGTGGGCTCTCTCTCATGACAGAGCAGCCCTATGATCCTTTGGAACTGTATTCTGTCACCGCTGCATTTCAAATTTTTATCTATATTATAATTTTGTTTTGCATTGTATTCCTGGATGTTTTGAATCAGTGTCATTTCCTACCCTGCAGCATTTCCCCACACTGCACATTCCTGCCTCATAATCCTTCACTTGTTGTTATTTATGAACCTTCCATCTGTGCCTGAAAAATATATTCAATATCTCTGCCTCCAATACTCATTGGGAAAGAGATTTACAAAGACTCACTGCCCTGAGAAGATAAACATAAAAATCATCTGAGATTATTTTCTGTCTCCTTATCTGAGTAACGATATAATGACATTGGGAGCAGTTCAGATATGTTTCGCTTCTGATATTTCTGTTTTTCAGCGGCAGCAGCAACTCAAAGGGCGAGAGTTTGCACCAGGGGCCTGCCCAGTGCAGTGAGTCACTGATTTGAAACAATGAACCAATCTAGTTACTCGCTGCATCAGCATGCTGACATTATGTTTCATACACAGGAATACGCCGATCCCTTTGTATTCCTCTTCATTAAGTAACAACCTGCGTTTTCGTTCTCCGTGTCATCTGCAAATTCAGATGTACATTGCGCTCAGCTCTCACCATCAGGCTATCGGTATATAGATTGTAAATAACTGAAGCCGTCAGACTAATATTTGTACTCCAGTAGTTTATGTCTTCATCATAAAGATCGATGAATCCTGACTCTCCGATTTCTGTGGGTTAACCAATCGCCATTCCATGCTAGTACATTATCCGTCACTGGTCTTGTGTAAGAACTTTTATGTTGTGATACCTTGTGAAAATCTCTGTGAAGCCTTGTGTCTACTAATCTCCCTTTATCAATCCGCCCCTTACATTCTCAGGGATCGCCAGAAAAACTTTACATGATTTTACAGGAAAAATATAGATCCCCTTTCACAAAACCATGCTGACTCTGTGAGAAGCTTTTCTAAATGCCCGTAAATTCCTTCCTTAATAACAGACCCTGACAGATTCCCAGCAATAATGGTTTGGTTAAATTGTTCCTGCTTTCTGTCTTGATCCTTTCTTGAAGACAGGCACCACATTGGAGTGTCTCCAGTTTCGCTGGAATGCACCTATAATCCAGAGAGTTATGGAATATTTCACACAGTGCCACCAGTCACTCGGTAAACATATCTATTAAAATCAAACATGAATTACTGCTGACCTGTCTACCCTTAGTCTTATCTTTTTGTTTAAAACCTTGTTTCTTTTGATAGAGACAGTTCATGAACTTCCCTCCTAGTACCATTTTGATTATGTAATTGAAATACTTACAGTACCTTCTCTGTGTGGAATGATGTCAAATACTGGTGTGAAATACCTGCCTGTTCCCTCTAGCCAATTCTGTAATAACACTCTCCAAATGTCCACAATATGCTTTCCTTACTTCATTTCTACCTAAGGTCACAAGCTCATCTTGAACTTGTTTTATATACATAGAAAAGCTCATGCTACTTGTTTTTATAACTTCTTGCCAACTTGCTTACATCATATCTTTTCTTCGCTTTCCCTCACTTTCTAGATTCATACAGTCAGATCGCACACAAACAGACGCTTTGGTCCAACTTGCCCACTCTGAGCAGGTTTTCCAAACTAAACTAGTCCCAACCGCTTGCATTTGGCCCATATGCCTCAAAACATTTCTCATTCATACGCTTGTCCAAATGTCATTGAAATGTTGTAGCTGTACTTGCATCTACCACTCTCCACCTGGCTGCTCATTCCGTACATCCATCACTCTCTCAGTGAAAAGGTTACCCCTTTGTCCCATTTAAATCTCCCCCCTTTTACCTTAAAGCTATATCCTCGATGTTTGAACACCCCCATCCTGTGGAAAAGACCTTGGCTATTCACCCTATCCATGCTTCTCATTATTTTTTAAACTTCTATAATGTCACCCCCTCAACCTCCTACACTACATCTGATACTAACTTCAAAAACAAGCATTTAAAAATAAGCACTGCAGGTTTGAAACAATATTCAAAATGACAGATAAACAACACTCATCCCAAACTTCATACTGCGATTTGTTTTTCTCCATGTCATAATACTAAGGCAGAATGAAACTCTTACCAGTGCCAATAAGAAGGCAAACACCTGAAATCCTTTGCCTGAAGAGGGTAATGATCTCAACATTGAAAACATATCTGTGGTCAGATCTGTGGAATATAACATGGTCAATATTCTCCCTCCTGGCCTCACTATGCCCTTGTACGGTTGTGTCTTTACCTTGCACTCAATAGAGAGAACCCTTTCCCCTACTCACACCTTAGTTATACCCATTTTACATTATCTTCCACTTCACCACTGCTAAAAGCCCGTTTGACTTTTGCCACACCCTCTTTTCCCTGTCATCCATCCCCCACCTCTCTCAAGGAACTAAACATTCCAGTTTCCAATCCTTTTCCATTCTGAAGAAGTGTCACACTGGGCTTGAAATGCTAACTCTGTTTCTCTGTCTCTGCAGATACTGCCAGACTTGTAGAGTTTCTCCAGAAATGAATAGACACAGCACAAATTTTCAATTAAACAAATAACTACGGATACTGGAAATAAAAATACAAAAATTGCTGGAGAAACCGGTAGCTTTGTAGAAGGGTCACTGGACCACGAAAGATCAACTCTGCTTTCCCTCCACAAGATGCTGCCAGACCTGCTTAGTTTCTTCAGCAATTTCTGTTTCTGAACAGGTTCCAAAGGCTTGTGTCAAAGCTGCTCAAACGTCCTGTCCTGCATGGAGCGCCTTACAACAGGAAGTGAACGAAAACGCATGGTGCATAAATTCATTGGCTCTGAAACTACATACGACTGGCATCACTGACACTACGGAGCTCTGAATCATGGTCAGGGAGACAAACAGAGGGAAACACATTCACTTCAAACACAGAAGATGGCATTGCGGGGAAGGAAAATATTCTGATGAATATGTTAAAGTGTTTGAGTAATGCAACAAATTGCAGGAGTGACACCAGGGAGAGACCTCAGCAGAATGTGAAAATGGAAATGGAAGTGTTCCCACATCAGAAATCAGGTTAGGCCATTGAGTACAGAACTGATGGGTGAATGGGCCTCGGTGTGAATTGGGGACAGTCAGTAGAATTGAATTGCAGCTCAAACTGGGTTATCATGTGATGTTGTAGTTAACAGCAACAGCAGCAGAAGCAGAATTGTATTCAATCACAATCTGTAACTTTTTACCCAGAATAATCCACCAGTCTACCATGAGCATCAAGCTGCTCTGCGGTTCACTGATGAATGTGGAGTGAACATGGCAGAGTCAGAAACATGTGGATCTAACCGTAACGATTAACCATTAAAGCTACAGCTCTTGACTGTTTGGATTCCAAACAGCAGGACTAACATCTGATAGAGAGGGAGATACTATCCCAAGACTAACAGATCAGATCTAAGATTTGCAGTCCTGCCACATCCAGCCATAAATGTCAATGGACCATTGAACAACTTACTGGAGGAGAAGACTCCAGATATATCCCCATCCGAAGAAACGGAACAGTCCTGTCCATCGGTGTAAAAGTCAAAGATGTATATCTGCAGAAGTGATGCATTGATGATCCACCTCACCCTCGCCATGATGTCCATAGCATCACAGATGGCAATCTTCAATTAGTTCAATTCGCTGGACTCCAGCTTCAACTCTGACATCTCCCTGGCAATGTGGAAAATTACTCAACTATGCCCAGTTCCCTAAGAGAGGAATAATTAGAATCTGACCAATTTTCTCCCCCTCAGTTCTATCACGATAGTCAAATTGGTGGGAATTCTTTTTGACAGAGCTGTCAATCAGCACAGAAATAACCTGCTCAGTGTGGTTTCTGATAGGTCCAAATGTGGAGATGGTGTTGTTGTGGAAATGTCACTGGATTACTAATCCAGACCAGGCTAATGCTCTGGCAGCTGGTGGAAATTTAAAAAAAATTAATAAAATATCGAGATCTAAAATCTGGTGTTAGTAACAGTGACCCGAAAGCCAATGTCGATTGTAAACATCAATTTCTTTCCCCAATGTACTTTCAGGAAGCAAATCTTCTGAGTTTTCCTGGTCTGGCCTAAAAGTGATTCCAGACACGCAGCCATGTGATACACTCTTCAATGGTCTCAGAAACGGCCAAGCAAGACACTCTGTTATATGAAACTGCTCTGAGGTCTTACAGGATAAAATCGGACAGAACACCTGGCACCAGCCTCATTATCAGAAAAGGGAACAGGAAACACAGGCCTGTTGATCCTTCAGAGACCTCCTTCCTACCATCTGAGAGCTTGTGACAACATGTACAGAATTTTCCCACAGGCTGCACAGAAACATCGGGAAAGGAGGAGGTCATTCAACACATTGAGCCATCCCCATTCTAGCTCATGGAGAAAATTTCCGCAATGCAGTTTTCCTCACTCAGTGTTCATATCCCTTAATATGCTTAAACATTTTGAAATATGTAATAAGAACTGCAGTTGTCCCTGCTATCCATCAATTTTGCTCCTCCATTCAACATACGGGCAGTTCTTCGATGACATGTGTTTATTAAACATGATTTGGCTGCAATGCTGTTCATGAATTGTATGCTTTTTTTTCAAATAAAGCAAGTTCCTGTTCACTGCTATGCGATTCCATCCCCGACATCCATCAGTCTACCAATACCGTCCCATCTTTCCATGATTCAGTGACGAGTGTGGGTGAACATGCCAAGGTCAGAACCATGTATGCCTAAACGTGATGAAAACCCATTAAATCTACTGCAATTGCTTGGTTTCATTCCAAATAGCAGGACTAACATATGATGGAAAGCGAGAAATGATCCCAAGACTAACAGATAAGATCTAAGTCTGCGGTTCTGACACATCCAGTCATAAATATCAATGGACTATGTAGCAACTTACTGGAGAAGTGGACTCCAGAACTAACCCCATCCTAAATAACGGAACAGCTCTGCACATCAGCGCAAAAGACAAGAATTTAGTATCTGCACCATCCTCAGCCAGAAGTGTTGCGTCATTTAAGAGAGGAATAATTACGATCTGATCAATTACCACTCCCTCAGTCCCATCACAAAAGCCAAATTGGTGGGAGTTCTTTTTGACAGAGCTGTCAAGGAGCACAGAAATATCCCTCTCAGTGTGGTTTTCTATAGGTCCCCATGTGGAGATGGTGCTGTTGTGGAAATGTCACTGGATTACTAATCCAGACCAGACTAACGCTCAGGCAGCTGGTGGGAGTTAATAACACTTAATAAAACATCGTGATCTAAAATGTGGAGTCAGTAATAGTGACATTGAAGTCAATGTCAATTGTAAATACGAATTTGCTTCCACAATGTAGTTTCAGGTGAATTTCCTGTGCTTTCCTGGTCTGGCCTAAAAGTGACTCCAGACACACAGACATGTGAAAAACTCTTCAATGGTCTCTGAAAAGGCCAAGCAAGACACTCAATTATATCAATTTCTCCGAGGTATTAAAGAATTAACCCGGACAGAACACCCAGCACCAGCCTCAATATTGGAATTTGGAAATTCGAAACATAGTCCTGACGACATTGCAGAGTCCTTCTTCCAAATATCTGAGACTTTGTGACAACATTTACAGAGCTTTCCCACAGACTACAGACAAACATCGGGAATAGAGTAGGCCGTTCAACACATTGAGCCTTCCCCCTTTCCAGCTAATGGAGAAATGAGGTTTACCTCACACAGTGTTCATATTCCTTCATATGTTTGAACATCTGGAAATATAAAGTAGGAACTGCTGTCATCCCTTCAGTCCACAAATATTGCTGCTCCATTCAATATACAGACAGTTCTCCTCTAACGCATGGTTATTAAATACAATTTGGCTGTAATATGATTAGTGCATTGCGGACCTTTCTTTTATTAACCAAGCTCCTGTTCACTGTGACGTGATTCCATCTCAGGCACTAGCTGAACAGCAAAACTCAGCCTCGGGATCCTCTGCCTCCAAAATGCACCCTCAGTGTGGTCAGCTAAAACAGGAATGCAATCCGCTCTGCAAGCCTTGAAACTGAGCCTGAAACTGGGAATTGTGGTCAACATTTAGAAGGGACTTTATTTCCAACCGAGGACAGAAGCTTGGGGAGAACTGGAATTCTGCGGGGGCATCACGTGGTCAGTTGGCTATCGCGGTTTTTGTTGAAGAGCTTGGTGAAAGGTACAGGGCTGTAGCCAATGACTGTAGTATTAAAGTGTTACATTTACTGTACTAATGCATTACAATATATGATTTAGAGATTTACTTAGAATGTGTGAGCTTTACTGATATTTTGGTGAGTGGGTTTCACCCTTTTTTTAAGATTAGATTACTTTAGATTAGATTAGATTACTTACAGTGTAGAAACAGGCCCTTCGGCCCAACAAGTCCACACCAACCCGCCGAAGCGCAACCCACCCATACCCCTACATTTACCCCTTACCTAACACTACGGGCAATTTAGCATGGCCAATTCACCCGACCCGCACATCTTTGGACTGTGGGAGGAAACCCACGCAGACACGGGGAGAACATGCAAACTCCACACAGTCAGTCGCCTGAGTCGGGAATTGAACCCGGGTCTCAGGTGCTGTGAGACAGCAGTGCTAACCACTGTGCCACTGTGCCACCGTGCCGCCCTTCTCCCGTGTTTCCCATAAGCCCTATTATTTATATTGCACTGTTTTCTAGAATACAGTGTGGCACAGAAACAGAGCTACCGCATTATCAGAGAACAGGTTATAATGATGGCTGACCTATCTTCACACCATTCTCTTGCTCTCTCCATTACTTTAGTGTCTGGAAATCCTTATTTGTATTCAGTGCCTTTGCTTCAGCAAACTGATTTGGGAGACAATTGTCAAGGTTCACCAGTCTCTGAGTGCAGACATTTATTTTCATCTCAATGCAGAATGGCCTGTCAGTATCTAATACTGTTGGCCCTTGTTTTAGATGCCCCAGCCAGGGGACTTATCAACCCTGTTTCCAATCTGTCTCACCCTATCAGAGCTTTGTATGTTTCACTGTAATTTCCACTCATTTTCCTAAAGCCCATGGAATACAGGCCCAGTCAACACAAACTCTGCTTCCCACAACAAGTCTGTCATTCCAGGGATCAGTCTTGTCATCTTTCACTGCTCTCGCTCAACGGCAGGTTTGTCCTTCATTAGGTAAGGAAACCAAAACTGCACACAATATTGTACAATGTTCGAGATGGGGTCTCACCAAGGCCCTGTGCAGCTGCAATAAGACAACTTTACTCCTGGACTCAAATCCTCCTCAAATGAAGGTCAACACACCATTTATTTTCCTAACTGCTTTCTGCTCCTGTAACATTGCTTTCAGTGGCTGGTGTACAGGGAGATCCAGATTCTTTTCAATGTTACAGTCACCCATTTGGTGGGTCTATGTACATCGGTCAGCGTGCCAATGACATTCCCAAAATTGACTTATGGCTCACTGCCCAGGATGACTTTTGCAGGTCTGTGCAGAAGGAAAATAAAAGCGCAGCTTAAGTTCCTTTATAGATTTATAAGTTTCAACCAATCCCTTTTCAAATAATAGGCTGCAGTTATATTTTTCCAACCAAAGTAGATGACCTCACATCTACCCACATTGCTTGTCATCTGTCACATATTTGCCCATTCATTCCACATGTTTCAATCACTTTGGAGCTTTTCTACATCCTCCTCACCCACTCACAATCTGACATTGTTTAGTGCCATCAGCAGACTTGGGAATGTTGCATTTGATTCCCCTCAACGAAATATGTGATGTGTATTGGGAATAAATGGGTCCCAAGCCCAGAACCCTGCTATATCACTCAAGCCTTCGACTCTAAAAAAAAATATTGTTTTACTCCTGCTCACTGTTTCCTGCTAGCTCTCCCATTCTAAAACCATGACCATATATTAGCCCCAGTCCTATAGGGTTCAAAGTTGCACAATAAGCTTGGGGCATATCTAAAATCTTTCTGAAAATCCAATCGTATTGCATTGATTGCTTCCACATAATTTTGTTAAAAATGACTTTCACAAATATGGTTCTCATTTCCTAAATATCTGTTGACTTTGTCTATGCCTATTACCTTTAGTCCAAACATTTTCTCTACGCTGTGTAGTTGCTTATTTCATTATGTTCCCTTTTTCTCACCAGACTAAAGTTTCCTAGAATTGTTGGGAAGATTTCTTTTTTGTTTTGTTTTCTTCTGTGAAGACATAACTAAAGTATTTGCTCCACAGTTCTGCTATTTTCCTGTCTTCAATTCTCTGGTATCAGACTGGAAGAAAGCTGCACCTTTTTTCCCTCTTAATTTTACCATTGATATATTTTAGAAGATTGTAAGAGTTCACTCTTATAAACCTTGTAAATATACTCTTCAGAAACCCAGCAACTCCTGTCTTAAGTTGCTCAATGATTGATCTTCCATAGCCATACAATCAAAGGGGCAGAGTCTCTGTACCATCAGAAAGAGACCACGGTCAATATTAATCCCACTTTTTAACACAAGATCCATAGCTGTCAATGTTACAGTATTTCAAGGGCACAACCATGTTTTGTTTTAAACAATTGTGAGGTTACCTGTGACAACCACCCTCTCAGGAAGTGCACTCTAGACCCCAACACCCACTAGGTTAAAAAAAAGCAATCCTCAATTCCTCACTAAACCTCAATGCCTTCAATTTAACAGCGTGCTCTCCTGTTCTTGGCCCTCTGACTCAAAGGAACAGCGCTGTCGATACACCCTGACCATGACGCTCGTAATCTTATCCTTCTGAATCACATCCACCTCAGCCTTCCCTGCTCCAAAGTTAACAACCCGAGCTTATCCAGCCTCTCTCCACAGCTGATATGTTCCATCCCAGGGAATGTCCTGATGAATCTCCTCTGCACGCCCTCCAGTGCAATCACATCCTTCCTGTAATGTGGTTCCCAGAACTCCATACAGTATTCCATCTTGACCAAACCAAAGTTCCACATAGCTCTTATAATCTATGCATCAATGAATAAAGGCCATGTTTATTGTCCACTATGCTTTCTCACCGTGTGTATTGCCCTCGCCATTCACATTCAGTGATGTGTTGAGAAGCAGACTCTGAGCTTCCTAGTGTGCTGCCATACATTGAGTACTCCCTTGTCTGGCTCCTTCTTCCAAAATGCATCACCTCATATTTATTAGGGTTACATTCCATCTGCCATTGATCTGCTCATCTGGCTATTCCATCTTGTCTTCCTGCAATCTTTGTGTCTAACATAAACTTACTTATCACACCACTCACCACCCTCCTCCATATTCACATCTACATCATTTATGAATGCCACAAACGATAGGTTAAAAATCACATAACGTCAGGAGATAGCCCAACAGGTTTATTCGGAGGCACGAACTTTCGAAGCGCTGCTTCATCAGGTGGTTGTGTGCTCTGAAAGCACGTGCCTCCGAATAAACCTGTTGGTCTATAACCTGGTGTTGTGTGATTTTTAACTCCGAATTGCATTGGACACTGGACTCCAGTCACCCAAACAGTTTTTTTACCACCACTCTCTGTCTCTTACCATTAAGTTGATTTGGATGCAACTTGGGAAGAAAATAATAGGTCCTACCTGTTCCCCGGTTATTCTGTTCCACATGCCACACTTGTAGAATATCTGGGGAGTCTCTCTAATCTTGCCCTGCCAGGATATTTCCGTGCCCCTGTGTTAGACAGTGCCCTCCAAATGAAGAATTTACTTCTTATTGCAGATGTAAATGGCCGATCCCAGATCCTGCCGTTATTTGCCTTGATTATAGATTAGACAGCCAGGCAAGCGGTCTGTTAATGTCCAACTGGTGACATGCTTTGTGAAGTTTCTAAGTTTTACAGTGACTCACCTCTCATTCTTTGAAACTGGAGAGAACAAAGGCCGAGTTTCCTCATCAGGCAACCTCACCATCTAAGGGATTGATCTGGAGAACGTCCATTGCACTTCCTCTGTGGTCAGTATATTCTTTCTGAGATCTGGTCATCAATACCATACACTATACTCCAGGCACAGTCCAACCAACACGCAGTGAAGCTGCTTCAACATGTCTTTACATCAATGTTCTGACTCTTTTAATTGAAGGCGAACCAAACTTTAACTTTCCACTTACATATATTCCTCCAAATACCCTTCACATTCATTGCATTTATAAACTCACTGTTTGAGTTCTTGCAGAAACCCTTCCAAAAATCCAACACATGCCACTTCTACCGGTTCCCCATTATCTATGCTGTAAGAAGCAACTTCAAACAATTCCAAAGTTTATCAAGTATGATATCTCTATCAGAAATGCATGATTCTCTCCATTGTTGCTGTTAATTTCTAAATATCAAAAATCACATCCTGTGTAATAGATTCCAAGAGTTTCCCTACAGATGTCAAGTTAATTGGTCTGCAGTTCTCCACATTATCTATTCTTCCCTTTGTAGCTGTTTGGATTCCTTCCATTCATCTAATGGATCACATTTAATAATTTCCAATTATCCAGAATAGCTTCCGGTCTCTGCAGAATGTACAGGAAAATAAAACAGTCATCGATAGTGCAATTAATACTTCTATTGGTGATTTATTTCTGACATTCTGATAGGAAATACATCTGTTTCGTCAGAGTCAGCAATGCTCAATCCAGCTACATGTTCAAGTACTACCTTGTTACTGATATGAATTGACTTTATGTCTTTAGCTGCAGAAGTCTGATATGATCACTTGGTATTACTGGGTGATTTTCTGGATCTTCCTCCATGAAGACAGACGCAAAGTAATTGGTTATTTTCTTGGCCATTTCCCTGTTCTCCACAATAACCTCTCCTCTCCCAATTACAAATTTCCACATTTGACCTTCCTTTTATTTTGTTTCCTTTGAAATATAGATCGTAGATTGATGCAATCTTTGTGTTCCTGTTCGTGAGCATGCACGTTCTCTTTTTGATTTCCTTATCATGGCCTTCCTTTTCTGGATTGTTAATTTCTAAGAATTCCAGGTTTCCACAATATCTGGAATTCTTCTGAAATCACTTCCTATGATTAATACATTTTCTAATTTGTGATGTTAACCATCATTGAGCCACTTTCTCACTTTTTGGTGTTTGTACCTGAAATATATAGACGCATTTTTCAGACTTTGCAGTATTTCTAAAAATTCCTGGTCCTGACCAGATATATTCAGGAACACTGCAGGAGGATAGGAGGATAGAGGAGAAATTGCGAGAGCCCTGGTTGGTTCATTTCCATCATCGCTGGCCAACAAGTTAGGTCCCAGATGATTGGAGGGTAGCGAATGCTGTGCCCTTCTTCAAGAAAGGCTACAAAGATAAACCTGGGAATTAAAGATCAGTAAACCTAAAATTAAGTGGGTAAGTTACTTGAGAAGGTTCTGAAATATTGGATATACATGCCTTTGGAAAGACAGAATGTGATTCAGAGTATGATTAGAATGGTGCTGGAAAAGCAGAGCAGGTCAGGCAGCATCCGAGGAGCAGGAAAATCGATGTTTCGGGCAAAAGCCTTTCATAAATTGTGCATGGGAGATCATGACTCGTAAATTTGTTGGAGTTCTTTGATGAAGTGACCAATAACTTCCCGCCTCAGGCGATTGACTGTGTGGAGTTTACACGTTCTCCCCGTGTCTGCGTGGGTTTCCTCCGGGTGCTCCGGTTTCCTCCCACAGTCCAAAGATGTGTGGGTCAGGTGAATTGGCCATGCTAAATTGCCTGCAGTGTTAGATAATGGGGTAAATGTAGGGGTATGGGTGGGTTGCGCTTTGGCATGTCGGTGTGGACTTGTTGGGCCGAAGGGCCTGTTTCACTAAGTAATCTAATCTAAAAAAAAAGTAATGTTGAGTAGGGCAGGGTGGTAAACGTAGTCTATATGGATTCCAGTAAGGCCTTCAATAAGGTTCCACATGTTACGCTGCTCTGGAAGGTTAGATCACATGGAATTGAGGGGAACCTGGCAAATTAGGTACAAAATTGGCTTGATGGTAGGAAGCAGAGGGAAATACTGGAACAATGCTGGTCAGACTGGAGGCCTGTGACTAGTGGAATGCCTCAGGGGTTGGTGTCGGGACCACTGCATATTACATATATTTATGATTAGGAGAATGAGATGAGAATGTACAGACATGATTTGTAAGTTTGAAGACGCCATTAAAGTAGGCAGCATCATAGAGAGTGAGGAAGATTATCACAAATTTAGAAATTACAGCAGTACCTTGATCAGCTGAGGAAGTCAGCTGAGAATTGGCAAATGGATTTTAATTTTGATCATTGTAAGTTCTTGCATTTTAGAAAGTCAAATTAAGGTTGGACTTTCATGGTGAATGGTTGGGTCCTAAGGAGTGTAGTGGAACAGAGGGACCTTGGAATTCGGTGCATGGTTCTCTGGAAGTTGATTCACTGGTAGACAGGGCAGTGAAGAATGATTAAGGCCAGTGCGCCAAAAGCTGTGTATTTCACTGAGTATCAAAATTGGGGAGTTACGTTGCAGTTATACAGGATGCTGCTGAGGCCATATTGGTAGTGTTATGTTCAGTTTTGATCAGTTTTCAATAGGAAAGATGTTATTTAACTGGAAAGAATGCAGAAAAACACTATAAGGATGTGGCCAAGGACTCAATGGACTGAGTTATAGGGAAAGGATGGACAATCTAGGACTTTTTACTTTTGTGCGTGTGAGACTGAGGGAGGATCATATTGAAGTCTATAAGATCATGACAGGCATGGATAGAGTGAATGTACCCAGTCTTTTTTTTTCCCAGGCCTGGGCAGTCACAAACTAGAGAGTATCAGTTTAAGGTCAGAGGAGAAAGAATAAAAGTGAACCTGAGGAACAATCTTTTCATATACAGGGGCTGGTACGCATATGAAATGAGCTGCCAGGGGAAGACACTGAGGCGGATTCAAAACAACCTTGAAAATGCATTTGGACAAATACACGGATAGGAACGGATTAGAAGGAAACGGAGCAATGGCAGGGAAATGGGGTTAGCGTGGATGGACATTTTGGTCGGAATGGACCAGTTTGGGCCTGTCTCCGTGCTGTCGGACTCTATGACTCGAGCAACTATTGCTTGTTTCCCACTGAATGTTATATTGTACTTTCCCAATTCACTGGAGCTATCTTGACCTTCTAGCCTCCAGTCTTCCATGACGTTTAACAAGAAAGTTCAAGCATTCTATATTGTACACAGACGCCGTGTAAAATGCACCTTATTAATGTTATTATTCCTTAAAAGCTGCTTCAGTACAAGGTTAATAACTCGTCATTCGGACCAAACAATACCAAATCCAAAATAACCTGCTCTCCAGTTTTCTTCACAACAACCCACCTCATATACACTTACGGAATTTATTTTTCACAACATGAGCAGTCACTTAGTTAACACAGTTTAGACGCAATTTGAGACCATCCATTAAGATTGCAGTATCCACAATACTTGCATATCTAATTTCCAGAACATATGATGCTGAGATTTTCTGCTAGCATTTGGTTTTGATATATAACACACCAATATTTACTTCTCCTTGCTCTCTGTAAGCTCTAACTAAACTGATTCTGTGGAAGCTGAGGGACAGGTCTGTGTCGTTATCAGTGACAGACTTGGACAAGACATTCGGGGAGCCACAGCTCGATGCTGAGATGATCTGAAGAAACGTCCTGCAATACAGGATAAGCATTGATATCCTCCCCGCTCTAAGAGTTACTGTATAGTCTCTGCTCGCTCAGACTCACTGTATATCTGTTATATCACTTACCCCCGAATAAGGTTCATGCTCTATCTCCAAATAAGGCTCAGGCACAAATACTTTCTTCCTCACTTTCTCTGTCACCTACGCAATACCCTCCACACTAATAATACTACATGGATTCAAAACTGTCGACTGACTCATTCCAGACACCTCACATTTCCCCACAATTACACCAGCACTAACAGCAGGGTCACCCATTCCCACTCACCCTCCCTTTCTGCCATTCCAGGATGAAGAGCCTGGATAGGACTGCAAGGCAAAGTCGGGTGGTGGAGTGCCTGATATCCATTCCCTCACCCCCTCCCCCTGCCATGTGGGGAGGACACTGGTACGAGCCAGATAGGACTGGGACGCCTCATGTGGAGATTCTGAAACGTGCACGTCCCACCGACCAATTAAGGAGCAATGTTCAGTGAAAGACAATTCTCAGTTTAAACCTACTGGCAGTTCCAATGACAGTCCTTTGACTTCCAAAAAATAAAAGACACAGATACCTCACTGCTCAGAGACGCAGACACAGAAATACACAGAAGCATTGGTAAACACCCCAACATAAAAAAAAACACACAATACTTACAAGTAGATAGGCATACACACAAGTAGAAACACAGAGACATATACAGTCACATACAAATAGACACAAACACAGTTAAGAAACACACAGGCTGATACACAGACAGACAGATGTAGACACACGCACACGCAGACACACACACACTCAAACATACACACACACAGACAGATACACAGAGGAACAGAAACTAGTGTCATTAAGACACAAATCGATATGCTTTGGATTTGTAACGGGATCAAGGATTCTAGGGAGAAGGCAGAAGAATGAGCTTGAGGTACATATAAGCCATTATTGAACGGAATTTTAGACTCGATGGGGCGAATGAACTAATTCTGCTCCTTGTGGTGTTATGTTATCAGGTATTCTCTTTCTGAGACAGCAGCAGAGGCTGGAATTGATACATATTTGATTGGAAAGGGTCAGCGGCAATGTAGGGCAGGTTTAAAGTCTGGAATGTTTTATCTTTATTCATAATTATTGTGTCCTTATGTCTGAAAAGAAGTGATGATTTGATGTTAGGTTCAACACAGGTTAAAATAACGGGTCCCACAATGAAATAATGATGTCCATTTCTCTTTAGTGTTGTGCTGTCTGTGGTGTCCTCATCCTCAGGGAGCAGTGAAGACTCAGTTATTGAAGATATGCAACGCTGAGCCTGATTGATCTTTGCTGGACAGGAGAGTCAATGTTTACTGGGAACAGACAGGAGACGGATGGTCAGACACACTCGGATCAGCCGTGAGCATTCTGAATGGTGCAGCCAAAAGGCCAACTACTGCTCCTACCGCATGTGCTGTGCCCTCAGTCCACCCTCGAGGTTGTTACAGAGATATACTGCTGCCCCTACTCCATTTGTTATTCCCTCAATCCACTCCTCGATGCTATTACAAGGTAGGGGACCACCCTTTCAGTCAGACAGGATCGTTACAATGAGACAGGAGGAGACCATTCTGCCCCTCGAAGGAGTTACACAGGAATAGGGAATGAAGCAATTCAGCTCGTTGAGTACATTACACAGCTCAGGTGGAGACCATTCAACCCACCTTAGATGCTACACAGGAACAGGGAAGCTGTCGCTAACAGGAAATAGAGAGTTGAGATAAATGTTTATTTTCAGATCGCAAAGCTGTGACAAAACTATGTTGTGCTACAGAGATCGCTGTGGGATCATCAATGACAAATTATCTGTATCAAAGATCTTGAGGCAGGGAACTGAATGGTGTGAAGCTCAATTAGTGCATCACCAAAATGATCATTCAAGATGACGTCAAATGGAGGCACTGAATCTGCAATGTGGTACAGACAGGGAAGGTTGCTGTGGTTCTGTTCGCCGAGCTGGGAATTTGTGTTGCAGACGTTTCGTCCCCTGTCTAGATGACATCCTCAGTGCTTGGGAGCCTCCTGTGAAGCGCGCCTGTGATCTTACAACCGGAAGCGGCAGATTCAAACCACTACAAATGCCGGAGGTGAGTTCCAGCTGTCCGCTGCAGTGGTCGGTATATTGGGTCCAGGTCGATGTGCTTATTGATTGAATCTGTGGATGAGTGCCATGCCTTTAGGAATTCCCTGGCTGTTCTCTGTTTGTCCTACAATAGTAGTGTTTGTCCCAGTCGAATTCATGTTGCTTGTCAATCTGCGTGTGTGGCTACTCAGGATAGCTGGTCGTGTTGTTTCATGGCTAGTTTGTGTTCATGGATGCGGGTTGTTAGCCGTCTTCCTGTTTGTCCTATGTAGTGTTTTGTGGAGTCCTTGCATGGGATTTTGTACACTACTGTGTACACATACACCACCCTCCACCACCACCCTGTCTCCTGCCCTTAAGCAGATATACACAGAAACACACACTCATACAGAACCCTCCACCACCACCCTGGTTGCTGCCATTAATCAGATATACACAATAACACACACAAGCCTGCACAATCACACACTCTACAGCGATTAAATAGACATAAGCAGAAACACACACACATCACGACACCATCACCATGTCTCCTGCCATTAAACAGGCATGCATAGAAACACACGCACACAACCTTCCACTACTACAATGTTTTAGGCCATTAAACAGATATACACAGGAACACACATACACACACAAAACCCCTGACCACAGATTTGCTTCCTGTCATTAAGCAGATACACACAGAAACACACACACAACCCTCCACGACCATTCTGTCTCCGTTCATTAAACAGTTATATACAGAAACACACACTCACCACCCTATCTCCTGCAATTAAACAGATATTTACAGAAATATACAGACAATCCTCCACCACCGTCTCCTGTCATTAAACAGATATACACGAAAATACACACACATCCCTCCAAGACCACCCTTACTCCTGCCATTAAACAGATATACGCAGAAACACACCAATCTCCAACGTGACACTGTCTCCTGCTATTAAACAGATATACATAGAAATACACGCACACACAAAACCCTTGACCACCACCTTGTTGCCTGCCATTAAGCAGATATACAAAGAAACACATGCACAACCTTCAACCACCACCATGACTTCTGTCATTAAACAGTTATACACAGAGACACACACACCACACTTTACCACCAACCTGTCTCCTGCAATTAAACAGATATATACAGAAACATACATGCATATCTCCAGCACAACCCTGTCTCCTGTCATTAAACAGTTATACACAGAAAGAAACACACATCCCTCCACCACCACAATGTCTCCTATCATTAGACATTTATACACAGAAACACACACACACCACCCACAACCACCACTCTGTCTCCTGCTATTAAACAGATATAGAGCTGAACATTTGTTGCTGGTTAAAGCACAGCAGGTCAGGCAGCATCCAAGGAACAGGAAATTCGACGTTTCGGGCCAGAGCCCTTCATCAGGAGGCTCTGGCCCGAAACGTCGAATTTCCTGTTCCTTGGATGCTGCCTGACCTGCTGTGCTTTAACCAGCAAAAAATTTTCAGCTCTGATCTCCAGCATCTGCAGACCTCACTTTTTACTCACTAATTAAACAGATATACACAGAAACACACATACATACACAAACCTCTACCACCACCGTTTCCTGACATTGAATAGATATATGCAGAAACACACACACACACGCACAATGCTCCATAAACAACCTGCCCCCTGCCATTAAGCAGATATACACAGAAACACACACACAGCATCCTCCACCACCACCGTCTCTCCAGCCCTTAAGGAGATAAACACAGAACCACACACGCACACAACCCACCACGAACATCCTGTCTCCTGACATTAAACAGAAAGACACCGAAATCGATACACAACCCTCCACCACCACCCTGTTTCCTGCCGTTAATCAGATATACACAGAAACACACGCACACAACCCTCCACCACCACACTGTCTCCATCCCTTAAATCAGATATACACAGAAACACAGATACATACAGAAACCTCCACCACCATCCTGTTTCCTGCAATTAATCAGATATACACAGAAACAGATACACACAACCCTCCACCACCACAAGTCTGTCTCCTATCATTGAGCAGATACATACAGAAAAACATACACAAACATGCACCACCACTACCCTAACACCAGCACTAAACAGACAGACACAAAAAAAACACACAGGCAACCCTCCACCAACACTCTGTCTCCTGGCATTAAACAGATATACACAGAAACACACACACTAATATGATGGGCACGAGAGTACGGCTGTGTAAATGTGGGGACTGTGGGAAGGAATCAGTTACCCCTCCCAGCTGGACACTCACAGACATAGTCACACTGCAGAGAGGGTGGACCCCTGCCCCATGTATGGGAAGGGATTTATTTGATCTTACAATCTGCTAAGGCACCAGAGAGCACACAGAGGGTTGAGACCCTTCACCTGTTCCATGTGTTCACTCAATCCTCTGACCTGCTGAAACATCAGCGAGCTCACACAGGGGAGAGGCCATTCAGATGCTCAGTGTGTGTGAAGGGATGCAGTGATTCATCCTGCCCCCTGAGACCCCATCAGGTTCACACTGGGGAGGAGCTATTTACCTCTCTGTGTGACAAGGGATTTGCTGAGTCTTCAACACGACTGAGAGACCAGTGCGTGGACACAGGGAAGTGGTCATCCCCCTGCTCCGTGTGGGGTAGAGTTCACACATCACTGCAGGACTCTGATTCTGGAGTTACTGTTCATCAGAGTCAGGACTGGACCTTGTACATGATGGCACTGTTGGAGTATTGATGTTGGGGTTGTTATTCACATTAACTGGGCTGGTGTTGACTAAATTTATAATCACTACTTTCTGAACCTCAGGATGTCGCTCTGAGCAATTAGTCTCCACAAACATCGACGTGGCAATGAACAGGGATCATCGGTTTTGATTTAAATTGCGATGGTAGCATTGCTGATTCACAGCACCAGGTACAAGGTTGAGTCCAGCATTGTTAGATTGCCTGTGTAGAGTTTGCACATTCCCCTCCAGGTGGCCGGGTTACCTCCCACAGTCCAAGGACGTGCAGGTTATGTGAATCGGTCGTGATAAATTGTACAATGTCCTGGAATGTGTAGACTAGGTGGACCAGCCATGGGAAATGCAGTGTCACAGGGATGGAGTGCTCTGGGTGGGATGTTCTTCAGATGGTCGGTGGGATTTGATGGGCCAAGGCTCTCCTCCCACATTGTAGAGATTCTATTCTATGATTGAGGATAAAGGCTACACAGCAGGGTGTCCTTGGAGAAGGAGCATGTGGTGTGTATCAATGCTCTCGGTGCCTTTCGATAGAGGTGGGCATCGCAGGGGATACAGTGTTTTATTTCCACTGCTGCCCCCTCACCCCAAACTCTACTTTGATTTAGTCCTTTCCCACTGTGTCACTTGCAATGGTTTGCTTTGCCCATAATGGGCTTTGTTTGGTAACACGGGTGGTTTACTGCTGGTAATTATATATTAACAAAAAGCAAAATGGCGTAATGATGATTTTGATGGTGGGACAGTTGCTCAGCTGTATGTGATACACTTCTGGGTAGGAGAAACGGGGGAAAAATTAACGCTTCACAGCTCACAGAACGAATATTGAAAAGCAGTTAAATCAAACCAATGGTTCAGACAGGGAGGGAATATTTCGCTGGAGTTTGAGTAACTGGGAAGTGATGGTGTCCGGGAGTATACAGGATTTTGTTTTGCTGGGCATTTGAAATTTTCAAAACTGTTATATTCAGATAGTTTCGTATATTTTATTTTAGTTTTGTTTATTGTGTAATAAATATCTACAATATTTTAAAACCAAATTCACAAACCTGGGGTTAAAGACAGAAGTTAAATAAAATCCACTCACTGAAAACTGATGTGGAAGTGCAATCTCCTGGAGAATCCTTGCCCTGCCCATTTCTTCCTACCCGGGCTCCATGGCTATATACATTCCTGGGAGATAGGGGCAGGAGGAGGCCATACGGCCTTTCAACCTGCTCCACCATTCAATGGGAAACAGCTGAGCATCCAGCTCAGTCTCCTAGTCCTGCTGTGCTCCAATGCCCTTTGATGACTTTACCTCGAAGAACTATCTAAGTCCTCCTTTGGCTTTACTGCCTTTTGTTCCAGTGATGTTGCGGTGTTACTGTGTGGGTGTAGGCAGGGGTAATGTGATGGTTCTGCCTCCTGGAGGATACACTCAGCATTCTGTGGTAACATCAACCGGGTTTCAGCAAGTGGAGATAGAAACCATTTCCAGGATATGGGCATCACTGACTCAACCAGGATTTATTCCCCATCTCTAGTTACCCTTGAGAAGATGGTACTGAGCTGCTGTCTTGAACCATTCACAGTCCATTTGGCGCAGATAGATCGACAATGCTGTGAGGGAGAGTGTTGTAGGATGTTGGCCGAGTGATTCTCCAGCTTTGGTTCTTCAAATGCTGGTTAACTTAATCACACTCTGCACATGATTTTGAGATTTCAATCTGCAAATCTTCACCATCTAGCACCTTGTATAAAGGAATATGTACAGGTTAGAAATTCAGAACAGACCATTCTCTGGAATATCTTTTTACCCTTTCTTCCCCTGAAACTGTACATTTGTCCTCCAGCCAATCACAGTGTCAAATGCTTTCCGCTAATTACCCCAACGCACATACTCCAAAATCTGCCCATATTCTGTACATGTGCAGTGCCGGGCTTCCCGCACACACGTGGTCCCTGCCTCAGGGATTATGGGAGTTGTAGTCCCCATGAAGCCACTGGGAGACATGTTTCTGGATAGTGAATGAAAAGTGTGGGCTGGAGGGTGTTGTGTATAAGATCCCCAGACACACAGGACACATGGGCTGTTACTGGATTTTACGGAGACACCTGCTTCCACAACCTGATTTCTGACATCAGAACATAGATTCAGCCAATTGTGGGTGGGGAGGTTAATAAGGGGTAGCAGATTTTAAGCAGAGGTAGCCGAGTGGTTTGCACTGCTGCCTCACAGCGTCAGGGACCTGGGTTTGATTTCAGCCTTAGGCGATTGTGTGGAGTTTACATGTTCTCCCCATGTCTGCATGAGCTTCCTCTCACAGTGCAAAGATGTGTAAGTTAGGTGGATTGCCTATGCTAAATTGCCCACAGTGCCGGTTAGACAATTAGCCATGGGAAATGCAGGGTTCCAGGTGGATCTGAATGGGATGCTCATCGTATGGTTGGTGTGGACTCGCTGGATGAATACCCTGTTTCTGCACTATAGGGACTCTATTCTATTTTCATGAAGAAGAATGCACTTATCTCAATGTGCTGTGAATCTGTAGAATTCCCTATTCAAAATGTGGTGGATGCCAGGCCAATGAGCAGATTTAATGAAGAGATACAGATGTTTAATTTGCAATGAGATGAAGAGTGAGAGAGAGCAGGCGTGAAAATCCAGCTGAGACCGAGGTGAGCTCAGTCATCACCGTATTAAATGGTGGGGCTGGTTCGAAGGGCTGCATTGCCTCTCCTGTGCCCAGTGCTCATCTTCTTACGGTAATAACTGGAAAGCTGGATCCAAAACTCTCCACCTTCACCAAAGGAGATTTTTGGAAAATACAAGATAATCAGGTGGATTAGCATTCATACTTAGATAGTGAGGAAGCGTGTAGAAGGCAATGATTTTGTAATTTTAACTTGAGGGGAGACAGTGATTTATGGTTTTAGACTGTGTAGTACATTCACACCGTCCAGAATACTCTGTTGTGAATATCTATCCTATACTTTACCACAAAACCAAGGTCTCTGACAATGAAATCCAGAACATCCTGGAAACACCGCCTCACCTCGTAATCTGATAAAAGACTTCTGATAAGTCTGGTTGAACTTAGAACACAGATGGACAGCTGGAAGATTAGATCCAAGCCCAAGATCCAGTGCTTAAACAAAGGAGACTCCAATAGGATGAGGCAGGAGTTGGCTAATGTAGACTGGAAACAAAGACTTCATGGTGGGAAAGTTGACGGACAGTGCGGGAATATCAAAGCAATTTTTCGAAGTGCTCAGCAAAAGTATATATCAAGAAAAGGAAGGACTGTAGGAAAAGGAGTAATCTGCCCTGGGTGGCTCAGGAAATAAGTGAGTCTATCGAATTGAAATAGAAGGCATACAAATCGGCAAAGACCAAGGAGACATTAGAACATTAGAAAAACGTTAAAGATCAACAGAAAGCTAGATGGGATTAGGGGGAGGAATGTGATTAGTAGCTATCCACAGGGCTGGAATAGCTGTTTACACTGCTAGAGGGGAACTTATTGTGTGGGGAACATATGACTTCTGTAATTGTTGAAGCACTTAGCTGTTACCATAGAGATAATCCTGATCATGTTAAAAATCACAGCACACTCCAAAAGCTTGTACTTCCAAATAAACCTGTTGGACTATAACCTGGTGTTGTCTGATTTATAACTTTGTCCACCCCACCCCAAAACCGGCTCCTCCACATCAGAATCCTGATAGACAGCACCACTGAGGGGACGTGGGTGTGTGTGTGTGGTTTAACCACAAAGTGCTGAATTGAACTAGACTTTCTAACTGCCGTTGCTATGGAGATAATACTGAGAGACAGTCTCTATTCAAAGTCCCAAACCACAAATGTATAAGAATGGGAGCTGTACATCGGACAGGCGGGGAGTTATCTCATGCTGCCTGAAGGCATTTCGCATGTACGCTATCCATGTAACTGCCATTTCTCATCAATAAAGACTCAAAGACCACTCAGAGTTCTGTACCTAGTTATTCCTATCCAGCAGGGTTCAGGAATATGAGTACACAGCAGTCAGTCTTCACAGTGGAGGATACGAAGAACATGCCAGTAATTGATAAGGAGACGGAGGAAGGTGAGGACCTAGAAATAACCATTATCACGAAAGAGTTAGAGCTGGGCAAGCTAATGGAGCTAAAGGTAGATAAGTCTCTTTGCCCTGATGGAATACATCCCAGGATATCAAAGTTAGTGGGAGAAATAGCAAATGCACTTAGAATCATAGAATCCTGTAGCAGAGACAGGCCCCAAACTGGCCCATGCCGACCAGAATGTCCATCCACACTAACCCCATTTTCCTGCATTGGCCCATCTGCTTCTGACCCTTTGCTATCCATGTATTTGTCCACATGCCTTTTACATGTTGTTAATGTATCCACCTCAACCACTTCCACTGGCACCTCATTCCATATACATACCACCCTCTGTGTAAAACAGTTGCCCCTCAGCTTCTCTTTTATTCTTTATCCTCTAACCTTAATCTGATGCCCTCCACTCCTTGATTCCCTGGGAAAAAGACTGAGTGCATTCACCTTACCCAAGCCTCTCATGATCTTATACACTTCCAGAAAAGATCGCCCCTCAGTTTCCTCTGCTCTAAACAAAAAAAAAATCATCGTTTGTCCAACCTCACCCTATAACTCAGATCTCTGAGCCCTGGCAACATATTTGTAATTTTTCTGCACTTTTTACAGTTTAATAACTGAAACCTACACTGCATTCATCATATTCCAGTATTTCCCCACGGCGCTGAAACCGACGTGACAACGCCAATGGATTTCAATCCATGATCGAGAATTAACTCATTTACAACAATCCCATTTTCATAGTGTCTCACATGGGGCAGGTATCCTTGTCTCTTTCTGGTTGCATGGTTCATTAAAGACTTGTCTTTCTACAAAGCAAGGCTGTGGCTTAATTGTTCCTGGGAAATGTGCCATGATTTTTCAGTCTTCCAAAAACAAATGAAATCTCTCTCCAGTCACCATGCTGACATGGACTTGGCTGTGTCTCAGTACTTTTCCAGTCACACAGATTCGGAATATTCACCACACACAGAATACACACCTTCCACATGAAAAGACCAATGATATTCAGATCAGCACGGATCAAGTGACTATCAGATCTGAACATGAAGTTCAATTTGAATTTCTCATCCACAAATCCACCCTTTCAGTACCATACAACAGAGCACACAAGTTACCACTGTTAACACAAGATGGAAATTCATAAGATAATGATAGTATTAAACTGTGGTATCCTTGTTCCCCCAAAGCTTTCAATTGTAGTGTCACAATTGCTCTCTTCTGTGAACTGAAATCCAAACCCATCTCCTCACTCTTTTCCTCCACACCCAGATCTCACGCCCTCTATCCTCTCTTTGAATTCAGTTTCCTAGCTCCTGTCTGCAGACTAAGAACCAAATCAATGACTCTGACTCTGAGTCCACCGGGTTGGGGGGGGGGGGGGGGGGGTGGGATGGGGGTGTTGGTGAATCCTCTGATGACAACCATCCTGCATACACTGCTTCCTGCACACTCTGGCCAAAATCCATCTTACTGAAATGAACAAAATTAGAACTTTAATTGCAGGCCCATCCTTGTCCCTTTCCGTGACAACCCTGAATCTTCACAAGAGAGTTCTCATAACTTGCTGCAAAATGCTGCACCACTGATAGTCTGATCACGTCAGGGTACCAGGACAGGCGCCATTCCCCTGGGTCCTGCGCCCAGAGGGAGGATGTTGCCAATGATAGATTAATGCTGAAAATGTGTTGCTGGAAGAGTGCGGCAGCTCAGGCGGCATCCAAGGAGCAGGAGAGTCGATGTTTTGGGCATGAGCCCTTCTTCAGGAATGCTCCTTGGATGCTGCCTGACCTGCTGCGCTTTTACAGCAACACATTTTCAGCTCTGATCTCCAGCATCTGCATTCCTCACTTTCTCCTAAATGATAGATCAATCCCACACACCCACAGCCTCCCTCCCTGGCACTGTCCCGTAACTGTGCATACTCCCACAATTGGCCAGCACTGTGCCCGTGCACTGGTCTCCCCTCCTATAGCACATGCTCCAGATCATACAGGAGCCTGGGTGATTGACAGCAGCTGCTGCCCAATATATCAGAATCCCTACAGTATGGAAACAGGCCCTTCGGCCAAACAAGTCCATACCGACCCTCCAAACAGTAACTTACACAGACCTATTCCCCTACCCTATATTTACCCCTGACTAATGTAACTAATACTATGGGCAATTTAGAATGGCCAAATCACCTGTACTGCACATCTTTGGATTGTGGGAGGAAGCCTGCTGAGACACAGGGAGAATGTGCAAACTCCAGGTTTGGCCGGAATCGAACCCAGGTACCTGGTGCTGTGAGGCACCACTGAGCCGTCTCTATAGACGGGAGGGGGCAGGGCTGCAGGACTGGGATAATGGGATAGTAAACAATGAATGAATGTGGAGGACACTGGGGAATGGACAGGTCAGTGAGGGACAGGATCAGTGAAGCAGCAGGAGGGGATCTAAATGAGCAATGGGAGAGTCTGACAGGAGAGAAGCTACAGGAAGGTTCTGTTTAGAGGTTCAGGCAGGGACAGCTGGGAGACAGTATAGTGTGGTGGCTTGGGCATGTTTTATAATCATCCTCTTCAAAGATGCTGTCACTCAACTCTGAACCCGATCCTCCTGGTCCAGAGGTAAGGACACTGCCACCATTTCCTGGTGGGCAAGGGATACAGGGACTGCCTTTCATAAAGGAACTCACCTATGTTGGTGATATTGACAAGACTCATACACAGTCACTGACAAAATGCTGGTGTACTTGAACTTCATCCAATGTGTGCAGGAGGGTTTCCTGACACAATATGCAGACAGGCCAACAAGAGGTGAGGCTATACTGGATTTGGTTCTAGGTAATGAACCAGTCCAGGTGTTAGACTTGGAGGTAGGTGAGCACTTCGGGGACAGTGACCACAACTCGGTGACTTTTACTCTAGTGTTGGAGAGGGATAAGTGTGCACTGCAGGGCAGGAGTTCTAGCTGGGGGCAGGGAAATTATGATGCGGTGAGGCATGACTTAGGATGCGTGGTTTGGAAAAATAGGTTTCAACAGAAGAACATAAATGATATGTGGGGATTGTTCAAGGAACAGCTATTGGGTGTCCTTGATAAGTATGTACCAGTCAGGCAGGGAGGAAATGGTCTTGTGACGGAGCCGTGGTTTAATAAGGAATTGGAATCCCTTGTGAAAGGGAAGACGGCGTCCTATGTAAGCATGAGGCGTGAAGGTTCAGTTGGGGCGATTGAGAGTTATAAGGTACCAGGAAGGATCTGAAGAGAGAGCTAAGAGCAGCGAGAAGGGGACATGAAAAGTCCTTAGTTGGTAGGATTAGGGAAAACTCAAAGGCTTTCTATAGGTATGTCAGGAATAAAAGGATGACTAGGGTAGGTATCGGTCCAGTAAAGGATAGTAGTGGAAAGTTGTGCGTGGAGGCGGAGGAAATTGGAGAGACACTGTATCAATACTTTTCATCAGTATTAACTCAGGAACAGGACACTGTTGCTGATGTGAATATTGAGTCACAAGTGATTAGAATGGATGGCCTTGAGGTATGTAGGGAAGAGGTCTGGGGAATACTGGAAAGGATGAAAATAGATAAGTCCCCTGGGCCTGATGGCATTTATCCTAGGATCCTCTGGGAAGCTAGGGAGGAGATAGCGGAACCATTGGCCTTGATTTTTATGTCATCATTGTCTACGGGAATAGTGCCAGAAGACTGGAGGATAGCGAATGTGGTCCCCTTGTTCAAGAAGGGGAGTAGGGATAGCCCGAGTAACTATAGGCCAGTGAGTCTCACTTCTGTTGTGGGCAAAGTCTTAGAGAGAATTGTAAGGGATAGGATTTATGAACATCTGGATAGGAATAATGTGATCAAGGATAGTCAGCATGGTTTTGTGAAGGGCAGGTCGTGCCTCACAAACCTTATTGAGTTCTTTGAGAAGGTGACCAAGGAAGTGGACGACGGTAAAGCAGTAGATGTGGTGTATATGGATTTTAGCAAGGCGTTCGATAAGGTACCCCATGGTAGGCTAATGCAAAAACTATGGAGGTATGGCATTGCGGGTGCATTAGAGGTTTGGATTAGGAATTGGCTGGCTGGAAGGAGACAGAGGGTAGTTGATGGACTAGGTTCATCTTGGAGTGCAGTTACAAGTGGCGTTCCACAAGGATCTGTTTTGGGAGCATTGCTGTTTGTCATTTTTATAAATGACCTAGAGGAGGGGCTTGAAAGCTGGGTGAGCAAGTTTGCAGATGACACGAAAGTCGGTGGAGTTGTGGACAGCGAAGAAGGATGTGGCAGGTTACAGCGGGATATAGATAAGTTGCAGAGCTGGGCAGAAAGGTGGCAAATGGAGTTCAATGTAGCTAAGTGTGAAGTCATTCACTTTGGTAGGAGTAACAAGAAGATGGATTACTGGGCTAATGGTAGGCTACTTGGTAGTGTGGATGAGCAGAGGGATCTTGGTGTCCATGTACACAGATCTCTGAAAGTTGCCACTCAGGTAAATAGTGCTGTGAAGAAGGCATATGGTGTACTGGGCTTTATTGGTAGAGGAATTGAGTTCCGGAGTCCTGAGGTCATGTTGCAGTTGTATAAGACTCTAGTGCGGCCTCAGCTGGAGTATTGTGTGCAGTTTTGGTCGCCATACTATAGGAAGGACGTGGAGGCATTGGAACGAGTGCAGAGGAAGTTTACCAGGATGTTGCCTGGCATGGTAGGAAGATCGTATGAGGAAAGGCTGAGGCACTTGGGGCTGTTCTCATTGGAGAAAAGAAGGTTTAGGGGAGATTTGATAGAGGTGTACAAGATGATTAGGGGTTTAGATAGGGTAGACAGTGAGAACCTTTTTCCGCTAATGGAGTCAGCTGTTACTAGGGTACACAGCTTTAAATTAAGGGATGGTAGGTATAGGACAGATGTTAGGGGTAGATTCTTTACTCAGCGGGTTGTGAGTTCATGGAATGCCCTGCCAGTAGCAGTGGTGGACTCTCCCTCTTTATGGTCATTTAAGCGGGCATTGGATAAGCATATGGAGGATAGTGGGCTAGTGTAGGTTAGGTCGGCTTTGGTCGGCGCAACATTGAGGGCCGAAGGGCCTGTACTGCTCTGTATTTTTCTATGTTCGAATATTAACACCTATAACTGGGCAAAGCAGACCCCGATATACAGAGTTAAATCCTGGATATTAATAACAGCTTTGTGCATGGGAAATCATGTCTCATGAATTTGACTCAGTTTTTTTGAAAAAGTAACAAAGAGGATTGTTGAGGTGAGAGCAATAACATGGTCTACAAGGACTTCAGCAAGGCGTTCAACGAAGTTCCTCATGAGAGACTGGTCAGCAAGGTTAGATCGTATGGAGTACAGAACTGGCTCGAAGGTAGAAGACAGAGGGTGCTTTTCAGGCTGTGACCAGTGGAGTGTCACAAGGGTCGGTGCTGGATCCACTACATTTCGTGATTTATATTAATGATTTGGATGTGAACATAAGAGGTATTGTGAGTAAGTTTGCAGATGACACCAGAATGGGAGGTGTAGTAGACAGTGAAAAAGTACAAGGGGATCTGGATCAGTTGGGTGAATGGGCTGAGGAGTTCAATTTAGAAAAATGCAAGCTGCTGCATTTTGGGAAAGCAAACTTTAGCAGGACTTATACAGTTAATAGTAAGTTCATAGGGAGTGCTGCTAAACAAAGAATCCTTGGAGTGCAGGTTCATAGTTCCTTACAAGTAGAGTAGCAAGTAGATAGAATAGTGAAGAAGGCAGTTGGTCTGCTTGCCTTTATTGGTCAGACCATTGAGTGTAGCGGTTGGGAGGTCATACTGCGGCTGTACAGGACATTGATTCTGCAACTTTTGTAATATTCCATGCAATTCTGGTCTCCTTCCTATCAGATGGATGTTCTCAAACTTGAAAGGTATAAGAAAAGAATTATAGGATGTTGCCAGGGTTGGATAGGCTGCTTTCCCTGAAGCATCAGAGGCTGAACGGTGACCTGAAAGAAATTTTTAAAATCAAACCGGGCATGGGATAGGGTAAATAGACAAGATATTTTCTCTGCGGTGGGGGAGTATGGAACTAGGGGACTGGGAGGGGAGGGTAGGCAGAGAGGGTGGGTGGATCGAGAGGGGTGGGGCAGAAATGGGTGGGGACAGAAAGTGGGATTAGAGAGGAGGGGCACAGACGTGGCGGAGAAGAGAGGAGATGGGTGTGCAACCGACTGAGTGGGGGGCGACTGACAGAGAGGGGGGACAGACCGAGGGGGCGATTATGATCAACAAAGGGCTGACCGACAGAGAGGGGGCAAAACAGACAGAACGGGGAGAGACGGGGAGGGGGGGGGGGAGACAAACAGAGAGGGGGACGATGGAGAGTTATTTTATAGATCTACTCCTCCTCACCCTAATTCCGTCTGAAGGGCTCAGAGCAGCTGCAAAATTCCTGGAAAGTAGAGTTTCAGTGAGATCAACTGCATTGGAATGTGCTGATCAATAAATGGACTCTGGTTCGATTCCACTGTCTGTGTGGTGTTTGCACATTCTCCCTGTGTCTGCGTGGGCTTCCTCTGGGTGCTCTTAATTCCCTCCCACAAATCCAAAGACATGCAGGTTAGCTGGATTAGCTTTGGGTAATGGTAGGTTACAGAGTTTGGCTGGAATGCTGTTCCAGTGTTTGGTCTGGTCTCATGGGCCGAAAGGCCATTTCCACACTCTGGATTCTGTCACTGAGTATAGGTGTTAGGAGGTCACGTGTGGCTGAGTAGGGCATTGGTGAGGCCAGTTTTAGAACACTGCATTCAATTATAGTCTCCCTGATTTCAGAAAGATGTTATCAGAATAGGACTCAACCTCTTAATGGCAAGTTCTTGGGAAGTGTTGACAAACAAACAGACCGTGCAGTGTAGGTTGATAGTTCCTTGAAAGTGTGGTTTAAGGTAGACAGGTCGGTGAAGGTGGTGTTTGGTATGCTAGCTGTTATTGGACAGTGCATTGAGTATAGGAGTTGGGAGATCATGTTTCGGTTGTACAGTTTATTGGGTCGGCCACTTTTGGAATCTCCACACTGCTTTCAATTCCAGTCTCCCTGCTATAGGAAAGATGTTGGGAAACTTGCAAGTGTTCAGAAAATTTTACTAGGGTGTTGCCAGTGTTGGAACATTTGAACCACAGGGAGAGGCTGAATAGGCTGAGGCTATTTCCCCGCAGCACTGGACACTTTAGGTGGTTTTATCCAACTTCATAAAATTATGAGGAGCAATGATAGGGTTTCTTTTATCCCAGGGTAGGGGAGTCAAACGGATAATGTAAATCTTTTTTCCAAGGTGGACATGACAAATTCTAGAGCCACAGATTTAAGAGGAGAGGGGGCAAGTTTAAAGGAAATGAAAGCCGAAACAACTGCAGATGAGAAACAGAAGTTTCTAGAAAAGCGCATCAGATCTAGCAGCATCTGTGAAAACAAATTAGAGTTAACGTTTCTGAGGAAGTGTGACCAGACCCGAAACTTGAACTGATTTTTCATCACAAATGCTGCATGACCGGCTGAGCATTTCCAACAACATCTGTGCAAGTTTAAAGGGAGTTGTGTCAGGCAAGTATCTTGTACAGAAGTTGAGAAGTGACTAGAATGTATTCTCCTGGGAGAAGGGAAAAGCAGAAACAATCAATTTATGAGGCATTCGGACAGACCCATAAGCAGGCATAGATTGGCAGGGATATGGATCATGTTACAGAGAGATGGAATTAGTTTGGAATGGCATCATGATCTGCACAGAGACGATGGGCTGATTACTCTGGTGCTGTAACTGTTATGTTTTCTAGGGGGTAGAATGTTTTTTGAAGAAGTAACAAAAATGATTGATGAGGGCAGACTGGTTCGGAAGTTTTCTCATGGGAGACTGGTGAGCAAGGTTACATCTCATGGAATACAGGGGAAGCCAGCTATCTGAGTGCAGAACTGGCTCAAAGGTAGAAGGCAGAGTGGTGGTGGAGGGATGCTTTTCAGACTGTATGCCTGTGGAATGTCACAAGGAATGGTGCTGTATCCACTATTTTTCGTCATTTATATCAATGATTTGGATGTGATCATCGGAGGTATTAGTAAAGTTGCAGATGATGCCAAAATTGGAGGTTTAGTGGACAGTGATCAAGATACCAAGGCTGCAATGTTTCCTGCAACTGTCACCATTTCAGATGCTGCCTGACCTGCTGAGGATCTCCAGCACTTTTTGTTTTTATTAGAGATTTTCACCATTTTGCTGAAGCACTTGGAGTCAGAGAGCTGTACAGTTCCATATTTCGTTGACTCTCATTCCTGTGATGTCAGGACTGATGGATGAAGGGGGACTCAATCCTCGTTTAATCCTTCTTTCTTTAGGCTTTCTGAGCTGCTGACTACATCACTAATATTCTACCTCCCACTCACTGATCTGAAACTGACTCATCTAAACTGACAGTTTAGTTCCCATCCCCCTGCCAGACTAGTTAATACCTCACCAATGGAACTGGCAATAGCCACCCCAGGCGATTTGACCCAGCCCTGCCCAGGGGGAACCGGTCAGGCTGGTACAGATCCCAACTAACCCAGGAGCAGTCCCAGTGCCTGAAGAATCTAAACCCTTCTCTGGTACACCATTTCTCCAGCCACACATGCAGCTGGTCAACCTCTTATTCCTGCTCTCAGGAGCAGATGGCACTGGGAGCAAGTCTAACATCATTACATTTCGGGAGCTGCATTTTAATGTGTCCCTGCGTTCCCAATATCCAATTTTCAGACCCTCATCCCTTTGTTTAGCGATGTCGTTGGTATCTGTGTGTTCCACAACCTCGGGCTGTTTACCTCCCGCTCCAGAATGTCCTGGAGCCACTTGATATCGTGGATCATGGCACCAGGGAGACAACACAGCATCCTGGATTCATTGCTGTGGCCAGAGAAGTGCCTTATGTAAACCTGACTATTGAATCCCCCGTTTCTTCCCGTTCTGGGCAGCAGAGCGATCTATGGTGTCATGAACTTGTTTGTTGCTGATTTCCCCTGAGACCGACACACACACACCCACACACCCATCCACACACACACACACACACCCACCCACACACGAATTCCAAGCAGTATACAGTATCTATTTGGGAAGGGAATAACCACTGGGAACTCCTGCACTCCCTTTCTGAGTCTTTTACTTGATCGGATGGTCACCCATTCCCTTTCTGCCTGTGTAACCCTCACCTGCAGTGTGACTAACTCACTGAACGTGCTGACCATAACATCTTAGTATTGCAGATGCTCCACAGCGAGTCCACTCACAGCTCCAGATCCGAAAAGCAGTTTTCCAGTAACTGCTGATGGGCACATTTCCTGCACACACAGCCGTCAATGACACTGGAATCATCCCTAATTTTCCCACATTGTACAAGAGAAGCACACCATGGGTCTGAGGTCTCCTGTCACAGAGGCTCTCTGGATTCAGTTAGTTACTCCCATTAAGAGAATTTAATGGAGCGAGCAATCTTCCTTCCATTTAAACATTTCCATTATAATCAAAGTCCCGTATTCTTTACTTAAGCTGATATGTTCTACTTTTAAAAACTGTTACAAAATCTCCTCAGATATTGCTGACAAACTGGCTGTTCCGATTGGGACCATGTGAATGTCTGAATGGCCTGAACTAAAACTGAGTTTCAGCTTCACCTTCTCCCTGTCTCCCCTCATTCTGTTTACACCCAACTTCAAAACACTGTCATTGAGCCAAGCAGCTCTCAGTGCAGCCCTGTCATTTTCACTGTCTGCTCACACCTAAACTGCCCTCAGCCTCCTGCACTGTTCCAATGCATCTCAATGACAGCTCAGGAACAGCATCTCCTCTTTCAATTCAGCCCTTTGTAACCCCAGAGTCAACAGGGACTTCAGCAGTTTCTGGATGAACAGACAGTTGTCAGAATCTGGAACATTCCACCCGAAATGGTGCTGGAATTAAGGGATTTAAATGAGAAGTTTGCAGGGAATTGAAAATAAGGAGTTTACAGGTTAACATCATGGAGTGAGTGATTGTAGGAAATGTCAGATTTAGAACCAAAGAGATGAAGTGCAATTTGGATAAATCTGTGCTCCCTCTCAAGCCAATAAAAACACTGAGCTACCAGTGACCTGCCACTTTAACACATGAGTCTGTTCCCGGGCCAACATCTGTCTCATTCTGACTGCATTGTTCCAGGGAAGCTTGATGCAAACTGGCAGAACACTCTAGAACATACCAAATGGACCCGTATGTCAAGGTCAGCAATTTTCTCCCACGTGGTCAACAATACCCTTCAGTGTATTCCCACCACTTCCCGCACCTCTGCCTCTTGAACCGCAGCAAGGATAGAACCCCCAAGTCCTCACTTTTCAGCCAGATACAACACATCTTCCTCTGCCATTTCCACCACTTACAATTAGACCCCACCAACAGAGATATCTTTCCCTCCACACCCCTTTCAGCATTCCTCACAGACCATTCCCTGTGACTTCCGCATTAGATCCATGCTCCCCACCAACCCATCCTCCACTCCCGACACTTTTGCTTTCCACTGCAAGGGGTGCAAAACCTGTGCCCACACCTTCCCCCTCACCTCCATCCAAGGCACCAAAGGTTCCTTCCACATCCAGCAGAGATTTTCCTGTACATCCAAACACGTCACCTATTGTGTTCATTGCTCTCTAAAATGGGGAGACAGGACGCCAACTTGCAGAATATTTTAGGGAACCTTTCTGGGAGACATGCACCAAATAACCCCACTGTCCTGTGGCAACCATTTCAACTCCCCCTCCCACTCTGCCAAGTTCATGCATGTCCTGGGCCACCTCCACCACAAAATCCTAGCTACATGACTCTTGGAGGAAGAATACCTCATTTTCCATCTTGGGACCGTTCAACCATAGAATCAACATTTTGTCATTTCCCCTCCCCCCACCTAATCCCAGATCTAACCCTCCAACTCAGCACCACCCTCTTGAACAGTCCCATCCAGCCACCTTCCTTCCCAATTATCCACTCCACCCTCTCACCATTACCCCCCACCTGCATATTCCTATCGCCCACCCAGCTACCTTCATTCCAGCCCCACACACCCATCCTATTATCTGTCAGCCCTCTTACTCACCCTCTCATTCCTGATGAAGGGCTTAAGCCCAATATGTCAATTCTCCTGCTCCTTGGATACTGTCTGACCTGCTGTGCTTCTCCTGTGCCACACTTTAACATAAGCTGGAAGAACAACACCTCATCTTGTACTTGTGGATCCTGGCCTCAACAGTGAATTCATTAATTTTAGGTCCTAAGTCTCCCATGTCCTCGCGGCCTAGCTCCCCACCCCATAGACCAGGCCTTGTTATGACAGCCTGCCATTATACACCACCTATGGTTAGCCACTAACAGTCTCCATTAACATCTATTCACCCTCCCCCAGCCAGATCATTATCCATTCCTTTGTTCAACTGCTCCTCTCTCTCTCTCTCTCTCTTTGGAATCCATCACCACCTATCATTTACTCCTCAACCTTCTGCATATAAACCGTCATTTTTTCTCAGTTACATCGGTTCTGAGGAAGGGTCATCGGATTCAAAATGTTAGCTCTGATTTCTCTTCACAGATGCTGCCAGACCTGCTGAGCTTTTCCAGTATCTTCTGGTTGTTGTTTCTGATTTAAACATCCACAGTTCTTTTGGTTTTCATTTACTTGGAGTTTCTAATTCAGGTCTAGCAGCCTACATCGTGTGTTTATAAACCCTCCCAGTCCACACTAACTCCATTTCTCTCCCAGTCTGTGCAGTGTCTCCCACTCCCTGGGTCTCTTCACCGCCCCCGCCCCGTGACACTGCACCTGCACCGCTCATGGTCACATGTTGGCCTGTTGGCAACACCTCTCATTCACTCCCATTGGCTGGAGGATTACACCAACTCTCCTATTGGTCTGAAGCTGCTGTCAATCAGCCAGGCCCCATTGTGACATGAGTGGTTGGATCATCCCAGGAGTGTGGGAGGCTGAGGGGTGACCTCAGAGGTTGATAAAATCATGAAGGGCAGGAATGGGATAAATAGACAAGATCTTTTCCCTGTGGTGGGAGATTCCAGAACTAGAGAGCATAGGTTTAAGGTGAGAGGGGAAAGATATAAAAGGGACCCGAGAGAGAACTTTTTTCATGTAGAGGGTGGTGGGTGTATGGAAGCTTCCGTCAGGGGAAGTGGTGGCATCTAGTACAGTTACAACATCTGAAAGGCATCTGGATGGGTATATGAATAGGAAGGGTGCAGAGGGATATGAGCCAACTGCTACCATATCGTACTAGATTAGGATAGGATATCTGGTCGGCACGGACAAGTTTGACTGAAGGGTCTGCTTCCATGCTGTATATGTCTATGGCTCTGCCCTGGGATGAGCTTCATCATTCACAGTGAATGGGGCAGTAGCACAGAGCACAGGGGCTGGGGGCTATTCAGCCCATTGGGGCTGTACTCTCTCCCTCTCGAGATGGTGCCAATCCGCCCTTACTCCCCTCCCATTTACATGTGGCCCTCCAAATTTATCCTCATATAGTTACATTCCAGAGATGTACAGCGCAGAAACAAACCATTTGATGCAACTCGTCCATGCCACCCAGATATCCTAAATTAATCTCGTCACATTTGCCAGCACTTTGCCCATATCTTTCTAAACTTTTCCTAATCACGTACCCAGTCAGATGCCTTTTAAATGTTGTAATTGTACCAGCCTCCACACTTTCTCTGGCAGCTAATTCCATAAACATACCACGTCCACTTTGAAAACATTGCCCCTTAGATCTGTTAGGACGGGCAACCGTCCCCGTGTTCGTTTGAAGGAGAGAAACACTGGATCTGATTCAAAATATAAGCTGGTTTAATGAGAGAGAGACGTACACAAAAAATACAGTGAGGTGTTTACCGCTCACTGGAGAAAGCGCCTTCTGATCTATTGTTCTCTTTGTCTAGCTTTTTAGCCCCTCGCATCCCAGTGCTACATCCTTATTTGGTAGGATACGATATACTCTTATGGGATTGGTCCCAAAGCTGATAACATTCTGTTACCTCAGTATGAGCTACGTGCAATCTAACACGGTTTCAATGTCCTGTTATCTGTTCACCCTCCCTGGGGCCTCATTATACCATCAGCTTTTCAGTCTGTTCTTAGTGTAACATAATGGCTTACTGTTGTCTAGTGAAGCTAACATGTTCCAGACTTGCTAATACTACCTTACGTGAGCACTACCTAACAATAAAGTTTCTTACACTGCCTAACCTTAATAATGGATCTCAACAGATCCCTTTAAAATCTTTTCCCTCACACCTTAGGCTTGTGCCCTCTAGTTTTGTACTCACTTAACTTTGGGAAAAGACCTGGTTGTTCACCCTATCCATGTCCTTCACGATTTTATTGACCTCGAAGGTTATCTCTCATCATTTGATGCTCCAGGGAAAACAGCCCCAGCCTATTCAGCCTCTCCCTTCGCTCAAACCCTCAACCCTGGCAACACCTTTGCATCTCTTTTCGGAATCGTTTCAAGTTTTGTAATATCACTCCTGGAGCAGGGAGACCAGGACAGAAAGCAGAATTCCAGAAGTGGCTGAATCAATGTCCTGCAGAGCTGCAAAATAATGTCACAACTTCAATTCTCAATGCACTGACCAAGAAAGGCAAGTACACCAAACGCCTCCTTCACTACCCTGCCTATCCATGATTCCACTTTTAAAGAACTATGAACCTGCACCTCAAGGTCTCTTTGTTCAGCAACAATCCCCAGGACCTTCCCAGTAAATGTATAAGTCCTGCCCTGATTTGTTTTTCCAAAATGCAGGACCTCACATTTATCTGAGTTACACTCCATCTGCCTCTCCTCAACCCATTTGATTGAAGTCCCATTGGACTCTGAGGTAACCTTCTTCCCAATCCACTGCACCTCCAATTTGGTGTCTATGTAAAGTCACTAACCATAACTCCTATTTTCACATAGAAATCATTTATATAAATGAAAAGCAGTGAACCCTGCACCGATCCTTACACCATATTGCTCATCAGAGGCTTCCAGTCCGAAAGGCAACCCTCCACCACTACCCTCTGTCTCCAAGCTTACAGCCAATTTTGTAACCAAATAGCTAGTTCTTCCACCTTGAATGTCTTTCTGAAGTACAAGTTAGTGATTTCCATGCACAAAGCCATGCTAACTATCCCTAATCATTTCTTACCTTCCCAATTACATCTAAATCCTATCCCTGAAAAGCCCTTCCAACTTACCTGACTCCAGATTCACCAGTGTATTGTTCCCTGATCTTTCCTCATCACCTTTCTCAGATAATGGCTCCCGTCTTCCAGCACCTCAGTGATGCAAATATCTCAGCGAGGGGCCCAACTATCACTTCCCTAGCTTCCCACAAAGTTCTGGGATACACCTGATCATGTATCAGGGATTTATCAATCTTGATGCATTATACAAGTTCCAGTGCCTCCTCCTAACTAATATGGATGCTTGTCAAGTTATCCCTATTTATTTCTCCAAACTCTCTCACTTCCATATCCTCTTTCAGTAAAAGCTGACATGAAATACGTAGATGGTATCTCTCCTGCCTCCTGCAGATCCATAGATAGCCTTGTTGATCTTTGAGGGTTTCTATTCTCTGCCTGGTTACTCTTTTGTCCTTAGTATATTTCCAGAATCTCTTTGGATTTTCCCCAAACCCATTTCACAAAGCTCTCTCGTCCCCTTTTTGCCCTCCTAGTTTCCCTCGCGTATACACCTACTGCCCCTATACACCTCCAGGTATTCACACAAACCCAGTTGTCTGTACCTGCCATATCCCCACTTCATTTTCTTGACCAGAGCCTCATTTACTCTCGACAAGCAACATTCCCTGCACCTCCCAGCCTTGGCCTGAACAGGAACATACCGTCTGTGTACTCTCATTGTCGCAGACCTATGGAGGCAATGGCAGATGAGGACAGAGAAACAATCACTCTCAGTAAAGAGGTAGTGCTGGGAAAGATACCAGCCTAAAGGTAGATGGGTCTCCTGGCTGTGATGGAATGCATCCCAGGGGACTAGAAGAGATGGCAGTGGGTAAATAGCAAATACACTCGTGATAATTCACTAAAATTTGATGGACTCCGGGACTGTTCTAACAGATTGGAAAGCTGCAAATGTGATGCCAACGTTTTAAAATGGACCTGTTAGCATAACTTCTGTAGTGGGGAAAATGTCCGATCTCTCAAGGAAGAAATAGTGAGCTATGTGGATAGAAGTTGTCTCATCGAGCAGACACAGCATGGATTCGTGAAAGGTAGACGACACTAAGATGAGTAGTAGAGCAATGTGTGCAGAAGCCACTGTCAGTCTGCACAGGGATACAGATAGGTAAAAACAATGACTGCAGATGCTGGAAACCAGATTCTGGATCAGTGGTGCTGGAAGAGCTCAGCAGTTCAGGCAGCAACCAACGAGCAGCGAAATTGACATTTCGGGCAAAAGCCCTTCATCAGGGCTTTTGCCCGAAATGTCGATTTCGCTGCTCGTTGGATGCTGCCTCAACTGCTGTGCTCTTCCAGCACCACTGATCCAGAACAGGGATACAAACAGGTTAATTGAGTGGATAAGGGTCTGGCAGATGGAGGACAATGTTGGGAAATGTAAGGTTATTCATTTTGGTTGGACGAAAAGCAAACTGGATGATGAAATGATTAAAACATGCAGCATTCTGCTGTGCAGAGGGTGTCCTTGTGCATGAATCACAGGAAGTTGGTTTGCAGGTGCAGCAAGTAATTAAGGCAGTGAAGGGAATATTGTCCTTCATTGCCAAAGGGATGGTTATGCTGCAGCTGTACAGGGTGCTGGTGAGGCCACATCTGGAGTAGTGTGTACAGGTTTGGTCTCCTTACTTCAGGAAGGATGGACTGGCGCTGGAGGGGGTGCAGAGGTGGTTCACTAGTTTGAGTCTGGAGCTGAGAGGTTTGCCTTATGAGGAGATATTGAGAAAACTGGCACGATACTCATAGGAATTTAGAATAATGGGAGGTTACATAGGAAAAATATGAAATTATGAAGGGAGTAGATAAGATAGAAGCAGGGAGGCTATTTCCACTGTGAGGAAGGTGTACCAAGCAGGCTAAGATAAAAAGTAGGGAGGAGGGACTTGGGGGAAGAGGCATTGGGAATGCGATAGGTGGAAGGAGGTTAAGGTGAGGATGATAGGCCGGAGAGGGGGTGGGGATGGGGAGGTCGAGAAGAAGATTGCAGGTCAAGAAGGCGATGCGGAGTCCGAGGGTTGGGACTGAAATAAGGTGGGGGGAGAGGAAACGAGGAAGCTGGAGAAATCTGCATTCATCCCTTTTGGCTGGAGGGTTCCTAGGCGGAAGATGAGGTGCCGTGTTGCCATGGTCTGGCGATGGAGGCGGCCAAGGACCTGCATGTCGTTAGCAGTGTGGGAGGGGGAATTAAAGTGTTCAGCCACGGGGCGGTTGGTGCGGGTTTCCCAGAGGTGTTCTCTGAAACGTTCCACAAGTAGGCGGCCTGTCTCCCCAATGTAGAGGAGACCACATCGGGTGCAGCGGATGCAGTAACTGATGTGTGTGGAGGTGCAGGTGAATTTCTGATGGACACGCGAGGATCCCTTGGGGTCTTGGAGGGAAGTGAGGGTAGAGGTGTGGGCGCAAGTTTTGCATTTCTTGCGGTTGCAGGGGAAGGTGCCGGGAGTGGAGGTTGGGTTGGTGGGGGGTATGGACCTGACGACGGAGTCTCGGAGGGAGTAGTCTTTCCGGAATGCTGATAGGGGAGGGAAGGGAAATATATCCTTGGTGGTGGGGTTTGTTTGTGGCGGAAATGACAAAGGAAGGTACGATGTATCTGGAGGTTGGTGGGGTGCAGGTGAGGACCAGTGGGGTTCTGTCCTGGTGGCGATTGGAGGGGCGGGGTTCAAGGGCAGAGGAGCGGGAAGTGAAGGAGATGTAGTGAATAGCATCGTCAACTACGTCAGAGGGGAAAGTGCCGTCTTTGAAGGAGGTGGCCATCTGGGTTGTTCGGTACTGGAATTGGTCCTCTTGGGAGCAGATGCGGCGGATCTAAGCAATTGGGAATATGGGATGGCGTTTTTAGAGGGGGCAGAGTGGGAGGAGGTGTACTCAATGCTCTGATCAATAATTGAAATCATACCAAACACATTCACTAGCCTATGTATCTGCGACTCGACTTTCAAGGAATCATGATCCTGCACTGAAAGGTTTCTTTGTTCAGCAACACTCCACAGGACCTGACCATTACATCTATCAGTCCTGCTAAGCTTTGCTTTTCCAAAATGCAGCTCTTCACATTTATCTAAATTAAACTCCATCTGCCACTCCTCAGCCCAAAGTTTGTGAGAAGATTTGTAGCTCGGGTGCTCGTTGTTGTGGTTCTGTTTGCCGAGCTGGGAATTTGTGTTGCAGACGTTTCGTCCCCTGTCTAGGTCATCAACAGATGCCCAAGGGAAAGACAATGGAACAAGGACATGCCGCAACCCAAAGGACTAGCCACATTACCATACATCAAGAGCATTTCTGAACTGACAGCCAGACTACTGCGACCACTAGGACTCATAACAGCACACAAACCAACAGCCACTCTCAGACAACAACTCAACAGAACGAAGGACCCGATACCCACCATGAGCAAAACCAATGTAGTGTACAAAATCCCATGCAAGAACTGCACAAAACACTACATAGGACAAACAGGAAGACAGCTAATGATCCGCATCCACGAACACCAACTAGCCACGAAACGACACGACCAGCTATCCTTTGTAGCCACACACTCCGATGACAAGCAACATGAGTTCGACTGGGACAACACTACTATTATAGGACAAGCCAAACAGAGAACAGCCAGGGAAGTCCTAAAGGCACGGCATTCATCCACAGATTCAATCAATAAGCACATCGACCTATACCCTATATACCGGCCACTGCAGCAGACAGCAACTGACAACCGGAAGCGGCAGATTCAAACCACTATAAATGCCGGAGGAATCAGCACAGAAGCCCTTCACAGGAGGCTCCCAAGCACTGAGGATGTCACCTAGAAAGGGGAAGAAACGTTTGCAACAAAAACTCCCAGCTCGGCGAACAGAACCACAACAACGAGCACCCGAGCTACAAATCTACTCACAAACTTTGAAGTCCACATAGATCACATCTCGTGCTGTGCCCTCAATCTTGTTTGTTACTTCTTCATAAAAACACTCAATCAAGTACGTGACACATGATTTCCCACACACAAAGCCATGCTGACTATCCCTAAACAGTCCTTGCTTTTCCAAATACATGCTGTCCCTCAGGGTTCCCTCAGGGTTCCCTCCAACAACTTGTCTGGCACCAACATCAGGCTCACGGGTCTGTAGTTGCCAGGCTTGTCCAAACCGCCTTCGTTAAACAGTATCATTATATTAACCAACCCTCAGTCTTCTGGCACCTCAGCTGTGACTATTGATGATACAAAAATCTCAAAGGGCCCAGCAATCACTTCCCTAGCTTCCAACAAAATTTTAGGATATTCCTGATCAGATCCTAGGGATTTATCCACCTTTATGCATTTCAAGACATCCAGTACCACCTTCTCTGTAATATGGACTTTTTTCAAGGTGTCACCATCTATTCCCCAACATTCTATATCTTCCATATCCTTCTCCACAGTAAATACTGTTATAGAAAAATAGAAAAAATACAGCGCAGTACAGGCCCTTCGGCCCTCGATGTTGTGCCGACCAAAGTCTACCTAACCTACACTAGCCCAATAACCTCCATATGCTTATCCAATGCCCGCTTAAATGACCATAAAGAGGGAGAGTTCACCACTGCCACTGGCAGGGCATTCCATGAACTCACAACCCGCTGAGTAAAGAATCTACCCCTAACATCTGTCCTATACCTACCATCCCTTAATTTAAAGCTGTGTCCCCTAGTAACAGCTGACTCCATTAACAGAAAAAGGTTCTCAGTGTCTACCCTATCTAAACCCCTAATCATCTTGTACACCTCTATCAAATCTCTCCTAAACCTTCTTTTCTCCAATGAGAATAGCCCCAAGTGCCTCAGCCTTTCCTCATACGATCTTCCTACCATGCCAGGCAATATCCTGTTAAACCTCCTCTGCACTCGTTCCAATGCCTCCACTGTTGCAAAATACTCATTTAGTATTCCCTCCCCATCGCCTGCAGATCCACACATACGCTGCCTTGCTGATCCTTGAGGAGTCCTATTCTCTCTCTAGTAACCCATTTGCTCTTAATGTATTTTAAAAAAACTTTTTGGATTGTCCTTACCCTATTCGCCAAAGCTGAGTCCTGTCCCCTTTTTGCCTTACTGATTTTCCTCTTATTGCCTTTATACTCGAAGGATGTTCTGGATTGGAATAAATGCCAAATATTACATCTTGATAAAAGGGCAAGACTTACACTGATTAAAAGTCAGGCCTTGAATCGTGATATAGAACAAAGAGACCTCAGGGTTCAGATCTTTGCAGTTTATATCACATGGAGACAGAGTTGTTCAGATGGTGTATAGCACACTTGCCTTCATTGCTCACACCTTTGAGTATAGGAGTTGGGACATTATGTTGAGGTTGTACAGGATGTTGGTGAGGTCTCTTCTGGAATACTGTGCCCAGTTCTGGTTGTGCTGTTATAGGAAGGATATTATTAAATCGGAGTGGGTTCAGAAGAGATTTACCAGGATGCTGATGGGAATGGATGCTTTCAGTTATAAGGAGAGACTGGGTAGGCTGGGTCTTCTTTCACTGGAGTGTCGGAGGCTGAGGGGTGACCTTATTAGAGGTTTATAAAATCCTAAACAGTGTAGGTAATGTGAACAGCAGGTGCCCTTTCCAGGAGGGAGTGTAATTCAAGAGTGGGTACATACTTTTTAAGGTGAGAGGAGGAAGGCTTTAAAAAGACGTTCCAGATTTTATTTTTTGTTTTTGCAGAGAGAGAAGTTCACATGAGGAATAAACTTGCAGAGGATGTGGTGACTGTGAATACAATTGCAATTTAAGGGTGGCACAGTGGCTCAATGGTTAGCACTGCTGCCTACAGCTCCAGGGACACGGGTTCAATCCCTGCATTGGGTGGCTGTCCATGTGGAGCTAGGATATGCGTCCCCATGTCAGCGTGGGTTCCTCCGGGTGCTCCCGTTTCCTCCCACAAACCACAGATGTACAGGGTAGGTGAACTGGCAGTGATCAATTGCCCATAGTGTTCAGGGATGATTGGATTTAGTCAGGGGTAAATGTAGAGTAAAAGGGTAGGGGAATGGGATTCTAAGAGGAAAAAACATTTGGACCCATATATCGATAGGGAATGCTAGGATGGATTGGGAGCAAGTGGAGGCAGATGCGATTAGTTTAGTTCAAAGTTATGGTCGACATGGACTGGTTGGACCACAGGGTCTGTGTCAATGATGCATAACTTTATGACTAACACTCGCTATGTCTGTAAATTCCTCTCTGCTCAGAACTCTCCCTGTCAATGACACCTCATCCAGCCTTACAACTCTTCCTTATCTCGATAATTCCTCTCCAGCCTCAAAACCTCTATCACAAATATCTCTATCTCTGTAACAGTCCTTTCCAAGTTTCATCTACTCCAGCTTCATTATCCTCCCCATGTCTAATCCCCTCCAGTCTCTCAAAGCTCTGCTATATGTGCCTTTCTTTATTTACAGCTTTCAGGATGCCCAATGTTTATTTATCACTTGATGATGGCCCCTTCCGATCCTGCGCTGAGCTTCTGAATTTCCTCTTAAACACCTCAATCTCCTTTTCCTCCCAAAAACATTGACCAATCATCTGTCATCTATTCTAGTGTCACCTTTTCTGACCTGATGTCCAATGGATCTTGTCATATTCCTATAATAAACATCTCCGTGGTCTACAGAACAGAAAAGGTCTCTGGTGGTCCATCAGTCTGTGACAAAGAAAACTACCAGCGAACTATCCTCATCTATTTTCTAGTACTTGTGGAAAAATGTTACCTAACATGACATTGCAAGTGCACATTAAATACATCTTAAATATTGTTGGGATTTCAGTTTCTCCCACCCTTCCAGATGGTGAGGTTTAGTGCAACTGTTGCTCTATGATAACATCACCCACAGTAACACAGAGCAGCTGGGTCTGTGCAAACCAGAGATCGCCCACACATTGGGAAGGATGGCAGGGTCTCTGAGAGGGGGCATGGGAGAGTTACCAGGATGGTCCAAGGAATGGGGGATTTTAGTTGCAGGGACATAGATGTTAACGATACATATCAAGAATATCCATCTACAATAGATGGAATCTCCTTCCCAACCTCTCCCCTTGCCTGGGCTGTGGTAACCTTCAGGTGTAAACACCACCAGCCATCTCTCCCTAATGAGAGAGCAGCCCTATGGTCTGGTCGGACTACGATGACTTTACTTTTTACACAGTGATGCCACTGTGCCTCGGCGTTGGGGAGAGGGAATGCTGAAGGTGGTGGATGGGACATCACTCAGGCACAATGCTTTGTTCTGGAGGATGTTCACTTTTTTTAATGTTATTGGGAGCTGCACTGATGCAGGCAAGTGGAGAATGTTCCAACACAATCCTGATGCGTGCCTTATAGATAGCAAACAGACATTGGCCAATCAAGGGTTTGGGGAAACTGAGGTTGCTCTCCTTGGAGCAGAGGAAATTGCGGGTGCCCTGTGACAGAGGGGTTCACATAATTTGTACGTTAGAATAATCAATCTTACACTCATGAGCTCATCATAAAGGGATTACAGGACACATATTGAAGACTTGTAGGAGATTTATTGAGAGTGCGGGGTGATTCAAAAGAGAACTTTTATGCAGCAAATGGAAATGAGCTGGAACACAATACTCACACACAATGTGAATATCCAGCTCCTGATGAATTGAGTAATTTTGTCAGAGTTTGGCATTACAATTACTGAGATTACATTCTGAATGCCCACCTGGAATACACATTTATAAAATTGTTACTGTCAGTTCATTTAAGAAACTCTCACCATCCCCTCCTACTGGCCCAGGATGACTGGACACATTACCCCTTGTGGAGGTCAGCAGTCAGTTCAGGAGGAAATCTATGTGGGTTTCTAGGAGTTTCCACATTGGGACTTCACGTGACTGAACACAGCAGATCTTTGACACATGGGACACAATGTTCCAAGAATCAGTGGGATGTGGAGAGCAGGATTTGCTTCCTTTTCTTTCCTTCCATGTTGCCGCTGTGCCTCATCAATAAGACATGGGGGGTGAAAGGCGAGTGCAGCTTGATGGGGAAGTTGTCTCCATTCTGAACAATAGGCAGCAAGCTCCTCCCAGTCATTCCAAAGAGTCTCTCTGAAAAGATAACTACTTCCCATTGCCCAGTGCTCCCAGGAAATGTTTAGATTAGATTAGATTACTTACAGTGTGGAAACAGGCCCTTCGGCCCAACAAGTCCACACCAACCCGCCGAAGCGCAACCTACCCATACCCCTACATTTACCCCTTACTACTATGGGCAATTTAGAATGGCCAATTCACCTGACCCGCACATCTTTGGACTGTGGGAGGAAACCGGAGCAACGTGCAAACTCCACACAGTCAGTCGCCTGAGTCGGGAATTGAACCCGGGTCTCCGGGCGCTGTGAGGCAGCAGTGCTAACCACTGTGCCACCGTGCCGCCCACTAGAAGAATGAGCGGGGAAATCTCCTAGAAAAGGCAGAACGGTAAAGTTCCAAAAGGATTATAAACAGTTTACAGAGAAGGATTCTTTGGGGAAGTGGACAACAAGTTGGTAAATGGAGTATAACTTGGGATGTGAAGTTGTTCATTTTGGAGGAGATAATAAAAGAACAGAGTACTATGTTAATGGTGGAAACTGTAGAAAGCTACACCACAAAGAGACCGGGGTAATTGTGTAGGAAACACAGTTACAACAAGGAATCAGGAAGGGGAATGGAACATTGTTTCTTATTGCAAGGAGTTTTCAGTGTAAGAGTTGAGTATATACCTGAGAGTAACTTTGTGCGAGTGAGACCACAGCTGGGAGTAATGACAGAAGTTTTGGTCCCTTTATTTAAGGGAATACATCATTTCATCGGAGGCATTTCAGAGAAAATTGACTGGGATGAACCCTGGCTTGCAGGGATTATCTTTTAAGAAAAGGCCGAAGAAGTTGGGACTCTTCTCACTGGATTTGGGAAGAATGAGAGGTGATCTCATTGTGGAATGTAGGATTCTTAAGGAGTTTGACAGGGTAAATACTGAGAGGATGTTTCCCATCATGAGGGAGTGTGGAACCAGATTCTGGGATAGCCGCGGAATCAAGGGTTCTGTTTTGGATTCGTCACGTTTAAGGCAACACGGACACGGGTCAGGGGTTTCTGTAGCAATGGAGCTGGGGTGAAGTGGAGACAAGCCATATTTTCAGAGATTGGAATTCCTGGTGTTTGTGATTGTGTAGATACCTGATCAGAAGGTCACCTTGGGGTCAGATATTAGAGCAATATTGTGAAGACTGTCGTTCTGCCTCAGACAGTTCCCAGGGAGGGGCTCTGCAGTAAGGGAAAGTAATTTGTAATAGCAACTGAAGGCAATGGGTTTAACCATTGCAATGTTCCGTTGCAGGAAATTGCAGCCAATCGAGTAGTGGGAGCATGATGAGCAGTTTGATAACTGAGTAACAGAGAGGGATGATGGGGAGAGAGAGCTGGGCATTGTCAGTGTACATGTGAAACCTAACACGGTGCTTTTGGACGATGTCACCTCCTGGCAGTATGTAGGTGAGAAACAGAAGGGACCAAGGAGAGATCCACATACAAAGAATTCAGAAAGGAAAGGGAGAGTGGGGATTGAGCAGGTTTTCCCAACAATGGTGGGATCAAATATTAGTTTGTAGCAGAATGGGAGAGAAGGACATAATCAGAAAAGACAGACAGACAGAATAAGGAACAATTTCTATGATTTGGTGAGGGGAAGAGATGAGGAGGAGCAGCCCAATTCCAAAAGCACTATTTCTACATTAGTTATATCACCCAACTCCACCCTAGTCTCACTTCATTTACTGAAATACTCGTCCATCCCTGTGTTATCTCCAGACTTAATTATCCAAACACATTCCTGGCCAGCCTCCCACATTCAACTTAAATGTTCAAGAGTATCTAAAACCCTACTGCCCAAGTACTCACTTGTACCAAAATTTGTTAATCCATCAAAAGGCTCCAATTTACAAGCAACAATTTAAAATTCTCACCCTTGATGTAATTCCTGGCTGTGAACATCCCTGTCTCCCTTCACCACACAACCTGTGAGACCTCGACAATTCATTTTCTTTCAGGCTCCCAACGATGTGTTTATTCAATACTTCACCTCTCTGGCTGTTTCTACTGTTGCCAAGGCAAGAAGGTCTGGAATTCCTACCCTAACCCTCTCAGACCTGCTTTCCTCTTTTAAGGTGTTCCTGAAAACCTGCTTATTTGGCAATGCTTTTGATCACCTGACCTAGTATCTCAGTCTATGGCCTTATGGCAGAAGTTTTCAATAGTATTTCTGTGGCATTGTAAACATGATAAACAAAACTGTTGTTGATTTGCATACATTGTCAACTCTTCAATGTTGCTGAGTGAATAATCTATAACAGCTCTTACCCAACCACATTGCGGGAGCACCTTCACCACACGAATTGCAGCTGTACAAGGAAGTCAAACATCACCTTCTCCACAGGCAATGGGGCTTTGGCATTAATCACTGGTACCTGTGGAGGGACAAACACACAGTTGATATTTCAGAGAATGCAAAATGCATTATAGGGAGGGAAAGAGGTGCAGAATTTGGGATTTTCAAAATTTGTGTTTTACAATGTGCACTAAGTTCTGTAAAACCTCTCATCCCGTACCATGAAAATTTCCTTCTCTTCCTTGTCAAGATGTCTTTCCTCTGCCCTTCACCTTCACACATTTCCAATGCCTTGGTCACAACAACACTGTGCTGCCAGTGAAGCTTATCACGTGGTTAAGTATAGTCCCGCCCCTGTTTAATTCCGATTGGTTGAAGGACCACCTAGCACTTCCTGGTCCTCCAGCCCCTCCCCCCGTCCCCCGACTCTCATTGGTCCTGCGCTGACATCAATAATCCGAGGCCCATTGTGGCCTGGAGCATGCTCAGTTCTTCCTGCCTTCTCCTGATGTCAGACAACAACAACAACAACAACAACAACCTGCATTGTACGGAGCCTTTCACATTGACAAATCTCCTAAAATGCTTCACGAATGATGGAAACGTTGATTAAAGAGAACGATTTTAGATACATCTTTAAGGAGGACAGAGGGAGTTAGGGAGGATATTCCAGAGCGGTGTGTCCTGGGCAGCTCCAATCGTGGAGTGATGTAGGTGGGGAACAGCTCCCAATGCAGACAGTTAGTGGCTAACCATAGGTTAACAACCTCATGTCCTAGCCCCCTACCCCACACCCCTACCCCTTGTTCTCACAGCCTGCCCATTACACAGTACCCATGGTTAGCCACTATCAGTCTCCGTTAACAGCTCGTCACCCTCCCCCAGCCAGATCATTATCCACTCCTTTATCCAACCGTTCTTCTCACTCTATCCCCACCTCTATCCTTTACTCCTTATATCCTCCCCCACACTATCTTCTGCACATAAACTGACTTTTTTTTCATCAGTAACATCTGTTCTGAAACTTTAACTGATTTCTCTGCACAGATGCTGCCAGACCTGCTGATGTTTTCCAGAACCTCCTGATTGTTGTTTTGGATTGGCAGCATCTTTTAGTTTTAATTTACAGGGAGTTTGTAATTCCGATCTAACAGCCTCTGTCGCAGTCTCTGCTCTCTCTCTCCCACTCCCTTCACACTCACTAGGTCCCTCCCTCACAGTGACACTGCCCCTGCACAGCTCATGGTCACGTGTTGGCCTGCTGGACCCACCCCCTCTTTCACTCCCATTGGCTGGAGGACCACACAGCCTCACCTCCTATTGGTCTGGAGCTGCCGTTAATCAAGCCAGCGCCGACTGAGAGGTGAGTGGTTGGCTCCTCCCTCTCTCTGCCCTGGGATGAGCATCATTCACAGTGATTGGGGCAGTATCACAGAGCACAGGGGTTGGGGGCTATTCAGCCCACTGGGCCTCTACTTTCTCCCTCTGGAGATGCTGAAGATCTGTCCCAAACCCCTCCCATGTGCCCACAGCCCCCCAAATCTTTCCTTAAAAAGTAAAATTCCAAGTCTGTTTCAGAATACCTGCTGAATCTGTGTTGTTCAGAGTGTTCCAGATGTTCTGAAGTTACTGAGTAAAATAACGTTCGCATTTTCTCTTTGTATTATTTGCCAATTACTTGAAAGTAGTTACTAAAAATTGTGACAGTTAACAATTCCTCTCTCTCTGCAAATTCAAGAACTTGGAACCAAATCTGCACCAGGTCGAAATCACTGCTTCACCTTCTCAGCTCCAAGGATAATTATCCATGCTTCAGCTAAAAGAGGAACATATCTGAACTTATTAATGTCATAGAGATATACAGCACAGAAACAGGCCTTCGGTCCAATTCGTCCATAACAACTAGGAATCCTAAACTAATGGATTCCCATTTACCAACTGTTGGCCTGTATCAATCAAAACCCTTCCTATTCATGTACCCAATCGGAAGCCTTTTAAATGTTGTGATTTTATCAACCTCCACTATTTCATTTGGTAGTTCATCCCATACATAAACCACACTCAGCTTGAAAATGTTGCCACTTAGATCCCTTTTAAATCTTTGTTCTCTCAAATTAAACCCGTGTGCTCTGGCTTTGGACCAACCTCACCTGAGGAAAAAGGACCCCGGCTGCTCACCTTATCCATGCCCCACGTGATTTTATAAATCTCCATGAAGTCACCTCTCAGTCTTTGACTGTCCAGAGAAAATTGCCCCAGCCTATTCAGCCTCTCCCCGTATCCCAAATCCTCCAATCCTGGCAACGTTTTTGTAAATCTTGTCCAAACCTTTTCAAGTTTCACAACATCCTTCCCAGAACAGGGAAATTCAAACTGAAAACAGAATTCCAAAAGTGGCTTAATCAATGTCCTGTCCAGCCACAATATGCTGTGCCAGCTTCTGTACAAAATGCATTGACCAATAACGGAGAGCGTTAATGGAGTCCCGTTTGCCAGCAGTTCACCCTTATCCCTCTAAATCCTCCCTCTTCATGTACCCTATCAGATGCCTTTTAAATGCTGCAATTGTACTAGCTTCCACCCCTTCCTCTGGCAGTACATTCCATACTTGCAATGCCCTCAACATGAACAAGATGCCCCTTAGATCCCTTCTAAATCTTTTCCCTCTGACCTGAAGCCTGTACCGTTTTAGTTCTGGACCCACCAAACTTGGGAAAAAGTCCCTGACTGCTCACCTTATCTATGCCCTTCATCATTTTGTAAGATCACCTCTCAGTCTCCAACGCTCCAGGGAAAATAGTCCCAGCCTATTCAGCCTTTCCCAACAGCTCAAACTGTCCAACCCTGGCAAAGTCCTTGCAAATGTTTTCTGAACTCTTTCAAGTTTCTCAACATTATTCCAAGAACAGAGAGATTGGAACTGAAAACAGATTTCCAGAAGAGCCTTAGTCAATGTCCTGTACAGCCACAATATGACTTTTCAACAGCTGCATTCAATGCATTGACCAATAACGGACAGCGTACCAAACGCTGCATTCACTACCCCGCCTCCCTGTGACTCTACTTTCAAAGAACAATGAATCTGCACTCCAAGGTCTCTTTGTTCAGAAACGCTCCCCAGAACTTTACCATGAAGTGTATAAGTCCTGCCCCGATTTGCCTTTCCAAAATACAACAGCTCACATTTATATAAACTGAACTCTGTCTGCCATTCCTTGCTCCAAAGGCCCATCTGATCAAGATCCTGTTGTTTTCTGAACTAACCTTCTTCACTGTCCAGTGCACCTCCAATTTTGGTGTCTTCTGTAAACCTACTGACCATACCTCATACATTCACATCGAAGTCATTCATCTAAGGGCCCAATATCCATCCTTGCAGCACACTGCTGCTCACAGGCCTCCAGTCCGCAATGCAACCCTCCATCATCATCCTCTGTCTCCAACCTTCAAGATAGTTTTGTAATGGCTTGCTCTCCCTGCATTCCATGTTATCTAACCTTGCTAACCAGTCTGCTTTGTGGAACCTTGTTGAATGTCCAGATAAACAACGTTCACTGACTGGCTGAATCAATTTTCTTTGTCACTTCAAAACTCTCAAGTTAGTGAGACACGATTGTGCATGTACAAAGCCACATTGACTCTCCCTGATCATTCCTTATCTTTCCAAATAGATGGATATCCTGTCCCTCAGAATCCTTTCCAACAACTTGCCTGCCATTGACTTCAGGCTCACTGTTCTCTTGTTCCACGGCCTCTCCTTACCACCTTTTTAAAATAATGGCACCTCACCTGTCGCTATCAACGATACAAATATCTCAGGAGAGGCCAAACAATCACTTCCCTAGATTTCCAGAAAGTTCCAGGATACACCTGATCAGGTTGCAGGGCTTTATCCGCCATGATGCGATTTAAGACATCCAGTAACACCTCCCCTGTAACATGGATACTTTTCAAGTTATCACTGTTTATTTCTCCAAACTCTCGAGCTTCCATGTACTTCTTCAGTAAAAAAATGACGTGAAATATTTGCATATCTTTCCCAACCCCTGCGGTTCCAAAGACAGCCTTGTTGACCTTTAAGGGGTCCTATTATCTGGTCCAGTTAATCTTCTGTCTGTGCCTACTTCAAGGACCGTAATATTCCTCTGACTTGCTCAACAATGCCCTCCAACACATACCCTCCACTTCCTGCATTTACCTGCATCAGCCTTTACCCCACCCCTCCAGCCACAATAAGAATATAACCACGCGGTCTTCACCTTCCACTCCACCAATCTCCAGATACAGCTCACTAACCTCTGTTATTTCTGCTACCTAAAGTCAGACTCCACCACCAGAGACATATTTCCCTCCCCACCCCATCTGCGTTCTGCAGAGATCATTCCCTCTGCGCCTCCCTTGTTCAGTCCACACCCTCCCACCAACCCACGCTCCACACCCTTGACCCTCCCACCAACCCACACTCCACACCCTTGACCCTCCCTTGCCGCCATGGGAGATGTCAAACATGCAGTCACACCGCCCTCTGACCTCAGACCAAGACCCCAAAAGGATATTTTCACATAAGCTAGAGATTTGCCTGCACGTCCCAAAACCTCCTAGAACATAGAAAAATACAGCGCAGTACAGGCCCTTCGGCCCTCGATGTTGCGCCGACCGAAGCCTACCTAAATACTGCATCTGGACACTATGGGAAATTTAACATGGTTCATCCAACCAACCTACACATCTTTGGACTGTGGGAGCAAACTGAAACACCCAAAGGAAACCCTCACAGACACTGGGCAGAATGCGCCAACTTGAATACAGGCAGTCGCCCGAGGCTGGAATCAAACCCAGGTCCCTGGCGCTGAGGAAGCAGCGCTGACCACTGAGATAATGTGGGATCTTTGGTGCTAGTATGCTGCCTCACTGATCCTCAGTCACTCACCCTGCCTAATTTCCTAAGAGGCAGTGATGACGGAGTGAAATTATCACTCGACATTTAATCCAGAGACCCAGATAACGTTCTGGGGACCCAGGTTTGAATCCCATCATGGCAGATGGTGGAATGTGAATTCAATAAATATCTGGAAAAAATAATCTAGTGACGACAATGAATCCATTGTCAATTGTTGGAAAATCCCATCTGGTTCACTCATAGCCTTTAGGGAAGGAAAATGCCATCCTTACCTGGTCTGGTCTGCATGTGACTCCAGGCATATTGCAACATGGTTGACTCTTAACTGCCCTCTGGGTAAACGCAGCAATAAATCCTGACCGAGCCAGTGACAGCCTCATCCTGTGAATGAAGAAAGAAAACAGGTCAAGTTTTGTTCCTTCTCTAGTAGGTACATCCTACAAACTGAATCTGAAATGTTCTCCCTTACACACTGAACTAATACCTTTCCATCCAAGTCGTTAACACTACAGCACTCCGATGCTATGCTAGTAAAGTTAAAATCCCTTATCATTGCAACTACATTATTCTTAGAAATAACTGAGATCTCCCGGTAAAATTGTGTCTCAATTCCCTGCTGACTATTGGGAGAGGATCTATAATACAATCCCAGTAAGATGATCATCCCTTTCTTATTTCTCAGTACCACCCAAGTAACTTGCCTGGATGTACTCACAGGAATATCCTCCTGAGGCCCCGCCGTAACGTTATCCCTAATCAAAGACGCCACTTCCCCTGATCTGTTGCCTCCTTTCTATCCTTGCTATAGCATCTATACCCTGGAACATTAAGTTGCTAGTCCTATCCATCCCTGAGTGATGCCTCTGTAATTGCTATAATATTCCAGTGCCATGTTGTTCAAAACCATACCCTGGACCCATCTGCCTGACCTGTCAGGTCTCTTGCACTGAAATAAATGCAGTCTAACTGGTCTATCCCACCTCATTCTGTGGCTTGCTCTTGCCTGCCTTGACAGTCTGACCGGTGAACAGTACTAGCCTCAGACTCACCTCTTTTCTCACTATCTCTTTAGGTTTACCCCGACTCCCTCACTGGTTTAATACCTCCTGACTGACACTAGCAAATCTCTTGCTCATCGGGATACCATGCTTTCCCCTTCCTATGCCATTGGTACCAATGTACAATGACCTCCCACTGGTTATTCTCCCCTTTGAGAATATTCTGCACCCTCTCAGAGACATCATTGACCCTGGCACCAGGGAGGCACCACTCTATTCTGATGTCTCACGGTCAGCTGCAGAAATGGCAGACTGTGCCCCTGACTAGAGAGTCCCTGATCACCATCGATCACATGGAACTGGATATGCCTCACATTACAGTAGAGCCAGTCTCAGTCACAGTAACTTCGCAGTCAGTGTTACATTCCCCTGAAAGTCTATTAGCAACTACATATGGTGTGTTATCTCTTATTGGTGGAGGGATTGAGTTTCGGAGCCATGGTGTCATGTTGCAGCTGGAGAAAACCTTTGTGTGGCCGCACTTAGAGTATTGTGTACAGTTCTGGTCACTGCATTATAGAAAGGCTGTGAAAGCTTTAGAAATGGTGCAGAGGAGATTTACTAGGATGGAAACTGTTATGGAGGGAAGGTCTTATGAGTAAAGGCTGAGGGACTTGAGGCTGTTTTCATTGGAGAGAAGAAGGTTGAGAGTGACTTAATTGAGACATATAAGAAAGTCGGAGGGTTAGATTGGGTGGACAGAGGGAGCCTTTTTCCTCAGATGGAGATGGCTTGCACGAGGAGACATAGCTTTAAATTGAGGGGTGATAGATATAGGATAGACGACAGAGGTAGTTTCTTTACTCAGAGCTGAAGGGGCATGGAATACACTTCCTGTAACACTAGTGGACTCACCAACGTGAAGGGCATTTAAATGGTCATTGGATAAACATATGGCTGATAATGGAATAATGGAGATTAGATGGGCTTTAGACTGTTTTCACAGGTCGGCGTAACATCGAGGGCCAAAGGGCCTGTACTGTGCTGTTATGTTCTATGTAAATAGGGTTAATGTTCAAAGAAGATTGAGCTTACATTGTGTCTATTAGTTTAATTTCCTTATACTTCATAAGCTTTCTGTTAAAGTTCTGTTAACCCATGCTTGCTATCAACAAAGTTTCTAGTCTACATTGTCATTAAAACATAATTTTTTAGTATTTTACAGAAAATATATAAGAATGGTTTGTCTGTAAGTGAGAAACATCAACTTGAGACTCAGTACTGATATTCAGTTGACAATATGTGCACATGTTTATATTTATGTAGAGGTCAAATCTCTGCAACCTAAACCTGTACAAGCAGGAATACCTGCTGCTGAGAATACCATCCTTTGTATCCATAGATATTGTGTTTTATTCTGCATTCTGTCGAAATGTCAGCACAAGACATTGAGCTTTCAGCCGAATTTATCCGTGCTTGTGTTCTTTCGCTCCCTGTAATCTGGCTCCTACCTGTTATCAGCATATCCTACAAAGGGGCATAAACATCTTTGCGCTTGATCATGTGCATACAATAGCACCAGGTTGTTGAGCCACTCATCTGTTGTATTTAGCAATAATACTTTCTTTTCTAGTAATAATAGTTATTTTCTAATTGATCTACATCTAATTGCCTTAGTCTGTTTCCCTGAATAATCATTCACAAAAAACAAACAAATCAGTCTCACTTTTGAAGTTTTCAATTTATTCAAAGCCTCGCATTTTTTTTTGAATGGCCCAAAACAGGGAGGGGTAAGAAAGGGTAAATATTGGAATTTGCACAACCCTAGGTATGAAAGACATTTCCTGGATGGTTTAGCATTGGTTTTAAAATTATGACCCCTTGTTCTGGTCTCCCACCCCAGAAAAACCTCACTGCGACTGCTCCACAAATAGTGCAGTGTTTTTCTTACCCTCATCTTTTTTATTTCCCCCCATTGCCCTGGTGTAACAGTCTCAGAATTGAACTGCAATGTGAAAGTGTTCACTAGTGCCAAGCTTGCTTTGATTGCAGTGGTTGTGGTGGGAAACTGGAGGTCCATGCAAATGTTGCAGTAATTGTTCTTCCTGGTGGAATTATCAGCTTTAAATCATTGAGTAAGCTTTTTTGATGAAGAAGATTGTATATACAATGGAGGATTTAAGCAGGCCTTATTAATGCAGCACCATGCTCAATGGTCTCAAAGTGCCATGAGCCCAGGTTTGATTCCACCTTCAGGTGACTGTGTGGAGTTTGCACATTCTCCTCATGTCTGCGTGGGGTTCCTGTCACACTCCACAAATGTGGAGGATAGGTGGATTGGCTGTGCTAAATTACCCATAGTGCTTAGGGATGTGCAGGCTATGTGAATTAGTCTGGGGAAATGTAGGGTTGCAGGGAAAGCATTACAGGGAGCGAGTCTGGGTGGGATGCTGTTCGAAGGGTCATTGTAGACTCAATGGTCTGTACCAACACTGTAGGAATTCTATGATTTGTTCCAATCAGTTCACATCAGTGTTACTGCTCCACTCGAGTCTCCTGTCATTTTTGCTCATCTATTACTTTAAACCTCTATGCCTCTTATCTTGTCTATCTTCCCCTTAAACACTTGTATGAGATTGGATTCAACCACTCCCTGTGCTTCATTTTTGTAATCCAATTCTGCAGAACTTCCAGATCTCCCTGTCGGATTTCTTGGGGTTGACTTTGTGACCTCAAGGTATGCCCTTTCATTTGAAAAGAAACATTCTGTCTGTATCCAGTCTGTTAAATCCTCTCATCATTTTAAAGACCTCGATCACATCCCTTTTTCGCCTCCTTTCAGAGAAGAGAGAGACGTAGCCTGTCAACACTTCGCTGACAAATAAACCCACATATTTCTGTGATCCACCTTGTCAATCTTTTCTGTGTACCTACTTCGGTTTCTCTTTTCCTCTTTATTGTATGGTGATCACCCTGCACACGATATCCAAGTGTGGTTTAAGCAAGGTTTGATTCAGGTTTAGCATAGTTAGTGCATAATTAGATGGGAAAATGTGCTAAACTACTGGTGTTTTTTTTCTGATCTAATTAATATAGATGAATGTGAGGTACTGCATTTTGGTAAGGCAGATGAGGCAGGTCTCAATGGTAAGGTCCTGGTCAGTGTTGCCGAAGGAAGACACCTTGGGGTGCAGGTTCGTAGTTCCTTGAAAGTGGAGTTTCAGCCAGACAGGGTGGTGAGGAAGCCTTTTGGTATGCTTGTCTTTATTGGTCAGTGCATTGAGTGTAGGAGTTGGGATGTCATGTAGTGGTTGTACAGGATATTGGTGAGGCCACTTTTGGAAGAATGCATTCAGTGCTGGTGTGTTGGGAAACTTGCAAGGTTTTGGAAAAGTTTTACAAGAATGTTGCTAGGCTTGAAGGTTTTGAGCTATCGAGAGAGGCTGAAGTATAATCTTCAAAGTTTATAAACTCATAAGGGGCATGGATAGGATGGATAGCCAAGGTCTTTTCCCCAGGATAGGGGAAGTCAAAAACTAGACAGCATAGGTGAGAGAGGAAAGATTTAAAAGGGATCTAAGAGGCAACTTTTTCACTCCTGTATAGAATGAGCTGCCAGAGGTGGTGGTGGAGGTAGCTAGAATTACAACATTAAACAAGCCTCTATGAGTATACCAATAGGAAGGGTTTAAAGGGATATGGGCCAAATGCTGGCAAATGAGACTAGATTAATTTAGAATATCTGGTCAGCATGGATAAATTGGACCAAAGGACCTGTCTCCATTTTGTACATCTGAGTCTGACTGATCATCTGTTTTTATTTAAGAATTGTCATTTTCTTTCAGCTGGTTGGTTGATACTCCAAACCCTGGCTTGGTGAAACCCTTTTTCTCTCCCATCTTATTGCAAATGCTGTAATAAAGGTTATTTAGCTCGGTTGGATGGATTGCTGGTTTGCAATGCTGGGATGCCAACAGTGCAGGCTCAATTCCTGCATCGGCTGAGGTTACAATGAAGGCTCCACCTTTTCAAACTTGTCCCTCACCAGAGGTGCGGTGACCCTTAGGTTAAACCACCACTTTTTCTGTCATGACAGAGCAGCCCTACTACCTTCCAGGGCTATGGTGACTTTACTTTTACTCCGTGATAAGTGATTAGAAAGTTTATATTCTTTATTGTTTGGTGTCTTTCCTTTTGGTGACTTTTGTTATGATACTTAGGGAGAGGGAAGGAAAATGTCTGATCATTAAAAGTGAGGCTAAAGTAGGCTTGCAGGGTGGAGAAAGTAAGGACTGCACGTGCTGGAGATCAGGGTCAATAGTGTAGTGCTGGAAAACACAGCAGGTCAGGCAGCATCCGAGGAGCAGGAGAATTGATGTTTCGGGCATAAGCCCTTCATCAGGAATGAGGCTTGTAGGTCTGGGCTGAGAGATAAATGGGAAGGGGTGTGGTTTGGGGGAAGGTAGCTGGGAAAGCAATATGTCAATGAAAGTAAAAGAGAAGGTGATCAGTCAGAGTGGGGAGTGATGGATGGGTTTGGAGGGCGGTGTCGAGTTGCCACGGCAGGAAGTGCAAAACCTGCACCCACACCGCTCCCCTCACCTCCGTCCAAGGCCCCAAGCGATCCTTCCACATCCATCAGAAATTTACCTGCACCTCTATCAATGTCATCTATTGCATCCATTGCACCCGGTGTGGTCTCCTCTACATCGGATAGATGGGACGCTTTATTACGAATCGTTTCAGAGAACGTCTCTGGGACAGCCGCACCCACCAACCCCACCGCCCCATGGCTGAACACTTCAACACCCCCATCTAATCCATATCACTTTAAACAAGCATCTGGATGGGTATATCAACAGGAAGGGTTTAATGTTTCAGGTGATAAGTCAGAGTGGGGAGTGATAGACGGGGCCAGAGGGTGGTGTAGAGTTGCTACGGCAGGAAGAGCAAAACCAGCACCCACACCGCTCCCCTCACCTCCGTCCAAGGCCCCAAGGGATCCTTCCACATCCATCAGTTATTTAACTGTACACCTACCAGCGTCATCTATTGCATCCGGTGTAGTCTCCTCTACATCAGATAGACGGGACGCCTTCTTGCAAATCGTTTCAAGGAATGTCTCTGGGACACCTGCACCCACCAACCCCGCCACCCCATGGCTGAACGCTTCAACACCCCCATCGAATTCATAATGGACATGCAGGTCCTGCGCCTCATCCACCTCCAAACTGTTACCGATGCCTGGTGGAGGAACACCTCATATTCTGCCTTGGGTCCCTGCCAACCACAGGGGATAAAGGTGGATTTCAACAGCTTCCTCATTTCCCCTTACCCCACATTATCCCAATCCCAAGCCTCCAACTCGGCACCGCCCTCCGGACCTGTCCTTCACTCCCCCTTTGACTTATCACCTTCTCCCCAACTTTCATCCACCTATTGCATTCCCAGCTACCTTACTCCAACCCCATCCCTCCCATTTATCTCTCAGCACCCCGACCCACAAGCCTCATTCCTGATGAAGGGCCTATGCCCAAAACATCGATTCTCCTGCTCCTCGGATGCTGACTGACCTGCTGTGCTTTTCCAGCATTACACTCTCGACATTTGCCTTCACAGCAAAATGCTACAAGGTAACTATCAGTTTCATAGATAATTGTGGAATTGATTTTGTTAATTGAGAAATTTGGGATACTCCACCATCAATAATAACAGCCCTTAAGGTGAACAGTTCTTACAGGAAAAGTAGCACTGAAGAGTCACGATGCTAAATGGGACAACTTTTGAGACACTTTAGGAACTTGAGACTGGGCATCCATGAGGCACTGTGGGCCATCAGCAGCAGAAGAATTGCACTCCTCAATCTGTAGTCTCGTGGTTTGGCATATCACGTACTCAACCACTCAGGAGATTAGCCCTGGTTCAATGGAGAGTGCAGGAGGGCACAGAAGCAGCTTCAGGCGGACCTAAAAGTGAAGTGCCAACCTGGTGAAGCTAACAAATGGGACGACTTGTTTACCAAACATAAACAGCAAGTGATAGGCAAAACTAAGCAATCCCAGAAACAGTGAGTTTGATCTACATTCTGTAGTCCTATCACATCCAGTCATGAATGATGGTGGAAAATTATTTATTTAAAAAAAAAGCTTGCTGCAGGAGAACACTCTCAAGTATCCCTATTGACAATAATGGAAGAGCCCAACACATTAGTGCAAAAGTTCAGGCTGAACCAATTGCAGAAATCTTCAGTCAGATGGAGCTGATCCATCTTGGCATTCTCCAGCGGTCCCCAACATTGTAAATACCAGTCTTTAATGAATTTGATTCATTCCACACGACACCAAGGAATGGTTAGAAGTACTGGATACTGCAAAGACTATGGGCCTGACAACATTCTGGCATCAACCCGACAACACAGAAAATTGCCGAGATATGTCCTGTACACAAGCAGAATAAACCCAACCTGGCCATTTACGGCCCTATTACTGTCGCTCACCAGTAAAGTGATGGAAAGGGTCATCAACAATGCTAACAAGCAGCACCTGCTCAGCAATAACCTGCTCAGCGATGCCGAGTTTGGGCTCTGCCAGGGCCACTCAGCTCTTGACCTCATTACAGCCTTGGTTCAAACATGGACAAAAGAGCTGAATTCCAGAGGGGAGGGGAGCTGACAAGTCTTGACTTCAGAGCCACATTCGTGACATCAAGGAGGCTGAGGAAAATTGGAATCATTGGGTAGTTGGGGCAAATTCTCCTCTGGTGTCAGGCCTGGGAAGTAGGAAGATGGTTGTGGTTGTAGGAGGTCAGTCATTTCAGCTCCAGGACATCTCTGCAGGAGTTCGTTAGGGTACTGTCCTGGTCCCACTCATCTTCAGCCATTTCATCAATGACCTTCCCTCCATTATAAGGTCAGAATGTGCACTCATTGCTGAACATCCCCAATGGTCAGCACGCTCTGTAACTCTTCAGATACTGCAACAAACTCTGTTTAAATGCAGCAAGGGCTGATCAATATATAGGCTTGTGGCAAAAAATATTTGTACAATCCCAGTTAAAGGCCATCTGCAATAAGAGACAATCTAACAACCATCCCATGACATAAATGTCCATCACTGAATTTCCCTCTATTAAAACCCTGAGGGTTACCATTGACCAGAAACTCAACAGGACATACCACACAAACAGTGTGGCTACAAGAGCAGGTCAGATGTTAGGAATACTGTGGCGAGCAACTCAACTCCTGACTCCCCAAAGTCTGTTCAGCATCTCCAAGACACAAGCCAAAATGGCGATGTTATGCTCCCTGCTTGGCTGGAATGGTGAAGTTCCAACAACACAAGAAGCTTGCCACCATCCAGGAAATGCTAGCTGTTTGATTGGCACCACATCCGCATGCACCCATTCCCTCCACCACTAATGCTCACTAACAGCAGTATGTACGGTCTAAAGATGCATTGCAGAGATTCACCAAAGATCCTTAGGCAGCAATTTAGGGTACAATCACTTAGATCTTGAAGGACAAGGCCAGCAGAACCTTAGCAGTTTTTTCTCATCGGGTAATCCCATAAACAGGAATTAGTTGCATTTAAGACAGTATATAATTGACTAATACTTTGCAAAATTCAGTGTTACCATTTCAAATAAAGTACGTTCAGAAAGCGAGTGGGCCATTGTGATATTTCTGCAGTGTTGTGCCCTTGCTAAAATAACATGCATATTCCTGAAACCTGCATAATTTAACCCTAAAACATCTGTTTTCATCTTGTATCTGGCACAATAATTGTTAACAGATAATTTATGTGCAATGGTACAATAAAATCTAAACTAGAAATCCTAAATATCAATTTCCAAACTATTCAGTGATGGTTTTGAATTGATTGTTTCACACCGCACTGTGAAGGAGTGCCATGGAGTGTTGAAACCAGACCTATAATTCCTCACCTGATAACTTGTAATTTATGATAGTCAAGTGATATTTGAAGATCTGTACTTCACTTGGAAAGATAAAGAACCAAAGGGCTAAATCAGTTTGATTAACTTAAACTGAAAACACACGAGGTGAATTGCTGTAAAACTTCCTCTTTAATTAGAGATTATTTTATGACATGAAGGGGCAGGGAAATACATTGTGTCAAGTGGATCAGAAGTTTCAGTTATGATTTTCTGCAGGTCTTTACAAAATGCGGGGCGAGTCCCTACTTGAGGTCACAACCTGAAATTTTGGTTTCATGAGCTCCAAGGTAGCAATGGTCAAACCCTTCACCACCCAGACACTGAGTTTTAACTATTTAGCAGCCTTAAAATAGTGTCACGGTGGGAACAGGTTTGAGAAACTCTGATTGACTGCATCTTTTAAATAATTGACATTGAGTTATGTTGGGTTTATATCAAAATTTTCTTTGTTATTAATCCTTTTAGACTTGTAACTATTGTGGTATTCTTTAATTCCATGAACTCCCACTCGTTTCAGGCCCTGTTTTAGTTTTATAAAATGAGAGTCATGTTTATGCAAACCTTACTATGTGAGAGGAATGCCACAGTTCCAACATTGAAAGATTGAAAAATGGCAATCCTCTTGTTACTCAGTGAACTTCAGTCTTACATCTGCCTTGTCAAATCTCTCCAGCCAGATCAGCAAAGATCAGAAACCCTGGGGCATTGAAGGAAAGTTCAGTAACACAGATAAAAGACTAAACTTTTCCCTCTTTACTGGAAATGCTGGTTGGTTGGAGATGAAGTTCTCTGTCCTTACTCACACAACTGATTAGTGGGTTTTTGAGGTTGGGCATGAAGTGGGATAGTACATCACCCTCTTCTATTTACTTTGCCTCATTCCAAGAAAAGATTTGTCAACAGACAAACAGAATTTAACTTTGTTTGTGAGTGTACCACCGAGGAACATTTCTTCATTCTGTATCCCAATGCTGCTAACATGCTCACCCATTTTCAGAGGCATGTGTAAGCTGTGGTTGGACCATTAGGAAGGTAGTGTTTGAGATTCTCCTACTATCCAAGTCAGAAAGAGAAATGGAGCTGGTGTTGGCTTTACTGAGCTCTGTTGCTATTTGAAGTTAATGAACCTTAGCAGAAGGAGTTATGTTGAGCCAGAGGGTGTAGGGAGGTCGGATATAAATTGTTGGATGGAATACTTGGAATTTTTGTTTAAAATGTGAGGTTTTCTTGAGTATCTAAAAGATAAAACAATTTTGGGGTAATACTCAGCTGCTTCTGTTTCATTTTACTCCTTTGTTCGTAGACTCTGGTCTCCTGTCCACTGCTTCTTTTCTGTCTTTACATCTCATCACTAGGCTTCTCTCTGTGTCTGTTTTCCCAACCAGCATCCCAAATTCCAGTTGTACATCTACAACCAGTTGGGCGGGGACTGTGCAACCTCTGCTTCTCACTGATCGAGCATGCTCTGTTTCATCACATGCATGTGGATGATGTGGGGGTCAGTGGAGGGTCAAGGGAAAGGAATTGTGTTGAGAAATGTGCATTCCTTTGTCTTAATTGAGGCTTCACGTAGCTGCAGCAAGCTGTTGGTTGGCAATATACTGTAGACTTTATAATTAATCTGGAATGTGCTTTAAAAGGGGCATTCCTGTGAAAACAAGAAGTTGAAGTTATGCAAGCAATCTTGAGCTGCTCGTGGTAACAGGATACTATGAAAGATTGACTTGTTTAACATTGAATTGGACTTTCACAAATAGTCTGTCAGAGTTAGCAGTCCACTGGTCTTGATAAATGTAGCTTTAAGAAATCTAAAATTCGATTTGCAAGCTTGAATTTTCCGATAGCAATGCCCCTTTAAGAGTGCAATGTATCTTTGGTGAACATTTGAGATAGTCTGATGAATGTGAAAACTTATTGGGATGTAACTGTCACAGTGGACATGAGAACCTCCAACTACATGCAGCTACATTTGTTAAGTTTAATAGTGCTTTCAGATTTTAGATCTTTGTTTAAAATTGAAAGTACCGACAACAAATGTAAACCAGGGCTCAGTGCTGCATTTAGTGGCATGCTGGACAAGCTCATGAACATTTTGGATGATTTTAGCAATGGCAGGAATTCTGTATTGATTTCTAATTTAAATTTAATCTTGCTTCAGAGCTATTTCATTTCCCCTTTTTCATATTTTCTTTTAAACTGCATTCAAAATGAATGTTACCTTAATGCTTTTCTGCAGCTCCTTCATAGATTCCCACAGGAAAAAACAATTACATCTCCCCCTTTTTGATTTGGGTTCAGTATTTTTGTAACTGGGTTGTTAATCTACCATTTTTTTCCTGTTCGGAGAAAAGGACATTGCATTGATGGAAGAATAACTTAACTGGGATTGTAACTGGATGAGTCACGTAAATACTCTGGCTGCATGAGCAGCTCAGCGGCTGGATATTCTGCAATGAGTAACTGTCCAAAGACTGAGAGGCACGTTTTGGGAGTGTGATGGAATGTGCGTGGATGACTATTGCTCCAACAGCAAGGAAAAAGCTTGACATTGTCCTAAGCAAAGCAGCCCACTTGGTTGATACCCCACCCATTGACTTCCTCCTCAAAGGCACAGATTTGCAGCAGTGTGTACAATACATAAGATGCACTATAGCAACTAACCTATAGCAATTAAGCTAAGTGCAAGAAGGCATACCACCTGCCTTGTCTCAAACTTGCTACTCATCTTTGAGGACTAATCTGTCAGAATTGTGTTTGCTCACTTCCTTTGAGATCATAGTCCACAAATGTCCCAGTTCCAATTCCTGGGCCGGGCCTAGTTACTACATTGCAGTGGGGTGGGGAGCTTTGTGTCAGCATGAGGTTTTTGTTAAGAGCAACATTTCAGGTTGAAGTTGACTGTTTTGAATAGTATTGCATCATCAAACTTGGAGAAAATCCTTCCGAATGTATTGATCAACTGGACTGAGCCTGTTCACATGCAGCCCTGTTAGTACTGCTGTAATATTCTAGGATGTGTGAATTGGACAAGGAGTCCTTGCCCTGATTTTTACTCATGTTGTGAAACTATAACCCAAACAGTGTTGAATTTAAAATGTAAGAATTATACATTTTGAGCTGCAGGTTAATATCCGATTTTAGAAATGAACATCAGCAGCTTGCTAATACTTACTTTCTCTCTGCCCCATGCTGCTTGCATGTCCATCAGGTTCCTAACTAAATGGGAGCAGAAGTGGTTGCATCAGCAGCAGCATGCAGAGGAGCTGCTGGGGTGGAAATGATGGCTCGATGCTGAGGAGCTGCGACCTGGCGAATGGAAAAACAGGCTCTGGCTGCTTCAGGCAAGGAGCTCAAACCAAAAATGGCAAAAAGAGAGGCAAGCGAGAAGATTCCAGAATCGAAAGGTAATGTTAACCTCTGTTGCTTGTTTGTATGATTCTCTTCGAGACAGTAATGCATTCCCTGTGGTTTTGATTGCTTTCAAGTGCGCTTTGGTATCTCTGATTGTTGTGGCATGTATGAGGTGGTGTATTGATGTAAAAATATCATCAGTCTGGATTAATGCAAAAGAAGCAAGGTGTAAACTGACCTTTTACTTTGCCTGTCTCATTCATTCAGGAAATCACATTCCCCGCGCATCTGCGGTGATCTGTTAAATCAACATCGCTCAGATGTTGGAATTATCATCTTTCTCAATGGTTCCTTGATACTATAATCTGGTGTAGTTTCCCACTCACCCTCTGGGGGAGGCTGTAGTTTCAGATCTTAATCCTTTTTACTGCCAGTGGTTGTGTATCACGTGCAGAGTTGAGAAGCAGCAAAAGTTATAATCGGTGTCAAAGCCTGAACGCTGTTTACACAAGACTATGTAGTAACTTTGATAACACAGAAAATCTAATTTTCTTTGCAATGTTGATAATTAATTCCATTCCTCCCCATTAGCAGTACCATAAAACTGTAATCCCAGTACTGCATAGAATGTTGTATTTTGGCTGTTAGCAGATCTGTCTGACAGTATCTGAGTTAGCGTAAGGTGCTTTTCATCAGTGAGCTGTGCATACTTAACTTTCTCTGGGTGAGGAAGAATGTCCTGTGCCATCTTGCTCCCAGCCCCACAGTGACAGTTCAATTCCTGAGCAGATTAGATTTTCACCTGCACAGACTCTGGAATCACCATCAGCAGCCCTTCAGATGAGCACCATTCCTGACAATAGTATTTTCACAGATAATGTTTATTCCCAGGATTTTGAACCTGTAGCAACACAGAGTAAACAGGTAAGAGATATGTTGCATTCTTTTCTAAAAAAAAACTGTTTCTAATGAGTAAATAATGTCATATAAGGCTACAGAGAATAGCAAGTCCTTGGCTTCACTTAATATCAATTGCAGGTGAGCTGGTCATAGTCACACCAGGGGTTTTGCAATGAACCTCCGTCTCAATGCTAGAAAAGCATGGTTAATTACAGGAATTCTGATCCTGCTCCTGATAACTACCTTGACGCTCCTACTGAGGAATATCTTTGTATCACCATCATACATCTGTGGCCCACTATTCAGTCTTCACAAAACCTATGTGGAAATGGTACTACTGGGTACTCCAATTGCTCATGGAACTGTGTCTTGACAAAATTGAAAGCCTTCATAGATGTGGGAAAGAAAATATAAATTGTATTTTCTTGACAGCGCCTGACTTAATTTATCCTTCGATCTTGAAAGAGTTGAAAGACGAAATAGTATGGAATCTTGAGTGGGCTGGTTTCAAGAGAACACACTTTAAGCAGAGGCAATTCTGTTGAGTCTATTACTGACCAGATATGATCTCCAGTTGGTCTTCAAACATAATTTTTGGATGATCTATTTCCTAGTCCACAACATGGGTTTAGCAGGGAATGGAATTCTGAAAGAGAAAATGTAGGGAGGAGAAAATGGGCATTCTGCGAGAGAATGAGCAATAGGAGCAAAGAGAATGAGGGGAAAGTTCAGCATTGTTTGAGAACAAGAATTCTTTAGAGGGAAAGTGAAACATGAGAATGGGAAAGAATAAGACTTCTGAGAGTGAAATTGAAATAGGAGTGGCTGAGAATGGATGTTCTGAGAGAAAATGGGAAAGAGGAGGTGGGGAGAATGGGAAACACTGTTGGCAGGGAATGGGAGATCTGAGGGAATGGGACGTCTGAGGATGAATGGAAAATATAGGTGTGAGAGGGAATTGGAATTCTGAGTGGGATACAGGGGATTTGGATGAAATACAAATTCTGAGAGGTAATTGGAAACTGGAGTGGCAGAGAATAGAAATTCTGAAGGGGAATGGGAAATAAAATGTGGGAACGTATAGGATTTTTGTAAAGGCATGGGACATACGTGTGGGCTCGGTGGATGAGCAATGAGAAATGCAGGTGTATAGCTGGAGGAGGGGGCTCTGGGTTGGCTGGTCTTCGAAGGGTTGATGTGGACTCTAAAGGCCAAAAGGCCTGCTTCAACATTTTCCTGAAAGTCGATTATCGATCTCTGCCCCACCTCCGTTCTTCCACTGCAGAAACCTCGTCAATGCCTTTTTTACTTCCAGACTTGACGATTGCACTATACTATTCTGGGCGGCATGGTGGCTCAGTGGTTAGCACTTCTACCTCATGGCGTCAGAGACCCGGGTTCAATTCCTGCCTCAGGCAATAGTCTGTGTGGAGTTTGCACATTAGCCCCGTGTGTGCTCCAGTTTCCACCTACAGTCCAAAAATGTGCAGGTTAGTTGAATTGGCCACATAAAATTGCCCGTAGTGTTAGGTGAAGGGGTAAGTGTAGAACATAGAAAAATACAGCGCAGTACAGGCCCTTCGGCCCTCGATGTTACACCGACCAAAGTCTACCTAACCTACACTAGCCCAATAATCTCCATATGCTTATCCAATGCCCGCTTAAATGACCATAAAGAGGGAGAGTTCACCACTGCTACTGGCAGGGCATTCCATGAACTCACAACCCGCTGAGTAAAGAATCTACCCCTAACATCTGCCCTATATCTACCACCCTTTAATTAGTGGAATGGGTTGTTCTTGGAGGGTTGGTGTGGACTTGTTGGGCCAATGGGCCTGTTTCCACACTAAGTAATCTAATCTTTCAGAAACTACATGTTCTATTCCAGAAAGCCGGTTTGTGAAGGATAGAACCAACCGTTGCACCACTTAAATTAATGTACATGATTATACATTGCAGGCAAGTGATTTGTATTCCTTTAATTACAGTCTTTGAGAATTTCAATTTTAATTGCTCCATTAATGGAAGAGCCTTCAATTACTAAGACAATGATTCTTTAATTCCCTCCCTGAAATTTGCTTCTGTTTATGACGCTTTCCTCCTTCAAGACACTCAAACTGTATGATAGATTTCACACCTGCCCTTGGATCTCTGAGGCTCAGTAATATGTTTTATTCTTTTTCTGTGGAGCTACTTGACTTGTTTTACCACATGAAAGATTTGTTTAAATGCAAGTTTTTAAAGATAAAACAGGAAGAAAACAGGTAACTGCAAAATAAGGTGGTCACAGTACATTTCAAAAGTGATGACTCTGCTTGAAAAATCGCAACTTTCAGATGTGATGATATGATGGATGTGTACATGCATTTCTTTAAAAATCACTGTTTGAAAAGGTACCATGCATGAGATTAATTGGCACGGAATTAAGGCAGGGATAGCAAATTGGATTTAAACAGAAAGATTCACCATCTCTGTGACTCCCAAGGACGTGCAATCCTCCAACTACCTCTCCACTCTGCTCCCTCACAGTGTCACCATCTCTGTGACTCCCATATATGATTAGGCCTTGACCCTCAGTGCTGATTTAGATCCTCCCACTTTGTTCCTGCTACACCTTCCAAACCTTTGCTTAAGTTGATCGGTCACATCGTCACACCCTCTGTGTCTCGGTGCTGATTTCGAGTCTCCTGCTCTTCTGCTTCTCCAACTCAAATTCCAAGTATGTCGATCCTCACTGCTGATTTAGATTCTCCCGCTCTGTGCTGCACACTCTCGGGTTATCTCTCTTTGGAACTCCCAGGTAATGGTAGGTCTCAAGCCTCAGCTGAGAGTTATAAAGTCTCATTCCACACACTCCCTCACAGGATCGCTTTTGTACCTGGAAGACATTAGAAAAGAGAAGGAGCATCATAAGGCAGGGCGTGTTACAGTGATTGAGAGCGCTATGGATGATAGAACAACTTACATGGAAGGATAGGGAGAGCTGCAGGTCCAGAAGCATGTTACTGGAAGATGTAGGCAGAGGTTACTGGAAGTGAAGACATAAAGGAAGCAGATTGTAGCTTGTTGATGCTGGAGGTGGTTACTCTGTGAGGTGTAAAAGGTTTGTAGTGTGATGGTTGCAGAGTATGAATACCTGAACAAATGGAAAAATGACAGAGAGGGTGCATTGGTGGTACTCGGATATTGTGGATGTTACAGAAAAGTGACTTGTAGTGACTGTTAAGAGTAAAGATTTCAGGAGCACTGTACAAGCGACTGTTGTTCAAGGTGCCTCAGTGCAGGCAGAGGTATATAGTATGGGAGCATAGGCAAGGCTCAATTAGATCATAGAAATGGGGGAGTTGAGATGCTTGAATAGGTACACAGACAAGGAGGGAGATGAGTCCCTGACAAATTTTATTCGCTATTGAACACATCCAGCCACTGCAACCCTTAAGGAATTAGGGAGGGGCATGTGCGGTGCAATGGGCTGCGGTAGGTAAGGAGGAATGAAGGAACTGCAGGCGGTTACAGAGATAGGAAGGTGTGGAGGGACTGGATCATTTATAGAGAGAGGGTAATTTTAGGGAGAGAAGCAGGGAACAGAGAAACAGAAAGCTTTCAAGAAGCTGGGAGGTTTGGAGGCAGTGGAGGAGCAAACAGAGATTGTGGAGTGTTGTTGTAGATAGAAAGATTTACAGACGAGAGGAAGACTTGCAGCTCATGAGGAAGGTTACAGAGAGAGTGGACCACAGAATCTGTAGAAAATGCAGATGGCATGGTAAGATGGGGAGTAATATCGTGGTTGGAGGTAAGTACAGACACAGAGTGTTGCAAGGAATGGAGGAGTTTATAGATGTAAGGAGGGCTACAGAAGCTGTTGTAGGTTGCAGAGATAGAACGGGTTATATAGTTAAAAGGATCTTTCAGGCAGGATGGTTTGGATGAGAAGCTAACAGATATAGAGCAGGTTGCAGTTAGGAGGAGTTGTCAGTGGGTGGAATAAGGTAACAGAGACGGGGCCTGCAGAGATTGAAAGAGCATACAAAGGCAGGGACACTGCAGGATATGATGTTACAGAGATAGGGAGGGTTCCAACAGCGACAGGAATATACAAAGACAGGGAGAGTTTTGAGCCAGAGAGAAAACGGAGTGGAAGGGTCACACAGACTGGAGGATAGTTGTGGAGTAAACTGCACTTTGAGAATGTTCCATTGTGAGGAGGTTGTGCTGGATAAACAAATAGGGAGAAGAGTAGGGAATAGACGTGGAAGTCCCACGAGCCTAACACACTGTCCAATTCAATCACGACAGACCATCGAATTCACTACCCATTTCCTGCATTCAACCCATTCCTTTTGGCATGGTCACAACTGGAGGAATCACAATGGTAGGCAGGATTTGAGTGATTGGAGGAGGTGAGAGCAATAGGGAGGGTTGGAGCAACTGTAGGAGTCGACAGCAATAAGGAGGGTAGGAGTGTTTGGATGAGATAACAGCAATCGGGAGGGCTGAGTCAGTGGAGGACATGACAGTGATAGGGAGGGTTGGAGTGCCTGGAGGAGGTGACACTGATATGGCGGGTTGGAGCGCTTGAAGGAGGAGGCAGCAAGAGACTGGAGGTGGTGACAACAAAAGCGTGTGTTGGAGTGACTGGAGGAGGTGACAGAGATGGAGAGGATTGGAATGACTGAAGGAGGGGATAGTGATAGGGACAGTTCGAGGGACTGGTGGAGATCACACTGACAGGTAGAGTTGCATTGCCTCAGGTGGTGAGAGCAACAGAGATGGGTGGTGTGTTTGGAGGAGGTAACAGTGATAGGGTGGGTTGGAGCAATTGGAGGGAAGACAGCAAGAGGGAGGATTAGGGGTGACTGGAGGAGGTGACAGCAAAAGCGTGTGTTGGAGTGACTGGAGGAGATGATACCAAAAGGGAGGGTTGGAGTGACTGAGGAAGGTCACCGTTACAGAGAGGGTTGGAGTGCCTCAGGAGGTGAGAGCAATAGCGAGGTGCGGTGTGATTGGAGGATGTGTCAGCAATAGATTGGAATGGAGTGACTGGATGTTATGACAGATAGGGAGGATAGCAGTAACAGCAATAAATTCAGTGACAGGCAGGATTGGACTAATCGGAGTGGTGACAACGTTAGGGAAGGTTCAAGTAACAGCAGGAGGTGACAGCAATCGTGGGGGTTTCGTGTGACTGGAGGAGGTGACAGTGATAGGGAGGATTGGAGTGAGTGGAGGAAGAGACCATGATATGGAGAGTTGGAGTGACTTGGAGGAGGTGACAGTGATAAGGCATTTTGGAGTGACCGGAGGAAGCGACAACGATAGGTAGGGGTGGAGTGACGGGAAGAGGTGACAGCAACAAGGAGGTTTGTGTGACTGGAGGAGGTGACAGCAAAGGTGAAAGTTGGAGGGACTGGAGGTGGTGACAGCGATAGGAAGGGTTGGAGTGAATATGAGAGTTGAAGGTGATAATGAGGGATGGACTGAATGGAGGAGGTGCCAATGATAGGGAGGGCTGCAGTGACTGGAGTTGACAGCTGACAGTAATAGGGAGGGTTGCATTGGATGGAGTAGTTCATTGTGATAGGGAGAGATGCAGATGCATGGAGGAGTTTAAGACAAGCATTGGGTTTGTGTTACTGGAGAAGTTTACATAGATAGAGAGTGTGGTGTTAGAGGAGATGTTTAAAGCGATACGAAGGAGTCATGGGAGAAAGTGACATGATATGGAGGATAAGAGTGACTGGAGGAGGTGACAGTAATTGGGAAGGTTGGAGTGATTGGAGGAGGTGTCGGTGATAGGGGGTGTGGAGTGACTGGAGGAGGCAATAGCATTTAGAGTTTGAAGTGACAGGAGCAGTTGACAGCAATCGGGATAATTGGAATGACTGGAGGAGGTGACAGGAATATGGAGCATTGAGGGACTTAAATAATTGATAGTGATAGGTTAGGTTGGAGTGATTGGAGGGTACAACAATGATAGGGAAGGGTAGAGTGGCTGAAAGACTTGCCAGCGATATGGAATATTGGAGTGATTGGAGAAGATTAAAGCGATAGGGTGGGTTGGAGTGACTGGAGCAGGAGACAACAATCGGGAGGTTGGAGTGATGGCATTAGGTGACAATGATAACGAGAGTTGGAGTGACTGGAGGAGGAGAATCGATAGGCAGGGGAAGAGTGAATGGAGGAGTGTTGGAGTGATTAGAGGAGGTGTCAATGATAGGGAGGTTTCCAGTAACTGGACGAGGTGACAGCGTTGGGAGGTTTGGAGTGATTAGAGGCGATGTCAGTGATAGAAAGGAGTCAAGTGACTCGAGGAGACGATAACAACAGGGAGACTAAATTGACTGGATGAGGTGACAGCGATAGGAAGAGTTGGAGTGACAGAAGGATGTGACAGCGACGGGAAGGTGGAGTGAGTGGAGGGAGTGACAGTAATCAGGAGTGTACGGTTGACTGGAGGAAGTGACAGTGAGAGGGAGGGATAGAGTGACTGGAGGATATGACAGCGATAGAGAGGGTTAGAGTGACTGGAGGATGAATCAGTGTTAGAGATGTTTGAGTGATTGTAGTTGTCAGTGATAGGGTGCTGTTATGTGTCTGGAGGAGTTGATAGTGATAGGGAGGAGTGAAGTGACTAGAGGCGGCGAAAGCGCCAGGGAGGGTGGAGAGACAGGAGAATGCGATAGTGATAGGGAGTGTTGAAGTGACTGGAGGAGGTGTCAGCGATAGGTTGTGTTGGAGTGACTTGGAGGAGGTGAAAGCAATGGGGAGTTATGGAGTGATTGGAGCATGAGACTGCGATTGGGTGGGTTGGAGTGACTGGAGGAGGTTACAGTGATATTGAGCATTGCAGTGACTGGATGAGGTGACGGCAATAGGGAGGTTTGGAGGTGTTGATTGTGATAGAGTGTGCAGTAGTGAAAGGACGAGTTGACAGAGATAGAGAGGAAGTGGAAACAGTGGAAAAGGTGACAGCTATGGGGAGGGTTGGAGTGACTGGAGGATGTAATAGTGATAGGGAGGGACGGAGTGACGGGAAGCGGTGACAGTGATGGGAAATCTTGAAGTGACTGTAGGAGGTGACAGCGGTAGGGAGGTATGAAGAGACTGGAGGAGGTGACAGTGATGGAGAGGAATTGGATGATTGGAGGATGTGACAGCAATGGGAAGGGTTGGAGTGAATGGGAGAGTTGAAGGTGATAGTAAGGTGAGGAGTGAATGGAGGAGGTAACAAAGATAGGGAGAGTTGTAGTGACCGGAGGTGCCAGCCATCAGGAGGGTTAGAGTGGCTGCAAGAGGTGGCAGTGTTATGGTGACTTGGAATGACTGGAGGAGATGACAATGATAGAGGAGGTGAGAATAACAGGAGGAGCTGAGTGTGTTAGGGAGGGTTGGATTGAAAGTAATAGGTCACTGCCATAGAGAGGATTTGCAGTGACTGAAATGAGGCTAAAGCAATCGGGATGGCTGGAGTGACCAGAGAAGGTTACATAGATATTACTTGGCTTCAGTGGGCGATGCGGCAAGAATATCCTTTCCAAGTACTGCTGTGAAATTCCCCCAGTCAAACCAACAAGCACTCCTCCTATCTTGCCTCCTGTTGTGCTTCCTGTAACATCTGTCCTGGGAACATTGAGCTGCCAGTCTTGTCATTCCCTCAGCTGTGTTCCTGTGATATTCCAATGTTCCCATCCATGCCCCGAGTTCAGCTGCCTCAGCTGTCAGGACGTTTTCATTGAAATCTATGCAGTTTAATTCATCAGTGTGTTGAATTGCCCTCTGTGTTCTTGCCTGCCTTGTCTATTGAAATTGGTCTCTTTCATCTCTGTCCCAGCCTCAACCTTCATTCTGGCCTTATGAATGTTTGGGGTCCAACAGTCCTGCTAGACTAATATAAATCCTCTCAAGTAAATCCTCTTGAGAAGCTCTTGCAATTCTCACCACCAGGACATGGATCCTCCAACACCGCCCCAGTTCAAGTGTCTTCCTCACCATGAGTACCCGTGCTGGCACCTTCAGGAATCCATGGACATTTCTCCTGAGGTTTCTTTGTTCCTTTTTACTCATCAAAGATCTATCGTTCGTTATGTCTGTCCTTTGCTATTCATACCTCCCACAGGCTATTACCCCACAATGATTAGAAATAAACTCCATCTGTCATTAGGTTGCTCAGTGAATCATTTCAATGATATCAGGCTGTAGCCTGAGACCATCTCCCTCACAGTGTACAACACCTTAATTTTTCATGCCATCAGCCACCGATAAAAGATACCTTCTGCTTTCACATCCAAGTCATCAATATACATAATAATTAGAAGTGGCTCCTGAACAGACCCCTGCTGCACACCCGCTGGTGAAATGCTTCCAGTAACGAAAATAACCGTTCACCAATTTTCAATCCAATTTGCCAACTTGCCTTGGATCCAATGGGCTCTTCCCTCTTGAACCAGCCTTCCATGTGGAATTTTGTCAAATGCCTTACTGAACTCCACGTCAGCCACATAATCTGCACTGCACTCATTAATTTTTTGGACACCATTTCAAAACATCAATTGAATTCATCAGACAAGATCTTTCACGACCAAACCTGTGCTGACTGTCTCTACTCGAATCCTGTGTTTCCGAATGTTGAGTCATTGTGTCCCTCAGAAGCGTTTCCAATAATTTCCCTCCCACTGATATCAGACGATTTGCTCTGCAATTATCTGGCCTATTCCTGCTGAACAAAGCAACCACATTAGGTATCCTCTAGTCATTCAACACCTCACCTGTGGCCAGTCAATTATTAAATATAGACGTCAAGGTCCCAGACATGTCCTTCCATTGCAACCTGGGATACATTTCATTGGGCCCTGGGCATTTCTCCACCTTCATGCTTGTGAAAACACTTAAGAGTCCTCCATATTGATCTAAAAATGTTTTAGAAACTCACGATCCCAGCTCAAGTCCCCGACTACAAAATCTAACTGAATACAGATAAGAAATATTCATTTCAAACCTCACCAACTACCTCTGGTTCCATGCACATATTTTCCCTTTGATTTCTAACAGGTCCCTCTCTTTCGTCCGAGGCTGGGCGGGACCTGGTACAGCTTTATAACATCAGCAGAGGCGTGGATCGTGCGAATAACCAGAATCTCATTTCAAATTTGGAACTGTCATATCGTAGGTTGTAAAGGTTTGAGATGAGAAAGAGAAATTTCAAAACAGACCTGAGAAGCAAGATCTTTTGCCAAGAGAGTATTATGTTTTCCGGGAGATTTTAGAAGCGCAAATATTCGTAAAACCTTGAAAGAGCGTTTTGAAAAACGCAAGGAGAGGCGGAGAATGTGGTGATATAATTGTGTAAAGGAGTCGAACGAGTGCGCTGTCGCTGTAAGACAGAAAGTGCAGGCTGCCAGTCGTAGTAGTAATATTAATAATTAGTAATATTACTACTAATAATAAAAGAAACGAGGTCGTTGCAACTGGCGTGGACTGAAGGACTTGTTGCTGTGCTATTTTCAAACTTCCACGCACCTACCTCAGAATTTATAATGTTTCAAAAATTTCTCTTTCATTCTTCTCGACTCCGATGAGGTCAAACACCATCTAATCCATCTCTTCCCATCAGAAAATCCCTCCGTTCCCAAGAGCAGCTTAGCAAACCTTTTGTGTCCTGCCTGCAATAGAAGAATATCATTTCTTAAGGCACTTATGTTGTACGGAATATTCCAGGTGTGGTTTGCGTCGTATGTTGCATTTCTTTAGCAAGATCTCCCTATTTTTAGACTCCCTCTCCTTTGTAATAAATGTTGGCATTTGATGTGCCTTCTCTATTACCTTCTGACACTGTAAGCTACGTTTGTCAGATTGATACACATGGACTCCAAAAACTCTTCGTACCTTCAGCCTGAAGCCAAATGGTGTTAGCCTGACAGTAAGTTTGAAAAATAGTTTGATGTATTGTAAAGGATATGTCAAATAATAACTGAACCCTTAGAAATAATGGGAGACACATGAGTTGATAAAAGTGAGATTTTGTTTTGATGAACCTTTTAGATTTTATGTTTTCGAGTGGCTACAAATGGCAGATGAGTTAAGAGTGATGGAGAGTAATATGACTTATTCTAAATTTCAGAAGTCGTTTTACAAGGTTCCACAAGGACTAAAGAACAACGAGGGAGAGAATAGGTCCCCTTAATCATCAGCGTGGCACTCTGTGTACAACCACAGGAATTGAGGGAGATCTGAATTAAATGTTTTTACTTGGTATTTACTGTAAAGAATTACGTTGAAGCTCAGGAACTTGGGGAAATAAATATTGATGTATTGGAAAGGTCACCAAGAGAGAAAAGGAAGTGCTGAAGGCCAGAAGGCACTGAAAGACGGATAATCCTCACCACCTGATCTTGTGTATACAGGAATTCACCAAGAAGCTGTAGAAAAGGTTCCAGGTCGCTTTGCAGAGATATTAGTATCATCGACAGCCACGGTGAGGTGCTGGAAGACTGGAGGGTGGATAATGCTGTTCCATCAGTTTAGGGCTTCACTTTAACTCCAGAAAACTACAGAACAGTAACAATAACATCATTGTCGGTTAAGTTATTGGAAAAGATGCTAAGCGAAAGGGTCTTCATGCATTTGGAAAAACAAGGACTGATTAATGCCAGTCAGCATGGCTTTGTGCAGTTGAAATAGTATCTCACAAACCTGATTGATTGTGGAGGTCGTGGATAGTATGAAGAGTGGTAGATATTATCGATAGCAAAGTCTTTGAGAACGTTCCGCATTGCCGACTGCGGATCCAGGGAGATAAGGTGGGATCTAGGGAGAGCTTGATATTTGAATACAGCATTGGCTGAATGGTCGAAGACAGGGTTGTTGGTCGAGATTTGTTGTTCTGACTGGAGGCCTGGGAACAGGAGTGCGTGCCAACGATCGGGACTGCGTCTGCTGCTTTTCTTCATTTATATAAACGATTTGGAGGAGAATATAGTACACATGTTTAGCAAGTTTATGGGTGACCATAAAATTGCTGAGAGAGTGGAGAGTGAAGACGTTTGTCCAAGATTACCTTGGGATGTTGGTGAGCGGGGTCAGTGGGCTGACGAGCAGAAATGTAGTTTGTTTTAGACAAATGCAAGTTGTTGCATTTTAGTGTTGCGAATCAGAACAGGGCATTCTTTACAGAGACATACGAGAGCACAGGTCGTACATGAACATCCACAGGATGAAGGCCCTACACCAACCTGGCCCTGGCATTGCAGAGTGAATCCCCGGTCGTTAATGTCTTGGGGGGAGGGGGGGCGTTGGGGTGTTCTCTGATTTTCCAATCGCGAGGAAATGTCCTGTTGATGAAAGCAGACTTTGATTAAGAGATCCAGCACAGCCTCCAGTTTGCTAGCACAACCTTTAACCGTCTGAGGGAAAGGGTGTTCTCGGACAATAACAACAATTCCAACAGCAAGCTCATGACAGAACGACGTGTGTTGGTTCCACACTCCGACATGGTTCTGAGACATGGACTGTCTACACCAGGGACCGCACAGTGTTGGAGCAGACCCACCAACGCTGCCCGTGGAAGTTACTGTGAATCCACTGGGAGGACAGACTCAACAAAAGCTACATCCTTGACAAGGCTAATATCCCCAGAATCGAGGCACTGACCCTCCCTTTGATTAGCTGCGATGGGTTGGGCACATCAACCCCATAACGGCCTTGGGATTCCCCAATCAGGTGTTCTACTCCCAGCTATGAAACAGCAGGTGAGCCCCAGCTGGGCAGAGGCAGTGCTTCAGGGATTCCTTCAAGGCCTAACTGTGGTAGTGCAACATTCCCACCAATTCAATGAGAATTATTGGGCCAAGACTGTCCAAAGTGGGAGAGGATCATTGGGAAGGTGCCACACACCTCGAGTCTTGCTGTGGGGGAAAGGGGAATCCAGGAGAAAATAGCACAAGGAGCAGGCTGCCACCCCAACGGCCCACGCACCCCCTTTCCCACAGCCACCTTTTGCCCCAAGTGTAACAGAGTCTGTGGAATGTTTGAGAAGACTTGTAGCTCAGATTGTGGTTTTGGTTGTAGGTTTGCCCGCTGAACTGAAAGGTTCATTCCCAGACTTTTCGTTACCTTACATGGTAACATCTTTAGTGGAGCTCAGGCGAAGCAATGCTGAAAATTCCTACTTTCTATTGATATATTTGGGTTCTTTTGGATTAGTGATATCATTTTTGTGATGATGTTATTTCCTGTGAGGAACTCTATCAACAGACACATAGAGTTAGACCCTATCAACACCCCCGATGAAAAGGAACAGGAAGTGACTTCATCACAGGAAATAACATCACCACAGGGAATGACATCACCAACCCAAAGAAACACAAATATAAATAGAACTGAAGAATTTTCAGCATATCTTCACCTGTTTTCCACTGAAGATGTTACCTAGTAAGGTAACGAAACTGGAAATGAACCTATCAGCTCAGCAAGCAAACCTACATCCGGAGTGTGTGGAAGGTCACATCGGTCTGGAGAGCCTCTGTCAGCCTCCCCTCTGTGAGTGGGAGAGATTCTGGCTCATCTGAGACTCACCGTCAATGAGATGATGGGAAAGGAAGATTTAATCACCTCACAGTTATCCCAGTGCTTTGTAACAAATTCCAATAATAATCTGTCTAATGCATTCACTACCAATGTCAGACTGTTGGAGCGCATTATAACTTTTTTGTCCTTCCACTTTCGTGTACCGATTCGTACTCCCCAGAATTTTCATTCATATTCACTTATAATCTGAGGACACTGTTTTGGGTGATATCCTTGTTATCTCTGACTATGAGAGTCCCCCATCCTGCTTACCATTAAACCGGACTTTCCACAATGCTGTGTAACCATTAAAAGCAATGCCCCAGCATTTTCTCACTCTGTAGCCACATCTCCCTGGTTGTGTTTAGATAGAAATTATTTATCAATCTGCGTCACAAGAGCATATCTGTTATTAGTAATTCGTTGTGCATTCAAACCAAGAAACTGTAATTGATTATTTTAAAACCATAATTTCCTTTCACCAAATGTATTTGCTGATGTACTATTTCAGTTGAAATTAGTCACTTGTTGTTCCTTTGTGCTTGTCTTCAGTGACATCCCCATTGTGTTCCAATTTTTCAATCTTTCTCTTTGGGTTTGGAAATTTTATTTCACCTGATGTTGTCCTAGTCCGTCCTGATTTATGTCAGGTTAATGCACTTTGCATAATTCTGGTCATATGATTGACGAGTGCACTGGTCCCAGCACCGTATCAGTAGAGGCCATCCCAAAACAATAGCTCTCTCCCCGTAAGTACTCGTGGCAGTGTTTATTAAATCATAACCACTTCTTCTGACACCATTGGTTTATCCTAAACTCCTCCACTCTGATCATGTCACTCAGGATCTCTCTGTGTAGCGTCCCTCACTGTGTACGTCGAATTGCGGTCTGTGCTAGCACCTCTCTCCCTTGAATGTGATCTGAGATTCTGAGCCATCAGAATTCTCCACTCCTGTGAGACGGGTCAGCAGAGGCCAGGGATGGAGGCTGGGATTTTCCAGGTCTCTATGGTACTCATTTCCATTCTATATGTGTAATCTTCACTGAATCTGCCTAATTACTGAGTCTGCTTGTTTCCCTGCCTCTTGTCGGTAATCAGGATGTTCCTGATTCATCAGAACTGCTAATACCTGTCTCGTTCATCACCTCATTCAAGACGGTGAGTCAGCCAGGGAGTAAGATCTGGATGCTTCAGTAGATCCTGCAGGGAAGTTATGTCACTCACAGTTGACAGTAGAGAAAGGAGTTAATGGAGTTTAGTCCATAACCTGAAGACTTGACATAGATAAACTGCTAGACAAGGAAACAAGAGACAAATCCCATGCTCCATTATCAGCATCTTGTTTCGAACTTACTCTGGTTCAAATAATAATGCCTATTTCTGTCAGTTTCTCCAATCTCTAACACTGTCTGTGTCAGTGTAACATCCTCCAGTAGATACAATCTTCTCGATCTTTGTAAACCCAGGCAATCCAGTTTATCCCTATACGTTTCTCCTCCTAATACATCACTCTGTGTCTGTGTATTTTCTTTTAATGCCTACAACCGCCGCTATCTGAGTTATCTTCTCCAGCCTTTCCAACCCTCGTTGTCTCAGAAAAAAAAATCTTCACTTCCATTGGCCATCACTGTCAGTGCAGTCCCTTCCAGACCTGTAAAACATCCCTACTGTGTATAACTATTTCAAGCTCCTACTTGAAGGGGTAGACACTTGATTACTCTATGTCAAGTCGGTATAAGAAGGGAGGAAGTGTTGGGTATTGTAAAAGGCATTAACGTTGTCAAGATCCCAGGTCCGGGTGAGATCTATCCCAGGTTACTGAAGGAAAGGAGAGTGGAAATAATTAGAGCCTTAACAGAAATCTTTGCACCATCTTTCAACATGGGTGAGTTCCCGGATGAGTGGATAATAGCTAATATTTTCTTCATGTTGAAGAAGTGTGTCAGAGGTAATCCAGGAAACTATAGACCAGTGAACCTCATGCCAGTTACAGGGAAGCTGTTGGAAAAGATACAGAGCAATAGGATCTGTTTACTTTGGAAGAAAATGGGCTTATAAGTGAGAAGCAACATGGTTTTGTGCAGGGAATGTCATTTCTTATAAACCTAATAAAATCCTTTGAGGAAGTGACAAATATGATTGTTGATGGGAGGGCTGCAGATGTCATTTACATGGTCTTCAGTAAGGTAATTGATAAGGTTCTCTATGGTAGGCTGATGGAGAATGTGAAGTCGCATGTGGTCTAGTGTGTACTAGCAACATGGATATACAACTGCCAGGGCATCATGAGACATAGATTAATAGTGGAAGGGATTTTCTCAATATGGCGAATTGTGACCAGTGGTTTTCCACAGGGATCCGTGCTGCGACCAGTGTTGTTTGTTACATACAAATTGATCTGGAGGATGGTAAAGGTGGTCTCATTAGCAGTTTTGCAGATGACATTACGAGTGGTGGAGCAGCAGATCATGAAGAGGAATATCAGATAACGCAGCAGAATATAGGTAGATTGGAGAGTTGGGTGAGAAATGGCAGGTGGAGTTCAATCTGGTCAAATGCAACGTGATGCATTTTGTATGATCCAATTCAAGAGAAAGACATACATTAAGTGGAAAAACCCTGGGAAAAATTGATGCAAGGAGTGATCTGGATGTTCAACTATATTGTTCCCTGAAGGTGGCAACGCAGGTTGATAAAGTGGACAAGAAGCCACATGGCATACATTCCTTCATTGGATGTGGTATTGAGTACAAGAGTTGGCAGCTCATGTTACTAACCTATATGACTTTAGTTCGGCCACATTTGGAAGACTGCATCCAGTTCAGGTCGCCACGTTACCAAAAGGATGTGAATGATTTGAGAGTGGGCAGAGGAGTTTCAGCAAGCTGTTGCCTGGCATGGAGCGCATTAGCTATGAAGAGATGTTGAGTATGTTAGGATTATTTTCATTAGAAACATGGAGATGGTTGGCGGGTACAGATTGATGTCTACAAAATCATGAGAGTTATAGACAGGGTGAATAGCAACATGCATTTTCCCAGAGTGGGAGATTCAATTACTGGGGTCACGAATGGGAGGGGAAAAGTTTAGGGGAGATGGAACGTTCTTTATGAAGAGCTTGGTGGGTGCCTGGAACGTGTTGCCAGCGGAGGCTCTCGGGGCGGGAACAATAGCGTTACTTAAGATGTATCTCAACAGATGCATGAATGGGCAGGAAGCAGAGGGGTACAGATCCTTAGGAAAGAAGATGACAGGTTTAGATAGAGGATCTGGATTGATGTAGACTTGGTGGGCAGAAGGACCTTTTCCTATGTTGTATTTTTTTGTTATTTTGTTCTTTTTCGTAATACCTTCATGGTCTATGTAATCTTCCCCGATCACTACAAAACAAAACTCCCATTTCATAACCTCCAGCTGTAAGAATCCCTCTTGTCTCTGGACACCATGCAGAGTTATCCTGACTGTCAAGTAATGTAGTCTCTATAATCCTTATAGAATATAGAACAATACAGCACAGAACAGGCCCTTCGGCCCTTGATATTGCGCTGACCTCTGAACTATTCTCAGCTCGTCTCCCTACACTACCTTAAAATCATCCATGTGTTTTTTAAGGAGTGTTTAAATCTCCCTCATGTGGCTGAGTTGACTACATTAGCATTTAGGGCATTCCATACCCTGTGTAAAGGAGCTGCCTCTGACATCTGTCTTAAATCTATCACCCCTCAATTTGTAGTTAAGCCCCATCATACAACATCCAAGGTAAAAGACTTTCACTGACTACCCTATCTAATCCTGGAAAGCTTATATGTCTCTATCAAATCCCCTCTTAGCCTTCTTCTTTGCAATGAGAACAGACCCAAGTCTGGGATTTTGCATACTACGTTGGTTTTGCTCATGTTGGGTATCGGGCCCTTCGTCCTGGTGCGTTGTTGTCTGAGAGTGGCTGTTGGTTTGTGTGCTGTTATGAGTCCTACTGGTCGCAGTAGTCTGGCTGTCAGTTCAGAAATGTTCTTCATGTATGGTAGTGTGGCTAGTCCTTTGGGTTGTGGCATGTCCTCGTTCCGTTGTCTTTCCCTTTAGGCATCTGTTGATGAAATTGCTCAGGTAGCCGTTTTTGGCGAATACATTGTATAGGTGTTCTTCTTCCTCTTTTTGCATTTCTGGTGTGCTGCAGTGTGTTTTGGCCCTTTTGAGTAGTGTCTTGATGCAACTTCTTTTGTGTGCATTGGGTTGGTTGCTTTCATAGTTCAGGACTTGGTCTGTGTGTGTGGCTTTCCTGTATACCTTTGTGCTGAATTCTCCATTTGGTATTCTCTGTGCCATCACATTTAGGAATGGGAGTTGGTTGTCCCTTTCTTCCTCTCTCGTGAATCAGATTCCTGTGAGTGTGGCGTTGATGATCCGGTGTGTGTTGTCTATTTCTGTGTTTTTAATGATTACAAAGGTGTCAGCCACATATCTGACCCAGAGTTTGGATTGAATTTGCGGTAAGACTGTTTGTTCTAATCTTTGCATTACCGCTTCTGCTATGAGTCCAGAGATGGGTGAGCCCATGGGTGTTCCATTGATTTGTTCGTATATCTGGTTGTTGAATGTGAAGTGTGTTGTGAGGCACAGGTCCAGTAGTTTGAGTACGCCGTCTTTGTTGATAGGTTCAACGTCCTGTTGTCTGTTCTGTATGTCCAGCAAGTTGGCTATTGTTTCTCCGGCTAGGGTTTTGTCGATAGAGGTGAACAGTGCTGTTACATCAAATGAGACCATGGTTTCTTCCTTGTCTATGTGTATATTTCTGATGATGTCCAAGTCTTCTTGTGTTGATTGTATAGAGTGTCTGGATCCGCTGATCAGGTGTTTCAGTTCAGCTGTTCAGACTACTGTGACCACTAGGACTCATAACAGCACACAAACCAACAGCCACTCTCAAACAACAACTCACCAGAATGAAGGACCCGATACCCAGCATGAGCAAAACCAATGTAGTGTACAAAATCCCATGCAAAGACTGCACAAAGCACTACATAGGACAAACAGAAAGACAGCTAACGATCTGCATCCATGAACACCAACTAGCCACAAAACGACACGACCAGTTATCCTTAGTAGCCACACACGCAGATGACAAGCAACATGAATTCGACTGGGACAACACTACTATTATAGGACAAGCCAAACAGAGAACAGCCAGGGAATTCCTAGAGGCATGTCACTCATCCACAGATTCAATCAACGCACATCAACCTGGACCCAATATACCGACCACTGCAGCGGACGGCTGGAACTGACAACCGGAAGCGGCAGATTCAAGCCATTACAAATGCCGGAGGAAAGATCACAGAAGTGTTTCACAGGAGGCTCCCAAACACTGAGGATGTCACCTAGACAGGGGACGAAACGTTTGCAACACAAATTCCCAGCTCGGCGAATGATACCAAGCTCTCTATCACTAAGTGGAAGAAAATGAGGACTGCAGATGCTGGAGATCAGATCTTAAAAATGTGTTGCTGGAAAAGCGCAACAGGTCAGGCAGCATCGAAGCAGTAGGAGAATTGAAGGGCTTATGCTCGAAACGTCGATTCTCCTGGTCCTTTGATGCTGCCTGATTTGCTGCGCTTTTCCAGCAACACATTTTTAATCTCTATCACGAAATGCCAAGAGGCATGACAAAATCAGAGTATGGGGTGGAAGCATGGAACCCTCCCTGTTTGTGTCATTTGCTCAAGCCCCGACATTTCTCCCTAACACTGTAACATCCTCCTTCAGACACAAGAATACACCATATATATCAGATCTGCTCCAATTACTCCAACCCTCACAATCTTTATAACATCCTTTCGTTACTAACTCCTTTCTATCTCTGTAAATTTAATATCCAACAATGTCTAAAGTCTTCCCTATCTTTGTTGCCCCTTCAATCATTATAACTGTCGCTGTCTTTGTAACATCATCCTGCATCATGAAATCTCCTGATTGCAAAAAAACCCTCCAGCCACTGTTCTTTCTCTATTTCTGTTGTTCTTGCTTCCTCTTAAAAAACATCCCGCCCTGTATGATGGCCTGCTGTCGCTGCAGTCCTCCATATCTTTAACCACCGTCAGCAACTAAAATCCTCCCTATATCTGTAACATCTTCCAGTGCCATCAGCATCCTCTTTTACTGCAAACTCCTCCAGCCCTTGATGTTATTTTCTATTGGCCATGCCTACCCAAGTGCTGACAATATATATGTCAGTATCTGAAGTTCATCCTCTGTTCAACATGCATGTCTTTAACAATCTATGTATAATCCATTAACGTCTCCCACTCCACAAGCATCCACGGTTCTCTTTGTGCTTCCAGGGTCATAGAGTTTCGAGTTGTTTCCTAAACTATCAACTGTAACGCATTTCCTGTGTATTTTGTGCCTGCGCCAAAAAGGTTTCCTCTCTCTGTAAACCACTGCTGCTCCACTAATTACTTAAACACCTGCAGCCCCGAAAGTCTTCCATTTTTGGGTGAACTCTTCCAGTCCTGACAATGCTGCCAATCTCTACACCTTGTAAACTTCCCAAAATGGGTAATCCCCCCAAATAAGTGAAGGATTCCTGATCCTTCAAGGAAGTAACAAGAAGATGAATTACTGGGCTAATGGTAGGCTACTTGGTAGTGTGGATGAGCAGAGGGATCTTGGTGTCCATGTACACAGATCTCTGAAAGTTGCCACCCAGGTAAATAGTGCTGTGAGGAAGGCATATGGTGTACTGGGCTTTATTGGTAGAGGAATTGAGGTCCGGAGTCCTGAGGTCATGTTGCAACTGTATAAGACTCTGGTGCGGCCTCATCTGGAGTATTGTGTACAGTTTTGGTCGCCATACTATAGGAAGGATGTGGAGGCATTGGAACGCGTGCAGAGGAGGTTTACCAGGATGTTGCCTGGAATGGTAGGAAGATCGTATGAGGAAAGGCTGAGGCACTTGGGGCTGTTCTCATTGGAGAAGAGAAGGTTTAGGGGAGATTTGATAGAGGTGTATAAGATGATTAGGGGTTTAGATAGGGTTGACAGTGTGAACCTATTACCGCTAATGGAGTCAGGTGTTACTAGGGGACACAGCTTTAAATTAAGGGGTTGTAGGTATAGGACAGATGTTAGGGGTAGATTCTTTACACAGCGGGTTGTGAGTTCATGGAATGCCCTGCCAGTAGCAGTGGTGAACTCTCCTTCTTTATGGTCATTTAAGCGGGCATTGGATAGGCATTTGGAAGTTATTGGGCTAGTGTAGGTTAGGTAGGATTCGGTCGGCGCAACATCGAGGGCCGAAGGGCCTGTACTGCGCTGTATCTTTCTATGTTCTATGTTCTATGTTCTATCTGTAGCACCCACTCCAATCCATCTGACTTTCCAGTTTTTACAAGACTCAAGTTCAATATCAGCTCATCCAGTCATTCCATCCATCTACTTATCTCCATAGCTTTCTCCAGCTATTTCAATCCAGCTCTTTCATAAATGTAAAGTTCACTCTCCACTTCAAACCTCCCTACCGAGTCTACCTCCTCCAATTTGTGTGATACATTCTATGCATATACCTGTCTCTATCCTGGAAAAGCTGCCAGACTCCATAGCCTTCCTCTCCATGAAACATCCAGAACGTGCAAGCGTTCCTCATTTTAAACTTCCTCATTTCATAAATCGCTTCATATCTATTTTAGTTCCTCCAGTTGTCATCTCTAAAAAGCTCCTCTCTCTCAGTGCCTTTTTCTTCTGTCTGCCTCACCCAACAGATCGCCGTCTCTGAAATCTAATCCAGCCTCCTCGATCTATATAATTTCCTGAAAACGCACGGTGGCACAGTGGTTAGCACTGCTGCTTCACAGCACCAGAGACCCTGGTTCATTTCCCGCCTCAGGCAACTGACTGTGTGGAGTTTGCACGTTCTCCCCGTGTCTGCGTGGGTTTCCTCCGGGTGCTCCGGTTTCCTCCCACAGTCCAAAGATGTGCGGGTCAGGTGAATTGGCCATGCTAAAATGCCCGTAGTGTTAGGTAAGGGGTAAATGTAGGGGTATGGGTGGGTTGCGCGTCGGTGTGGACTTGTTGGGCCGAAGGGCCTGTTTCCACACTGTAAGTAATCTAATCTAAAAAATCAATAATCCCACTAACATTTTCGTTCACCTGTAATTATACTTTACTCTGTAACATTCTCGACCCCTACACTTGTAACTTCCATTCATCCTTTTAACCCCAACTATCTCACTGAAACACTCCCTGAATGCAGAACAAGGCAAGACAGAATTACATCATGAACTGAAGTGAACAGATATGGTTGAACTGTCATTACTGGGAAGTGGCTGCAGAATGACCATAGCTGCAAAGTTAATATGGAAGTGTAATCGGAATTTAGGCAGGTCAGGCAAGAAAGAAATGTGTATGAAGAAAGAAAGCTGTCCATGCATTAGTGAGACAGAGTCGTGGATCCTAAGAGCAAAATCAAGGTTCTAAGTGGGTGGATCTGGGAAACCACAAGCAGCAGCAACAGTTAGCAGGAATTCCTTTATTGGCACCGGACAGTGATGGTAACGTTAATATGATTGCAATCAGGACATTGCATGTCCTTGTAGCAAGGGCAGTATAAAAAACCTGTGACAGTAGCATCCATCCAGACTGGATAATTAATGAAATACCATCAAGAGAATGGGCTACTCCAGATGAAATATTGTGCAATGAGAAGCGTCTAATAATCTCAATTTCTAGGAGCTTAGTGAGTAGAGAACCATAACATTACATCATCTCTTAATGAATTTGACACGGATTAAGTGAAGACCATGAGATGTCGGATGGGAATTAAGCCATTTGGTCCATCAGTATTTCCACCGTTCAATCAGATAATGGTTGATCAAAGGCTCATCGAATCTGCTTTCCTGTTTTTCCAACGTACCCGCTGTTTCACTGATAAATTAATATCTGACCATCCCTCCTGTGAATATTCTTAATGACTCAGCCTTGACAGTCCCCTGCAGTCTGGATTTCCATAGATTCACTACCCTCTGAGTGAAGACATGCCTCCTCATCTCCGTGTTGAATGAATGAGCCCTTGCTGAGATGTTCTGTCACGGATTACAGATTCTAACACAAGAAAAACCAAATGAATTGCCAAAGATAATTAGTACAAACGTCAAGAAAATTTGTGGAGTTATGGATAATGAGGAAGGATATCAACGGTTACATCAGGATAAGGATCTGCTGGAAAGATGGCTGAAAAATGGCAAATGCGGTTTTTCTGGACAAATATGAGATTATGGAGACTGTGCAAGAAGAATGTTTAGATATTGAGGGATAATTATATACAGCGGGATCTTGCTGCCCGTCCACATTTGCCTGACAGTGGCAATCCAAATGTGTGAGTTGCGAAAGAACACACACAGCATGCTTACCATAATCGGTCATAGGACTGAGTATGGACTTTTGTAAGTTGTATTGTAACATTATGGAACTTTGGTGTAGCCACAATTGGATTACTGTGTGCAGTTCTTATCAACACATGATAGGAAGTACGTGGAGTATTTGTGAAGGATACAAAAGCAAATTACCAGTTTACCTGCTTTAGGTGTCCTGACAGTGTATTAGATTTTAGGTGAGATTAAACAATCTTGAATTGTTTTGCTAGAGTGTCAGAGGCTGAGGGAGTGACCATGTGCGGGTATATAAAATTTGTAGAGACATGGATAATGTGGATCACCGAAATCTCCCTTTCATTGTGGATGTGATAAATACAAAGATCCAGAGGATTAAGGTTAGATGGGGAACGTTTAAATGAGATGTTGGAAGCAAGTATTGTCCTTTCCACACAGAGGATGGAAGATGCCAAGCCAGGTAGTAGAAGCAGAAATGCGAGCAATGGTTCTATTTGATTGGCATTTACACAGACACATGAACAGGCAGATGCGATTAGTTGAGAAGAGCACCGTGATCAGCAAAGTCGAGGGCAGCCGAAATGCCTATTGCTGTGCTGCACTGTTCTATTGTCTAATCTTAGTGAAATATATAAAACTCTGATGGGGCAAGACATATTGGATGCAGGGATGATAATTATCCCAGTTGGGACGTCCAAAACAAGGGCCATTGCATGAAGTACAGGCAAGGCACTCGGCAATGATATGAGAATAAATGTCTGCATTCAGAGACGCGTAAACCTGAGCAAATCTCTTCCACATAAGGCCGTGGAATCCAAGGTACTGAAAATAAATAAGGAATTGTAGACACTAAATGGATGGGGAGAGAGCAGGAGTTGGTGTGGAGTTAGAGGATCAGCCGTTATTACAGGTAGTTCTCCGATAATGTGACAGTTTTGTTCCCCCGGAAAACAGTGATATAGAAAATGGTGCAATATAAATAATGGGGCCAATGGAAACACAATGTCAGTGGCAAACCAGCAAAACTATCGGTAAAAATTCAAGCAAAAATCATATTTAGCCTAATACAACCGATAGCACAGTCGAAGTGAATCGTTAAATCATATATTGCAATGAATTCATACAGTAAATGTAAGACTTTAACACTGAAGTCACTAACCACAGCACTATAACGTCCACGGAGCTCTTCAAGAGACAGCGTGCGAGCTGACTGACCACATGATGCCGATACAGAATTCCAGTTCTCTCTAAAATTCTTCCCCAGGTTAAAGTAAAATTCCTTCTATATGTCGACTGCAATTCCCAGATCCAGGCTCAGTTTCGAGGTTTGCAGATGGGACTACAGTCCTGTTTTAGTTGAACACTTTGCAGACAGAAGATCCTGATGCTGGGGTTTGCTTATCAGCTGGTGATGGAGATGTATTCGCCTAAGAGTGAGCGGGAGCTCGCCGTCTAATGTAAATTTCCATCACTCACTCATCTCTTTACAGAAAAAATATGTTTAATAATTATGCACTATGGAATAAGTATCTTTGAATAGAGTACCAAAATTAAAGGGTGGAAGGGAATTCGGCAATTTTCCCGATGGTGAATCACATTAAGAGATACGTACGTTGTGGGGAAAGTATATTGTGGAGATATTTGGTCATGAGCTAGAATGGGGGAGGCTCAGTAGATTGAACGGCCTCCTCCTTTCCCAATGTTTCTGTGCAGTCTGTGGGTAACTTCTGTAAATGGTCTCACAACTTCTCAGATGTTCGGAAAGAGGCCACTGCAAAATCGATAGGACTGTGTTTCCCATTCCCTTTTCCAATACCGAGGTTGGTGCTGGGTATTCTGTTCTGTTTTAATCGTTTAAGACGTCTGTGCTTTTATACTCACCCGCCTCATTCCTGAAGTCGGACTTACGCGAAACGCCGGATCTCCTGCTCCTCGGATGCTGCCTGACCTGCTGTGTTTTTCCAGCACCACACTTTTCAACTCTGGTCTCCAGCATTTGCAGTAACCCAGGGATCCACTGAGCTTTATTAGAAACAGTTTCAAATTACCAGACGATCTGTAATTTCCTCTTTTCTACAGCCCTCTCTCCTTCAACAGGGAGGTTATATTTGCCAGTTCTCGGGAGCTATCTCTGACTTCAGTGATTCCTGAAAGATCATCAACAATACCACTACAAACTCTTCAGCTATCTCCTTAGAACAATGTGGTGTTGTCTGTCCGGCTTGGGTGACATATCCATCTGCAGACTTTTCAACTTCCACAGCACTTTCTCCTTCATGATGTTCGCTACGCTTACCTCAGCCTCCTGCCACTCTTAAAGTTCTGGCAGGCTGTTTGTATCTTTCACCTTGAAACCTGATACAAATGTTTCTCACAATTCCTCTGCCATCTCTTTGTTTCCCACAACTACTCCAAGCTCATTTTCCAACAGGACAATGTCTTCTCTCCCCTCCCTTGCTTCCCTGTTGTATATTGAAAAGCCTCTTCCACTCTCCCATTATATTATTACCAAGCTTACCGTTCTATTCCATCTTAGACCATAAGAACATAAGACATAGGAGTGGAAGTAAGGCCATTCGGCCCATCGAGTCCACTCCGCCATTCAATCATGGCTGATGGGCATTTCAAGGAGAAAGTGAGGTCTGCAGGTGCTGGAGATCAGAGCTGGAAATGTGTTGCTGGAAAAGCACAGCAGGTCAGGCAGCATCCAAGGAACAGGAGATTCGACGTTGCGGGCATAAGCCCTTCCTCAGGAATCACTCGCTGTTGTCAGACGCAGCAGGATTCAAATAATCCAGTTTTGTTTACATTTTCTGACGCCAGTCCTTCTTCAAAATGTCTTGTAGTTCTTTTTGTGTGTTTTATTTTATTCCGTCTATCAAGAAAAACATTGGTGACAGAGAGATATCAATTTACTCTTCTCCTGTCTCCACAGCCACTACCACTCATTCCTTTCTGTTTCTTAACCAATGACACACACACACACATATACACACATATATATATTGCCTCTGAGTCTTCAATACCAATAAACAATGCAATTAACAACAATGTAACAACTACTTTTGGGCTAAATCACAAAAGGAAAAGGCGTACAAACAGTGCAATTAGTTGTTTGCATCTTTAGAAGCAAGTTATTGATGAGCATTGTGTTAAAGATAAAGTATTGCTTTACTGGAGGAGCGAGTGGAATGTTCAGAGAAATCTGCATTTCATGTGTTCAGGGCAGTGCTGCAGAGAAGCCTTTTGTCGATTGATAGTTGTTGAGATGGAGATGACCTCAGTGCAGTGAAGCCTCGAGATTGGCTCTTAGGACCACTGTTACAGAGAGTGGTTTATGTTGATAACGAAGCAGAACCATCGAGTTTGTGAAGAGAAAGTATGACCTCTCCTCTTTACCTGTTATGTTGTTCGAGTAATTGGAGATAAGCAATAAGAACAGTAGCAGGCGATGTCAGCATCCCACCCAGACCAAGTATTGTTGTTATCTTGAAAGTGATGTAGTGAAAGTGATAAACTGGAGCTGTTTGTTCAGTGACTGTGAATGACGTGATTCCCTATGGATCCTAACTTAGTCACTTCTCTTATCGCCATTCTTTCAGTTACAAGTATTCCATCAAGTTACATAGTGTCAACGTAGTTTGATTCTAAAATGAAGTGCTCTCAGATTAACATCGCCTCTTTCACCATAACTTGTAACCTCACACTAGGGAGAGGGCTGTGCTGTCAGTGGCTTTGAAGTGATAGTTTCATTGAACTGTTCGGATTCTGGAACTTTCCGAGTAGGAGAGGGTGTTGTGTCAATCATCTCCCGAGTGCAGTGATTCGATGTATTGACTTTGATTCGATGTATTGATAGGGGCGGCACGGTGGCACAGTGGCACAGTGGTTAGCACTGCTGCCTTACAGCGCCAGGGACCTGTGTTCAATTCCCGCCTCAGGCGACTGACTGTGTGGAGTTTGCACGTTCTCCCCGTGTCTGCATGGGTTTCCTCCGGGTGCTCCGGTTTCCTCCCACAGTCACAAAGATGTGCGGGTCCGGTGAATTGGCCATGCTAAATTGCCCGTAGTGTTAGGTAAGGGGTATATGTAGGGGTAGGGGTATGGGTGGGTTGCGCTTCGGCGGATCGGTGTGGACTTGTTGGGCCGAAGGGCCTGTTTCCACACTGTAAGTAATCAAAAGTAATCATCTCCGTTGTTCCTTCTCCACAGATAAAGATACAGAAAATCTTCCATAAATTCTCGGAGACACAGTAACTGTGGGAGATTAGAATTGATAAAGAGAACTTATTCAAAAAACTAATTGAACTGACAGTGTGTAAGTTTCTGCATCATCCCAGAGTATTCAAGGCGATGGCAGTGGAGGTTTACAGAATCATTCAGCACTGAAACAGAATCTTTAGTGCAACCAGTCTCTGATTACTGTAAGCCCAAATTCACCTCACCCCACATGCCGTCGTTTGGCCGATATCGCTCCAAACTTTTCCTATTCATGTATTTTAAACTTTGTAACGACAATAAAGAATTATTGAATAACCTTCAAATCTGTTTTGACAGAAAGTTCTGCTTGCTGCTCACTGTCGACTCCCGTATCATTCTTCTTTCAGGTGTGAATCTTCCTTGGTCATCTCTTTTTTTTAACTGAGAAAATGCTTCATATGAAAATGGTAATTTGACAGTGTTTCGATGGCTGTTATTCTGTCGATGGCAGTTCCTCTCTCCTTTGCAGTTAGTCTGTCTGACTTTCAAAATGCTTGTTATCTTTATAACCCAAACATTGGAATATCTAATTGTTTTGGGGTTGTCAAACAATGACTTCAAGCATAATTAGGATTTAGTATCCTGACTGCAGAATTTAAACAGCTAAAGTCGAATTTTTGGTGAAACATCAAACAACTGAGTTGTCTATTTCACAGTGAAATGTAACGTATTCAAACACAGTCTGAGACTGCGAGCTAGTCATGTGCCAGATTTTATTTAAGCTCTCAGTGCAAAAGAGCATTCACTCTTTCTTAAAGTTACAGTCAACGCTTTCAACTTCATAACATCTGGGATCTGGTCCCTGCTCTCGTAAGAGATGAATGCATTTACACTCCTTCGGGCGTGTTACCCGAGAGTGTAATAATTTGACGTCGAGAACATTGAACATAGAACATAGAACGTTATAGCACTGTATAGGTACTTTCGCTGTAGATGCTGCGCGGAACTGTGAAATTAAGCTAATGCCCATCTAACATACACCATTCCATTAATATTCATATGTATGTCCAATGCACATGTATATGCCCTTAACACCGGCAAGTCTGCAACTGTTGCAGTGTGCCCTTCCCTGACCCTACTGCTCTCTGCGTAACAGAAGAAAACTATTCCTGATATGTGTCCTAAATATATTACGCCTCAATTTAAAACTATCCCCCCCTCCTGTTAACGTTAACCATCTCAGGAAAAAGTATCTCACTGTCCACCCTCTCAAACCCTCGGATTATCTCATAAATCTTGATTATTCACCCCTCAAACTTCTTCATTTCAATGAAAACAGTTTCAGTTCCCTCAGCCTTTCTTCGTAGGACCTTCCTCCAATACCAGATAACATCTTAGTAAATCTCCTCTGAAGACTTGCCAAATTTTCTGCATGCTTCCTATGATGCGGTGACCAGAACTGAATGGAATACTCCAGATGCAGTCACACTTGAGTCTTGTATAGCCGAATCATTATTTTAGCTCCGAAACTCAATCCCCCTACCAATAAATGCCAACACACCATATGCATTCTTAATAATCCTGTCAAACTTCTAGGCAACCTTCAGGGATTTATGTACCTGAACATCGAGACATCTCTGTTCATCTGCACTGCCAGGAATTTTACCATTAGTCCACCACTCTGCATTCCTGCTACTTCTTCCAAAGTGAACTAGTGCACAACTTTCTGCACTAAACTCCATTTGTCACATCTTAGCAAAGATCTGCATCTTATCTATGTCCCTTTGTAACCCATAACATCCTTTAACATTATCCACAACTCTGCCTGCCTTCGAGTCAGCCACAAATTTACTCACCCATCCTTCTACTCCCACATTCAGATTATTTATAAAAATGAGAAACAGCATTGACTGCAAAATAGATCCTTGCAGCACGCCACTGATAGCTGAACTCCAGGTTGAACTATTCCAATCAACCATCACTCTCTGTCTTCTTTCAGCTGGACAATTTCTGATCCAAACCACTAAATCTCATTTAATCCCGAAACTCTGTATTTTCCACACAGCCTACCGTGTGGAACATTAGCAAACGCCTTACTGAAGTCCATGTACACCATATCGACTGCTTTACTTTCAGCCACCTGTTTTGTCAGTCTTGAAGAACTCGATAAGGTTAGTGAGGCACGATCTCCTTTGCTCAAAACCATGTTGACTATCCATAATCAATTATTCCTTTCCAGATGATTATGAATCCTACCTTTTGTCATCATTTCCAACACCTTAGTCACAACTGAAGTAATGCTTACTGGCCAATACTTACCATGGGTTGTCCCGACTCCCCTTCTTACTCAAGGGAAAACATTTTCTATCCTCTAGTCTTTTGGTCTGTATCTCCATATTCTCACTGACATTGCCCTTTTCTATTATGAATACTGACGAAGAGTATTCACCCAGCATTTCCTCTATGTCCTCAAATTCCAAACACAACTTCCCACTACTATCTTTGACTGGCCCTAACCTTACTCTCGTCGTTCTTTTATTCCCGACATACCCACAGAAGGCCTTAGAATTTTCCTTGATCTTATCAGCAAACAACTTCTCATGTCCCCTGCTGGCTCTCAACCCTCTCTTAGATCTTTTTTGGCTAACTAATAACTCTCACGCCCCCTACCTGAGCCTTCACTTCTCATCCTCACATACGCTTTCTTCTTCCTATTACAAGAGCTTCAAATTCTTTAGTAAACTATGGATCCTTCTCTCAGTAACCACTTCCCTGCCTGATTGGAATCTACTGTACTTATCAAATACCTGCAGTAACCCTTCCTTGAAAAAGCTTTACATTTCAAATGTGTCTAGCCGCTGCAGTTTCATTCATCGTCCTATGCATCCTAAGTTTTAACTGATCGCATCATAATTGCCGTTCCCCCACTTAAACTGCTTTCCCTGCGCTATATATCTATCCTTGCCCATTGCTATTACAAACATAATCAAATTGTGGTCACTATCACCAAAGTGATTACCTACATCCAAAAATGACACCTGATCAGGTTCATTCCCCAGTATAAAATCCACTATGGCATCGCTCCTTGTTGGCCTGTCTACATAATGTGTCAGGAAAAACCTCCAGCACACATTGAACAAAAACTGACGCATCTACAATAGTTGAACATCATATTCCCAGTCAATACTGGGGAAGCTGAAGTCCCCAGTAACAACTACCCTGTTATTCTCACTACTTTCGAGAATCATCTTTGCTGTCCTTTCTTCTGCATCACTAGATCAATTCAGAGGCTACTCGAAATCTTCCAACAGGGGGACCTCACCGTTCCTGTGTTCACCTCAGCCCAAACTACCTCAGTGGACGATTCCTCAAAAGTTATCTCAGCTGCTGTAATCCTACATTTGATTAACAATACCACATCTTCCCCCGCTTTTGACATCTTCTCTGTTCTTAATGAAACATTGAAATCACAGAATGTGCAACACCTATAGCTGTCCCTCCTTTACCCATTTCTCTGAAACGGTCACAACATCGAAATCCCAGGTCCCAATCGATGCTGCAAGTTCGCCCTCCTTATTCTGGGTGCTACTGGCATTGAAGTGCACACATTTCCAACCGAAATTCAAGTTGCCTGTGCCCTGTCTCAATCATGAAAACCTATCTCTGACATCACTGAGAATGTTTATAGGCTATAATCAGGCATGGAAAGAGTTAAGATCTGAGTTTTGTGCAGACAGGGAAAGATTCGCGTTCTGAGTTTTGTGAATCAAAACGCTCAGCTGAGCATAACTGTGAATCAGATCATTTCTAAGTAAACAATAGCGTGCTGGAGGCTGGAGTAATAAATCAACAATATGGAAAAACATTAATTCTGATGAGCCATTTAACAATATGAGGCAGCATTCAGTTTGTGAGGTCAGTTTAACAAAGTGAAAAGCATTCATTCTGTGAAGCTAGTTACTCATTGAGTAACAGCATATGGCTCAAACTTTAATGCCGATGATCACTAATTGTAATGGTCACCTAATCAATACGCATGTTGACTTACCTCGATGCTCGTCCCTGCAATATGACTGTATTTTGTTTTGGGAAAGTGCTGTTCCAGAGAAGACCGTGAACTCATGTCTTTGTGTACATGGGCAATCATTCTCTCTCCTTCCAGAGCCCGGAATAAAGGTGAAGGCGGTAAAACCTTAATGTGTGTCTGAGCGTTTTGCTTCGAGTGAGGGGAACGGGTGACCCCAACATTCCTGTTTTTAACCTCAGCGCAAATTACCTCAGTCGATGAGTTCGCAAATGTTTTCTTAGCTGCTGTAATGAAACTCTTGAATAACAATGCCACATACTCCCCCTCGTTTGATATCTTCTGTATTCTTAGTGAAACACACAAATCCATGAATCCGCAACAACCATTCCTGTCCCTCCTCCAGCCATGTCTTTGAAATGGCCAGAACATCGAAATCCCAAGTCCCAATCCATGTAGGAAGTTCACCCACCTTAATCCAAATGCGACTGGCATCAAAGTACGCACATTTCAAACTGACAAGCTGATTGCAGTGCCCTCTTGCAATCTTGTAAAGCTACCTCTGACGTCACTCACGTCAATTTCCTTTACACTGGGACGATAATTCAGATTCACATTCCCCTGCTGCACTCGTTTATGCTCCCAGGGACAACATTAACGAATTAGACCACCCCAGGATGTTAGTACCCTACTGGTTCAGGTGAAGACCATTCTGTTTGTAGAGATATCACCTTCCCCAGAAAGAGCTTCAATCAGCCAAGAATCCAAAACTTTCCCTCCTGTCCCATCCCTGCAGCCACCTTCACAGCTCTGTTCTCTCCCTGTCCCTCACCTCACTGGCACGTGGCAAGGTCACAAACCAGAGATAACAACTTTTTTTGTTCGATCTCTAACATTCCATTCTAGCTCACTGAATTTCTTCCTACTTATGTCGTTGGTGCCCATGTGGACCATGACTTGGAGCTGTTACCCCTACCCATCAAAATTCGCAAAACACTACCAGAAACATCAAAGACCTAAAGGCAGAGCTCAGAAGAGCCAGGAAGAGACATGAAAAATTGTTGGCGGAGAGGATCAGGGTAAACCCTAAGGCTCTTTATAGGTATTTAAGGAATAAAAGAATGATGAGAGTAAGATTAGGGCCAATCAAGGATAGTAGTGGGAAGTTGTGAGTGGAGTCAGAGGAGATAGTGGAAGTCCTAAATGGATATTTTTTGACAGTTTTCATTCTAGAAAACGATAATGTTTTCGAGGAGAATGCTGAGATACTAGATGAGGTGTGACTGAGATTCACAAGGAAGAGGTATTAGAAATACTACAGAGTGTGAAAATAGATAAGACCCCTGGGCCGGATGGGATTTATCCTAGGTTCCTCTAGGAAGCCAGGGAGGAGATTGTCGAGATTTTTGCATTGATCTTTAAATCGTTATTGTCTACAGGATTAGTGCCAGAAGACTGTAGGATAGCAAATGTGGTTCCCCTGTTCAAAAAGGGGAGTAGAGACAACCCTGGTAATTATAGACCAGTGCACCTTACTTCAATTGCCGGTAAAGTGTTGGAAAAGGTTATTAGAGATAGGATTTATAATCATCTAGAAAAGAATAATTTGACTGGGGGTAGCCAGCACGGTTTTGTGAAGGGTAGGTCGTGCTTCACAAACCTTATTGAGATCTTTCCGAAGGTGACGAAACAGGTAGATGAGAGTAAACCGGTTGCTGGTGTGTGTATAGATTGCAGCAGGGCGTTCGATAAGGTTCCCCACAGTAGGCTATTGTACAAAATACGGAATAATGGGATGTGGGATATATTGCTGTTCGGATCAATAATTGGCTTGCTGAAAGAAGACAGAGGGTGGTGGTTGATGGGAAATATTCATCCTGGAGTCCAGTTACCAGTGTTGTACGGCAAGTGTCAGCGTTGGTCCACTGCTGTTCGTCATTTTTATAAACGACTTGGATGAGAACATACAAGGGTGGGTTAGTAAATTTGCAGACGACACAAAGGTCGGTGGAGTTGTGGATAATGACAAAACATGTTGTAGATGACAGAGAGACATAGATAAGCTGCAGAGCTGGGCTGACAGGTGGCAAATGGAATTTAATCTGGACAACTGTGAGGTGATTCACTTCGGTCGAGTAACTGGAATGCGAAGTACTGGCCTAAGTACTGGCCTGGTAAGATTCGTGGTCGTGTAGGTGAGCAGAGTGTCCATGTCCACAGATCCTTGAAAGTTGCCACCCAGGTTGACAGGGCTGTTAAGAAGGCATACAGTGTTTTAGCTTTAATTAATAGAGGGATCGAGTTCCAGAACCATGAGGTTATGCAGCAGCTGTACAAACCTCTGGTGCAACCGCACTTGGAGTATTATGTAGAGTTCTGGTCACTGCAGTACAAGAAGGATGTGAAAGCTTTGGAGAGGGTGCAGAGGAGAGTTACTAGGAAGTTGCCTGATATGGAGGGAAGGTCTTATGAGGAAAGGCTGAGGGACTGGGGGCAGTTTTCATTGGAGAGAAGGAGATTAAGAGTTGACTTCATAGAGACATATAAGATAATCAGAGGGTTAGATAGGGTGGATAGGGATAGCCTTTTTCCAAGTCTGGTGATGGCGAGCACGAGGGTACAGAGCTTTAGATGGTGGGGTGATAGATATAGGGGTGATAGATATTGCGGGGTGATAGATATAGGGCAGATGTCAGAGGGAGTTTCTTTACTCAGAGCGTAGTAAGGGTATGGAATGCTTTGCCTGCAACGGTAGTAGATTTGCCAACTTTAAGTACATTTAAGTCGTCATTGGACAAGCATATGGACATACATGGAATACTGTAGGTTAGATGGGCTTCAGATTGGTATGACAGGTCGGCGCAACATCGAGGGCTGAAGGGCCTGTACTGCGCTGTAATGTTCTATGTTCTAAACCCTGGAACATGGGAGACAGCCCAGCAAATGTGAGTCCCTCTCATTCCAATAAAAACTCTTCTCTCTCTCCCTAACTACGGAGTCCCCAATGACAAAGCTCTGCTCCTCTTTCGCCTTCCCTGCTGAGCAACAGGGACACACTCTGTGTGAGAGTCCTGTACCCATTCTTACCCCTGATAAGTCGACACGCAAACAGTATCCAAAACAGTATACTTGTTGCTGAGGGGGCCCACCATAGGAGATCCCAGCACTGTCTGCTGGATTCCTTTCCCACCCTTGATGGTAATCCATGAACATTTTTCACTTCATTGAGGAGTAAGTACCTCCCTTGAACGATTCTCAATAACCCCCTCCGTATCCCAAATGTGAGAAACAAAGCTCACAATATAATACATTTCAGTCTGAGTCAAATTTTGAAGCAACAAATTTTATTGCAACGTTCTTGCAAGAAGGGATGTCAATCAAGTAGGCACCGCACTCCAGAAATTACTCCATAATTTATACAGTTTAATTTTCGGCGCTTTCCCTCATTGGCCTTCAAACCTATCGATATTCCTTATTGTGTTCTGCCCCTGCCCAGCTGCGCTCCGCCCTTGTTTATTTCTCCCCCTACTCCAAGCCGGGTGACACTCACCCCTATCCTTTATTTGTAAATGACTTGGCTCGCTGCAGTGCTGACATGAGGGAAATGTGCTGAGCTTGGCATATCTAGATGTTCTTTTCACCTTTTTTTTTTCTGTAACATCTTCCATTGTTTGCAGGCACATTTCATTCCTGTATTCATATTTTACCTAATGAAAAGTAAATACGCATTTCTTCCACATAGTTTTCATTCCTTTGTTAGTTTATTTTACTCAATAGCAATAATTAATTTGGCTTAAACAATTATATACTGATGTTAATAAGCAATTACAGTTGCAGAAGTATCACTGCTTTACCTATATTCCACAATTTCCCCCTTTTTCTTTAATTATCATTTGTTATCTTCTGCATTATTTTCTTATATGTCACTTCCAAATTGACCAACATCTTTTCCGAAATTTCATTTATTTTGGAAATCTCCCCGAGGTCACTTATTCCCTCATTGTTTAATAGGTAGAGCCCTTCCCCCCGATTGTTCTTTCAAGGCATTTATATGGCCAAAGCTGTTTCAATCAACCTTTGGATTATCCTCCGTGCGCAAGATATGATGCAGCATCCTATTGCGATTAGTACTCCCACCACTACGGTCAAGGAGGTAAGGAATGAAACCACCACACCCTTCCACTTTCCAAACCACAATTCTCGCCACCCGGTGAATGATGCGCTGACCCCTGAATTTTCAGCTGGTTCTACGGCTAATACTGTTAGACCTTGTAGAGCTCGACTAATAGATCCATCTGGGGCTGTGTTATTTGGAACAAAGTTACAACAGCTTCCTCCTAACATTCTACACTCTCTCCCTTTTTTCTGCTAGAGCCATTCTATTCCCATGCCATTCTGCTGGTTGCATCAAGTTGTTCGGCTAAATCTTTAATTGTATCTCTCGTGTAACCTTTGCTGATTATAGAAAATATAATTTATCCAATTCACATTTTTGTTGACTATTACCCACCAGAAGAGAATTGATTCAAAGCCTGCCCTGCTCTGGTTATGAGCCTTGAACTTATCAGGTACTCCTCATAGGATTACTACAGAGTGTAGCGCTGTACTTTTCTATGTTCTATGTTCTATGTTCTAGATATACCAGAACATCAAACGAAGGACCCAATAGTGGTCTCTTACGTCATCCCCCTTCCTTTACTATCTCTTTCTTTTCAAATGCCAGGGTGAACAGAATTGCCAATTGTACAATTTCAGATTTGCCCCTCCAATCTGGAGGTAGGGTAGGTCTCAATATTTTCCCTCTGAAATACCACCACAGATCCGCTCAGGGAATCCTTAATGCTGAGTAGTTCCCACCCCCCCCCCTCCTTTTCCATCACGGACTCAATATCGGTACATGATTTCAGCTCCCCCAAATATCTAGACCGATCTGTTCCTCACCTGTTTACACATGATGTGTGATTTCTGACCACAACAGAAAACGTTGTGGGCGTCTTTCAGCCTTCCTTCTTTAAACGAGGGCACTTTAATAGAAGGAGCATACAATCTTTATTACTCCATGCAGTCTCATCCTGATACAAGGCTATCATGCAAGTGATGCCCCTCCTGTCTCGCTTCCATCCGAGTGGAAAGGGGACTACTTGGGCCATTCGTCTCCCAGAGGCACATGTATAACAATTGCTTTTATTCAAACTTTTCACAGTGTACTTTATCCATTCAACCCAGGCATTTGCATCCCATATCCTGTTTCTACTTCAATGGTCTGCTTTAAGTCCTTTACCTCTACAATTGCTGTCACCTTAGGGTCAGAGTAAGGGACTCTACTATTCCTTTCTCCTCCTCGGGTTCTGTCTTTCACCTGCATTTTAAAATAACATCCCAGGAAATCCATCCAGTCTGCTTTCATCTCTGTCCTAAATATTTGATCTAATTGGACCTGATAGGTTTCTCCCCCTAAAACTGCTTCATATCATGAGGTTTTCATTATAGTTAAATATATTGGGTGACACCTTTATCCGGACAGCCAAGAGCAAGACAGAAAGTGCCTCGGTGTACTGTAACGAGTGGATTAATCAAGAGATCACCTCTGAGGTCTTGCTGTCTCCACCCTTCTTTACATTCTTTATCCCAAAGAGACTCCTTACACTTCTCTCTCCGGGACACTTTCATTCCCGTTAGTCTTATCTTTTGCATCCCCACCTTTCGGGGCCTATTTCATAGAACCTAAGATGTATCTCTGAGTTACTGTATTGCCTTTGATTTCTAACATCTCCACAATCTACCAGGCTGCAGACATCTGTTTCTATGACTTATGGATTTGTACTTTCTGGAACCGTTATCATTTAGTGAGATGACCACACCATGGCCTGTCAGAATCCTAAGACTTTAAAAGCTAATATAGTGTACCTAAACATTTTTCCCATTCCACAGTGATATTGAAGCATCGAGAGACTTAGCATACAATACTACAGAAACTACTCCGCGCTCGCACCGCTATTGTATAATTAGTTATTTAAAGTCTTTTCAACTTATGGACGGCACGGTGGCACAGTGGTTATGGGCGGCACGGTGGCACAGTGGTTAGCACTGCTGCCTCACAGCGCCTGAGACCCGGGTTCAATTCCCGACTCAGGCGACTGACTGTGTGGAGTTTGCACATTCTCCCCGTGTCTGCGTGGGTTTCCTCCGGGTGCTCCGGTTTCCTCCCACAGTCCAAAAATGTGCGGGTCAGGTGAATTGGCCATGCTAAATTGTCCGTAGTGTTAGGTAAGGGGGAAATGTAGGGGTATGGGTGGGTTGCGCTTCGGCGGGTCGATGTGGACTTGTTGGGCCGAAGGGCCTGTTTCCACACTGTAAGTAATCTAATCTAATCTAAGTTTAAGTGGCTCTTTTGTCGATACAGTTGTACAGACTTCTGTCTCAACTGGAGATTCCACTGGCCCTTTGATCTGCGTGGAGTGAGTCCAGCCTTTCTCCGCCGTTCTTATCGCTGTTACAGTGGTTAGGATTGCTTGGTACGGCCCCTCCCAGTCTGGTTGGTTTCCATCCACGATTTGACTAGGACCCAATTGGATCAGATGAACGGTGAATTCAAGGAGTGGGGTCGGTACCAACAAAATCTGTTTCCTGAGGAAAGACAAAGAGTTGGAAAAGCCCAGTATATACTTCTTTAAGAACAAATCTTTAGTCTCCAGTGTTGGCAGTTCCCTTCTCGTTCCCAGATAGGGCACACCAAACAATAAGTTGACAGCCCCTTTTCTTTCCTTGGAGCCATTTGTACTCGCAAAAGGGCTATAGGTAAACACTTAATCCAAGGGAGTCTGGTTTCTACTACTAATGTAGATAACTGCTTCTTGAGTGTCTGGTTCATTCTGTCAACAATTCCTAATGATGGTGGTTGCCACGGGGTGTGGAATTCCCAGGAGATTCCTAACCCTTTCATTACTCCCTGGAGTACCCTGGAAATAAAATTAGTTCCCTGATCTGAATCTATGCATTCCACTATACCGTATCTGGGGAATATGTGTTCGAGTATTATCTTGGACACCCAACGTGCAGTGGCAGTGTCTAAAGGGTACGCCTCCACCCATCCAGATAGGTGATCAACCATTACCAGCATATACTTCAGTCTTCCAATTCGGGGAAATTCAATATAATCTACCTGAATGCTCTGAAATGGTTTTATCCCAGGTTCTCTCCCTCCTGGGACTTGTTTCCTTGACACTTTCTCTTTTTTTTACATGTTATGCAAACCCTCACATATCTGTTTGGCTATTCTATATATCCCTTTGCATCCATTTTTTTAAAGACTAAATCACACATTGCTTGCACTCCCCAGTGACTTCCCTGATGTAAGCCATAATCCACAATAACATTTCCCTCCCATCAGGTAACATCCAGCGCCCATCCGCTGACATTGCTCCTAAATCTTTTAGTTCCTTTTCCTCCTTTGCAGTAAACAACGGGGTACCCTGAAGATCTAGAATTGTAGGTATTAGGGAGTATATCACTGCTCCCTGTGGATTCAGAGCTGCTTCTTTAGTTACCTCATCGTCCAGTCTATTTCCCCTTCCTTCCGGTTCATTCCCCTTCTGTTGTCCGTTTATATGAACTATCGCTACTTTTCTCAGTAGTAACAGAGATTCCAGCACTTGTTTTATCAATTTTTCATGTGCTAGTTCTTTTCCTCTGCTACGTATGAGTCTTCTTTCTTGCTAAATTTTCCGAAGGTATGTACCAATCCAAACGCATATTTGGAGTCTGTATGTACCGTTCCTTCTTTGTTTTCTCAGGTTCTGAGAGCTCTTTCTAGGGCCATAGAGTTCAGACGTTTGGGCTGACATGCCATTCGGCAGTCTTTTAGCATCGATAACGCTTCCTTCTATCCCATCTACTACAGTACATCCATTGTGTCTTTTACCCACAATCACCCGGGAGGACCCGTCGATAAACAACTGAGCTTCTGCATGCAACGGTACGTCCCTTATGTCCATCCGCACTTTAGTCTGATATTCAATAATATCAAGGCAATCATGTTCTGGATTGTCAATGGCCACCCCTCTCCCCGCAACAGAAATGCAGCTGGATTCAAGCAACTGTCTGTGACGAGCACAAGGCCATTCTGCTCTATTAAGATTGTCTCATATTTCAAGATCCTAGAGTCTGTGAGCCATCGCCCTGCTTTGTTATTTAGTATGCATGGTCCGTACGTGATGTTGCGCGCTGACTATTAAGGCTTCCCCAAAAGTAAGTTTTCAACTTTCCTCTACCAATAAGGCTGGTGCTGCCACTGCCTGCACACACTCTGGCCAGTAACGTAGCTTTCCATTCTTTACTTAACAATGAATTAATGCAGTCATGTTTCAAATTAACTATGAATCAATATGACAGGTCACTGAGAATGTGTGAAGGAATCCTGCGAATTAATTTTGATTTAGGCTAACACCATTGATTTATCTGAAATATTAATTATTAATTATATATATTATATAAATAAAATAATTATTATCTGTATTTCAGGGTGGAAACACAAGTGACGAATACATTTTAAAACTGTAATTGTGCAGTTCTGTTTGTTTACCAGTCACTTGTGACTTCTCATTCTGTTTCTGTAATTGATTCACAAAAACACATTCGTTTTAAAGAACGTCAACAGATTTCAGAGCACAACTTGCAGTTAATTCAATCCCCAATTTGGTGGCAGTCTCTTGTCATGAGCGCAAAACTGATTCTTCGTGACTCTCATCACAAAACTGTCGCCATAATCCAAATAACATTTTTGTTCCCATTGCCTTGGGCTTAAAATTTAAGGATGCCCTTGCTGTCACCGTATCGACTAGTAAAACTATGTCCTCTTTGTAAGGTCCCACCTTTAAATTTATCAAGGGTTCCTGGTGGGTCTCAGGGGGCAGGAACCCCCTGACAACTCTATTCTTCATATAAACGGTACTGCCTTTGCTTCGTTTTTCAGATCTGTACACTCTCTCTTAAAGTGACCTGTCTTTCCACAGCAATACCATCCCACCCTGTGGGGATTTCTATTTTGATCCTTGTTCCTGTCTACCAAACCCCTTTTAAAATCTCCTCCCCGATCTCTTCTCCTGCCTTTATTTTCAACATGCTGCTCGCCACCATTCCGGCTTTCTTCTTCTCTTAGGTTTGTCCTTTTCTTCATTACCTCATCAACCATGGATGTCATTATTTTTGCTTTCTGTTTCTGCTTCTCATGTTACATTGCCAGATCAATTGTTGAGCCGATTTAATCAATTGAACAGCTTTAGGGCCACCTAATGGCCATTTTTCATCACCCAATGTTTTGTTTAGATTTTGATTTTTTTGAAAGAAATATTGTAATATTTCTTGCTCCCTGTAATCTCTAATACCAGGAGCCTCTGCTCCCTGTAACTTCACCCTGTAACTTCAAATACCAGGAGCCTCTTTCTTCCTGTAATCTCAAATACAATGGATCAGTTCAAAGTTTGGGAGAAGATTTGTAGCTCGGGTGCTCGTTGTTGGGGTTCTGTTCGCCGAGCTGGGAATTTGCGTTGCAGATGTTTCGTTCCCTGTCTAGGTGACATCCTCAGTGTTTAGGACTCTCCTGTGAAGCGCTTCTGTGATGTTTCCTCCGGCATTTATAGTGATTTGTCTCTGCTGCTTCCGATTGTCAGTTCCAGCTGTTCGCTGCAGTGGCCGGTATATTGGGACCAGGTCGATGTGCTTATTGATCGAATCTGTGGATGAGTGCAATGCTTCTAGGAATTCCCTGGCTGTTCTCTGTTGGCTTGTCCTATAATAGTAGTGTTGTCCCAGTCGAACTCTCTGGACTCATAGCAGAAGCGGTAATGCAAAGATTAGAACAAACAGTCTTACCGCAAATTCAACCCAAACTCTGGGTCAGATATATGGATGACACCTTTGTAATCATTAAAAACACAGAAATAGAGAACACACACCGGATCATCAACGCCACACTCACAGGAATCCGATTCACTGGAGAGGAAGAAAAGGACAACCAACTCCCATTCCTAGATGTGATGGTACAGGGAACACCGAATGGAGAATTCACCACAAAGGTATACAGGAAAGCCACACACACAGACCAAGTCCTAAACTACGAAAGCAAACACTCCAACACGCACAAAAGAATTTTCATCAAGACACTATTCAAAAGGGTCACAACACACTGCAAAAGTACACCAGAACTGCAAAAAGAGGAAGAAGAACACCTATACAATGTATTCGCCAAAAGCGGATGCCCCCACAATTTCATCAACAGATGCCGAAGGGAAAGAAAACGGAATGAGGACATGCCAAAACCCAAATGACTAGCCACATGACCATACATCAAGAACATGTCTGAACTGACAGCCAGACTACTGCGACCAGTAGGACTCATAACAGCACACAAACCAACAGCCACTCTCAGACAACAACTCACCAGGACGAAGGGCCCGATACCCAACATGAGCAAAACCAACGTAGTATGCAAAATCCCATGCAAGGACTGCACAAAACATTGTATAAGACAAATAGGAAGACAGCTAACGATCCGCATCCATGAACACCAACTAGCCACGAAACGACACGACCTGCTATCCTTAGTAGCCACACACGCAGATGACAGGCAACAAATACTAGGTGCCTCTTTCTTCCTGTGATCTCAAATGCAATGTATCAATTTTTGCTTGTGTACTTTAAAGCCTGTTCTTAACTGTACATTTTGGAATCTTATGTGTTCAGTATTTAACATTTAAAATGTAAAATGCATACAGTTCCCAACTTTGAAATCCACTATAATTACCCGGTTTTAGTCCCTTGATTTAAATCCAAATTTGTTTTCCTCAGTAGTCCTGACCAGTCATTGCACAATTACAATGTTATACGCCGTGAAATAACTGGATCTGCCTTAAAAGGATTCGTCTATTCAAGTTAAAAAAAACTTCTAATGCATGAATAATGGCCGAATCCAACGTCACCGATATTAACCATAGGATTTTTTTTTGATTTATTACAATCTAATGCTGAATCGAAACTTCAACTGTCGTCCATAAATCGTTTTTATGTAAGGATAAAAGAGATTAGTCAGAAACTGTTAGTAAGGCTGTCATAATCTGTAAAAAGAACAGGAGTTAACATTTTATTTCATAATCACTGTAAAATCCATAACCTTAAAAGAAATCATGTTAAATTTCCATGATAGAAATCAGATTCAAAACAGTCCTGGATCTCAAACTCCAGGGAACAAAGCACAAACATTCAATCATTCAAACTGAATCACAAAGGTTTAAACTTTCTATTAGCTGTACAGCTCTTTTCTCTCTCTCTCTCTCTCTCTCTCTCTCACACACACACACACACACACCTTATCTCACAGACACTTTCTGAGTTTCCCGCAACAACAAGTCGAGAGGATTCTCGCTTCACCCCTCTATCTTTTGAATCTTTTTCTGGATGTCTGTCCATGATTTAGTTACAAAATATACCCTCAGTAGCCCTTCAGCTACTAGCCCTTCTGGAACAAAGCATAATCTGATGCCTCCTGAATGTAAGGCTGTTTTCCATTGACATTTAAATTCAAATATTCACAAACACAGTCTTCTTCTGACCCATACTTTGGCCAGAAGATGGCAGGATGAAGAATGGATCCCTTAGTCCATACAGAGCAACAATATTTAATCAGTTTTTTTCTATCTAATTCCCTTGTACAAGTATTATTTTTCCAATTCCACAACATCCTGCCCAACAGCCTTTCGCAGGAATGTTTTCAGGGACCCGGCCTCCATTTACATTTTCTCGGAGGCTTTTTCCTTAACCTCGGCAGAGGCCATATTGAGTTCCTGCATTAGTCCTAGGCTACCTACCCCGGCTCGTTTCAGTGCTGACATGAAGGAAATCTGCTGAGCTTGGGATATCTTGATGTTCTTTTTCAACTTATCTATTTGCCAGTAACATCTTCCATTGTTTGCAGGCATGTTCCATTCTTGTATGCACATTTTCCCTAACTCAGAACAAACCATGTATCCCTTTATGTAGTCTTCATTCCTGTATGCACATTTCAGCTAACTCAGCTCTTTGCTGTAACAGTTATACACTGATGTAGGTGAGATCATTCACCTTGCATAAGCAATTATGGTTGCAGAAGTAACACTGCTTTACCTATATCCCACATATGCCAATGCAAAAAGTTCCAGAGGTTAAGTGTACCTACGTTACTTTCTGAAACCAGAGAATGGAAAATGGAGAATCGGGAGATGTGAAAATGATAAGACCACAATGTCATTTCTACCTTCATTATAGAAAACAAAACAAATAAAAAGAAAACTTTCCAACAATACGAGAAAAAAGGGAGTAGAATGAAATTAGTAAATAAACAGAAATAACTGGGACTGAACATAGATAGTATCATCATAGAGTTATGAATTGGAAACCACATTTGAGAAACTGACTGATAATTAAATTATGGAGAAACAACGGATGCAATGTAATTGATTTGCAGAAAGATTTTTGATAAAGTCCCAAGCCTAATCTGCAAAACAAAAGCTCATGAAACGGGTGCTAATTTCTGAACATTGCTTTAGTCTGAGATAGGTGACAGCAGTCAATGAATGAGAGGAAACAGATTTGTTCTCAAGTGAAAGGCAAGAGAATATATGCTTGGCTCCCAATTACTCATAATGTACATCAACAGGTTGGTTGATGCAACCAAATGCTGTATTTCTAAGGATGCGAATGGATTGTGAGTGTGTGAGGAAGTTGTAAAAAAGCTTCAGGATGATTCAATCAAATGCTGTGAATGGGCAAAAACCTGTCAGATGACTGCGGATCGATGTGACGTTGTGCACTACGTTGCAAATAAAAGAACGGCAGCCTATCTTTATAAAATGAATTGTTTGAAAGATGTTGATATAGAAAGGGACTTATGCTTTTTTTGTTGTTGTTGTTTTCTTATGCGCCGGCCTCCACACGACCATAGCAGTTGAAGGCAGAAGTCAATATTAGGAGCAGAATTGTCATACGATCAGTGCACATACACCAACCAAATGGTTAGCTGTAAAAGTTGAAAAGGATCTGTGTGTCCTTGTACACCACTCACTGAAATCAGTACTGCAGGAGTAGCAAGCAGATCGGAAGACCAATGATGTGTTAACTTTCATTTCAAGGGGATTTTAGTACAGGAATAAGGGTACTTACTGCAGCCTTGGTGAGAACTCTTCTCGAACACTGTGTGTGGTATTGTTCGCAGTTTCTGTCTCATGACATAATAAATGGCAAATTTGACATTGAGGGAGTGCATCGATGGATGAAGATACTGATCTCCAGGATGACAGGCTAGTTGTGGGAGCAGAGTTTGGGTCGGCTGTTAAGGTATTCCGTGGGGTTTGGGAACATGAGTGGAGAGCTCAATGAAATATATAAAACTCTGATAAGGTGAGACAGATTGGAAGCAGGGATAATAATTTCCCTGGCTGGGTAATCTGAAACAAGGGGTTAAAATATTAGGTGTAGGGAGACCAACCTGTGTTGAGAAGACAATAAATATCTGCACTCAGAGACAGGTGAACCTGGGAATTCACTTCAACATAGGGCTGTGGGTGACAAGGCACTCGATATAAATAAGAATTTTTAAACAGCAAAGGGACGGAAAAGGAGTGTAGTGTAGAGATGAAGGACCAGCCATTATTACAATTGAATATGGAAAGAAAGTTTAAGGACGTAGCGACTATTGCACTTCATATTTTATATCTTTTCAATGATTAAGCATTGAAGAAATGTTCGGAGGATTTGCAAAAAAGTGGATGAACTAATTGCACAGATAGATGCAAACTGGTACATAGAAATGGAATTACAGAGACATGGCTGTAGGTGACCAAGGGGGACAAGTGAATGTCCCAGGGTATTCAACATTTAAGAATGAAAAGGAAAAATGTGATCGAGTGGCGTGATTGGTTAAAGATGAAATTGAAACGATAGTGAGAAGGGATACTAGCATTTTAGAATGTGGAGTCTATGTTTTATTCGTTTGTGGGACTTGGGTGACGTTGGCTGGCCAGCATAGATAGGCATCCCTATTTGCCCTTGAGAAGGTGTGAGTGAGCTGCCTTATTGAATTGCTGCAATCTACTTGCTGTTGATTGACCCACAATGCCGTTAGGGAGGGAATTCCAGTATTTTGACCCAATTACTGTAAAGCAACGCCGGTATATTTCCAATTCAGGGTGATGAATGGCTTGAAGGGAACTTGCAGTTGCTAGTGCTCTCCCTTACCTACTGCCATTGTCCTTCTCTGTGGAAGTGGTCATGTGTTTGGAAGGTGTTGTCTAAGGACCTTTGGTGAATTTCTGCAGTGTATCTTGTAGACCGTACTCACAGCTGCAAATGAGCACCAGTGGTGTTTAAGGGATTGAGTGTGCGTACACGTGGTGCCAATGAAGCGGGTTGGTTTGTTGTGGATGTTGTCAAGCTTCTTGAGTGTTGTTGGAGATGCACCCATCCAGGTTTGTGTGGAGTATTTTATCACACTCCTGTCTTGTGCCTTGATGATGGATAGATTTTGAGGTGTCTCCAGCTGAGTTACTCGCCATAATATCCCTTGTCTTTGAACTGCTGTTGTAGCCAATGTGTTTGTGTTGTGAGTCCAGCTGAGATCCTTGTTAATGGTAACCACTAAGGTGTTGACAGTGCGGGATTCAGTGATGGTAATTCTTTTGAATTTTATGGGGTGGGGATTCCTTGTGCCTCTTATTCATGATGTTCATTGTCTAGCATTTATGTGGCACGAATGTTACTTGCCATTAGTCGGCTAGGGCTGGCTATTGTTCAGATCATGTTGTTTTTAAGCACGGACTGCATCAGTATCTGAGGAGTCGCGAATGGTGCAGTACACGGTGCAATCATTGGCAAACATCCCGCTTCTTACAGAGGATATATTATTGATGAATCAGCTGGAGATTGTTGGGCCGAGGATATTACCCTGAGGAACCCCTGCAGAGATGGTCCGGAGCTGAGATGACTGACAATCCCCAACCACAACCATCTCCCTTTGTGCCAGGTATGAATATAACCAGCAAAGTCCTTATGGTAGATACAAGAAATACCAAGGAGCAAATGAAAACTTAATTGCCGTCACTTAGGTACATCAAAACTGCAGTGGTGATGTTTTGAAAGGTATTGAACTGGAAATTCGAGATGCTTGTGAAAAGAGAATGTCAGTGATCATGGGTAATTCTAATCTGCACACAGTTTGGGCTCATCAAATTAGCCACAATGGCATAGAGGAGGAATTACTAGAATGTGTACGGGATGATTTTCTTGATCAATATGTAAAGGAGCCAACCAAAGAGCAGACCATGTCCCACTGGGTACTATGTAATGAGAAGGGAATCATTGTCAATCCAGCTGTGCAAGATTCCTTGGGTGTGAGAGACTATAACATAAATTTTAATCATGACAGAAAACGAGGTTTGTAATTCGGAGACGAGGGTGTTCAATGTTAATAATGGAAACTATAAAACTACGAGGCGTGAGTTGGCCTTGAATAATTGGGGAGAGTTACTTGAAGGGGTGAAGTGGAGAGGCAATGGCAAAAATTCAAGAAACCCATTAGGGAAGGACAATAACTGTTTGCTCTTGTTTGACACAAAGTAAAAATTGGTAAGAGTGCTATTCTACTGAATACAAAGGAAATTAGGAGAGTATTTGATCCAAGGTAGAAGCATGCAGATTGGCCAAGGAAAATAATCAACCTGAGGATTGGGAGCTGTTAAGAATTTCTTAAAGAAGAACCAATAATGTGACTAAGAGAAAAAATACAATACGAACATGATATTGCAGGGAACATAATGGGTGTCAGTAAGAGATTCACTTGGAACGTGAAAAGAAAGAGATTGGTGAAGACAAATATATGTCCACTATAGACAGTAATGGGGGAATGTATAACTGGGTACATATAAATGGATGAACAACTGAATACATACTTTAGTTCTGTCTTCACAAAAGAGAACACAAATCAGAAACCAAAAATGTTGGAAAATGCAAGATCTAGTGACAGGGAGGAAGTAATGCACTACACACACACACACACACACACACTCACATACACACGGACACAGGTACACACAAACGCGCACACAGACACTGCACACACACCCTTATAGACGCACACACTCCCACACTCACACATGCATCCCCTCACAGACCTAAGACACTCTGCACCCACTATACACACACACACACACACACACTTTCTGACACTCACAACCCCCACCCCACACAGACAGACAGACAAAGACCCACATGCACACATATATTTTGTGGGGTGAATTTGTATTGCAGAGTTACATTGCACTTTGCTCAAAAACTGCATACATTCATGTAGAACTCTGAGCTCAAAAACTGCAGGAATGTATGTAAAACTCTGTTATCTCACTTTTTAAATTAGAATCAATCTAAACATCATGTCATAGACAGAGAACACAGGGGACCAACACCTTCAACATATTGTCTAGCTATCACCATTGTTAACAGCTAACCCGAGAATGCAACTTTTAAAAAAAGGGTTTTGTGATTTACACACGAAAGAAATGAAACGATCACTGTATTCTAACAGATGAAAGGCTTAACAAACAATCAATTTTTCAATGTATACGTTCAGTTACATCACACTGCAAATTTTTGCTATAAAGTCAGTGTTACGATTGAGCCCTCCACAATCACCTGATGAATGAGCGTCACTCCGAAAGCTAGTGTGCTTCCAATTAAACCTGTTGGAGTATAACCTGGTGTTGTGTGATTTTTTAACTTAATACCAGAATAGTTAAGGAAGTGGTTCCAGAATTAGTGAATTCTTTGGAAAACATCTTCCATTATTTTATAGAATCTTAACAAGACCCTGCAGATTGGAGGGTAGCTAATGTCAGTCCAATATTTAAAAAGGGAAATGCGACAGATGTCAGGGAATTATAGGCTAGAAGCTTATCATCGGTAATGGGGAAAATTCTCCAATCCATTATTCATGTCTTTACAGGCGAGCATTTAGAAAACAGTGACAGAGTCAGCGTGGATTTATGAAGTGGAAATCATGCTTGACAAATCTTCTAGAACTCTGTGAAGATGGAACTGGTAGACATTATAAGATAAATCTAGTCAATGTGATAGATGTGGATATTCAGAAAGCATTAGACAGTGTTCTGCACAACAGTTTAAATGGGAAATGGGAAAGTATATTGATATGGAGCGGAAACTGGTTGGCAGAGAGGAAATATGTATAGAAATAATGATTGTTTTTCATATTGAGAAACAAAAACTCGTGGGGTGCAACAGGGATTGATGCTGGGATCCTAGCTAGTCACAATATTCATCGATAATTTGGATGAAGGAAAAAATGCAACATCTCAAAATATTCTGATGATACCAACTTGGGAGGGAGGGTGAAATGTGATGAGGATACCGAGATCCTTCAGCATAATCTGAACAGTTTGGGTGAATGGGCAAGTCAATGTCAGGTGCAGTACAATTTGAAGTAAATGCGAGATTGCTCACTGTGGAAGCAGAAACAAATAGGCAGATTCCTACCAGAATGGCCGTAAATTGGGAGAGGGGAGCATGCAGCAGGAGCTGAGTGTTCTTGTGCACCAGTTGCTGCACTTACACATGCAGGGGCAGCAGGCAGAATAGATGGCGAACAGTATGTTGGCCTTCATTGTGTGAGGTTACACTGCAGGAGTAAGGGGATGTGCAGTTACAGTTATACAGGGCCTTGGTGAAGCCATATCTAGAACATTATGCGCAGTTTAGGTCTCTTTTTTCTGAGAAAGGATGCTCTTTCACTCAACAGAAATACGTGAAGGCTTTACCAGGCTGATTCTGGGGATTGCAGGACTGATGTATGATGACATATTGGCTTGGTTAGGATTGCTTTTGCTGGGGCACAGATCCCATAGAGACTTAAAAAGTTCTAACAGAAGTAGACAGAATAGGTGCAGGGAGGATCTTCCCGATGGGGGGTGTGTCCAGAACCAGAGGTCACAGTCTGAGTATTCGGCTTAGACCTGCTGGGGCAGAAATGAGGAAGCCTTTATTCACCCAAAGAGTGGTGAGCCTGTGAAATGGCCACCTCCTGCTCTCATCTTCGATATCTCCATGTTTCTATGATTCTATGAATTAAAATTGGGGAGGCTCAATATATTGAATAGCCTACTCCTTTTCCGATGTTTTTGTGCAGTCTGAGGTAAAGCTCTGTAAATGTTGCCACAAGCTCTTAGATGTTAGGAAATATGTCTCTGCAGGGTCGATAGGACTGATTTTCCGATTCCCTTTTCCAAAACCGAGGCTAGTGCTGAATGTTCTGTCTGGTTTTATCCTTTTGCATCTCGGAACAGTTTTGAACTATAAAGTATCTTGCTTGGTCGTTTCAGAGACCATTGAAGGATTTATCACATTGAATATAGAAAATAGAGCAATACAGTGCAGAACATGTCCTTCGGTCCTCTATTTGCGCCAACCTATGAACTAATGTAACCCTATCCTCCTACACAATCCCATTAGCATCCATGTGCTTATCCAAGTTTTGTTTAAATCTGCCTCATGTGGCTGAGTTAACTACATTGGCATGTAGGGCATTCCACGCTCTTAACACTCTCTGAGTAAAGATACTGCTTCTGGCATCTGTCTTAAATATATCAACCCTCAATTTGTAGCTATGCCCCTCGTACAATTTGACGCCATCATCCTAAGAAAAAACGACTTTCACCGTCTACCCTATCTTATCCTCTGATCATCTCATATGTCACCATCAACTCCCTTCTTAGCCTTCTCCTTTCCAATGAGAACAGACCCACGTCTCTCAGTCTTTCCTCATAAGACGTTTCCTCCAGACCAGGTAAATCTCCGCTGCACCTTTTCCAATGTTTCCACATTCTTCCTGTAATGGGGCGACCGTTATTCTAAATATTACACAATATTCCAAATGTGGCCAGGCGATAGTTGCATCATGAGATTATGGTTCTGGAACTCAATCCCTCTACCAATAAAACCTAATTCACTGTCTGCCTTTTTGACAGTAATATCAAACTTTCAGGGTGGCAACTTTCAGGGATCTATGTACATGGATTCCAAGATTCCTTTGCACATTCACAATACCAAGAATCTTTCCATTGAACCAACATTCTATCTTCTTGTTATTTTCCCAAAGTGAATCACCTCACATTTATCTGCATTGAACTCCATTTGCCACCTCACAGCACAATTCTGCAGCTTACCCAAATACACTTGCAACCTGCAGCATTCTTCCACACTGCCCACTCGTCCACCGACTTTAGTGTCACCTGTAAACTTAATAATCCATCCACCCATGCCTACGTCCAATCAATTTATAAAAATAACGAACAGCAGTGCTCTCAAAATAGATTCTAGTGACACACCACTCGTGACCGAATTCCAGGCTGAAAATTTTCCATCAGCCACCACTCGCTGCCTTCTTACGGAGAGCCAATTTCTAATCCAAACTGTGAAATCACCCCCAATCCCTCTCCATTTTCTCCAACAGCCTACAATGTGCAACCATGTCAATGGCTTTGCTAAATGTCAAATTATGCTACATCAACTGCCCTACCCTCATCCACATGGTAGATCACCATCTCACAAAACTCAGTGAGGTTTGTGAGACATGACCTGCTCTTGATGAAGCCATGTTTTGGATGTTGGTTTGCTCCCTGAGCTGCAAGGTTCATTTCCAGATGTTTCATCAACCTACTAGATGGCACCTTCATTGGGTCTCAGGCGAAGCACAGTGCATGATCCCTGATTTCTATTTATATGTTTGCGTTTCTTTGAGTTGGTATTGTCCTTTCCTGTTGGGGTGCCATTTCCTATGGTGATGTCATTTCCTGTTCCTTTTGTATGGGGGTGGTGGATGGGGTCTAACTCATTTGTTTGTTGATAGAGTTCCGGTTGCAATGCCATGCTTCTAGGAATTCTTGTGCGTGTCTCTGTTTGGCTTGTCATAAAATGCATGTGTTGTCCCAGTCGAAGTGGTGTCCTTCCTTATCTGTATATAAGAATATTATTGAGAGAGCGTAATGTCTTTTTGTGGCTAGTTGGTGTTCATGTATCCTGGTGGCTAGTTTTTCTGTGTTGACATGAATCCATGTTGACTATCTACAATCAAATGTTGCTTATTAGACAGTATAAATCACATCTCTTACGATCCATTGCCAAACGTTTCATACAACAGACGAAAGAATCACTGGTCTATAATTACCTGGGTCATCTCTATTGCCCTTCTTGAACAAGGGCACAACATTTGCAAACCTCCAGTCCTGTGATACTAAACCTGTAGACAGTGACAGCTCAAAAATCAAGGCCCCAACATCTCCACTCTAGGCTCCCAACGAATCCTCGGATAAAGCTCGGTGCGTTTGTCTACTTTCACTCATTCGAGAACAGATAACGCCTCTTCTTCACTCGATCCGTTCTAGTCTAATATCTCGGATCTCATTCTTCTGCTCTACAATATCCTCCCTTTCCTGAGTGAAAATAGATGAGAAATATTCATTAATATCTCTACAATTTCCACAGTGTCCATACACAACTTCCCACTTCTGTCTTGACTAGCCCTATCCTTACCTGACCTGACCTGCTGCGATTTCCTGTTCCTTGGATGCTGCCTGACCTGCTGCGATTTCCTGTTCCTTGGATGCTGCCTGACCTGCTGCGCTTTAACCAGCAACACATTTTTAGCCCTGTCCTTACTCTTATCAACCTTTTATTATTCACATACCTATAGAAAGCTTTAAGGTTCTCCCTCTCTCACATTTCTGTGTGTGTGGAGTAACTTTTTGGCCAGACCAGGACAGCACAGAAGATTCACTTCCTGAAAGAACATTGGGGAAGGAAATCGTTGTTTACAATCGACATTAGTTTCAGGGTCACTGCTACGGACTCCAGAATTTAGATCTCAATGTTTTGTTAACTGCTTCCTCCCCCCCTTCCCCCTTTTTAATTTCTACCAGCTGCCAGAGAATTAGCCTGATCTGGATTAGTATTCCAGTGACATTTCCACAACAGCACCATCTCCACATGGGGTCCGATCAGAAACCACACTGAGCAGGTTATTTCTGTGCTGCTTGGCAGGTCTGTAACAAAACAACTCCCACCAAATTGACTATCGTGATGGGACTGCGGGTGTAGCAATCGGTCAGATTGTACTTTTCTCCTCTTAATGGACTGGACATAGTTGAGTAAATTTTCACAGTTTCAGGGAGATGTCAGGCAGATGTCAGAGTTGGAGCTGGAATGAAATAGGTTCCCCAGGGACACAGCTTGTTGTGCAGCACCAATCTTCAGTCCTATTGCAGGACTAGTGTCAGGGCCTTTGTGGTATTTACTATGTTCAGCTGTTTCTTCATGTCACTTGCAGTGAATCGAATTGTTTGAAGACTGGCATCTGTGTTTCTATGGGCATCATGGCGAGGATGAGGTAGATCATTGACTCAACACTTCTGGCTGAGGATGGCGCAGATACCAAATCCTGTCTTTCACACTGAAGTGCAAGCTTGCTCCATTTTTCATTTTGGGAATATTTCCGAAGCCTTTCCTCAATTGAATTGTTTAATAGTCAATCACATTTTTTCACTGGCTGTGGCAGGACTGAACAGCTTCGATTTGATCTATTGGTTTTGGGATCATTGCGCCCTCCCTATTAGATGTTGGTGCTGCTATTTGGAATGTAAACAGACACGTGCAGTAGCTTAAACAGGTTGTCATCAGTTTTATGTACACATGATTCTGACCTTGACATGTTCACTCACACTTGTCACTGTACAATAGATCAGTTTGAAGATAATGGTAGACAGAGGGATTATCCCGGGCAAAATTCCATTGCTGGTCACAAAATCTCTCTACTACCACACCTTGACAACTGCTGTCCCACCAATTTTGTACCTAATTGGCTCGCTCTCCCTGATCCCCTGTGATTTAACCTTATTAACCAGGCTGTCATGTTAGGCCGATGTAAGTTCTGCATAGACAATTTATATTGCTTTAACTTCATATGTCTTCTTGGTAACCTCTTGAAAAAAATCACTGATGTCTTACCATACACAAAGTCATGCTGACTGTTCCTAATCAGTCCTTGTGTTTCGGAATACATTTAAATCCTGTCACTCAGAATCTCCTCAAAACACTGAGCCACCCTCCTGATATCCGACTCACCAGTCTGTAGCTCCCTGGCATTTCCTAGCAGCCTTTTTAGAAATAATTGCACAATATTAGCTGTCTTTCAGTCCTCCAGCATCTCACCTGTTCAATGATGCAAGTAAACACCGAAAGAACTGCAGATCTTGTAATTCAGAAACATATGCCGAATTTGCTGGAAAATCTCAGCAGGTCTGGCAGCATCAGTGCAGCGAGATCAGAATTAATGTTTTGATCCAGTGATTTTTCCTCATAGTAGAAGGAATGATACACATATCTCAGCAAGACAGCGCTCGCATCGCCCCATTTCTTCCATAGCTTCCAACAATGACCTGTGATAAACTTGAAGAGGTCCTGGGTATTTTTATACAGTTATGCATTTTCAGACCTCCAGTAATGCCCCTTCTATAATGTGTCCTCCTTCCAAACCATCATTGCATTGATTTATTCCCTCGAGTTCTCCACAGTAAATACTGATGTAATACATTCATGTGGGATCTCAACTATTGAGCAGGAACAGGCTGTGAGGCAGCGGAGTAGGGGGAGTTCGAGACCTTGTGAGGAGTGTGAACACAGAATGGCCAGGCATTTATGGGCTGTGTTGTTGAACTGTTTCTGTGTTTTTTCTACTTTTATAGGAAAGATTGTAATGTGTACCCGTTAACTTTGTTTTCTTTATTTTTGTTTTTCTGATTTGTACCAAGATTTTGTACTGGAGAGGGATGGGATTTATTTTTGTACTTTCGATTTTGTCACCTGTGGGAATTGTAAACTTTTCGATGTCCTCATGTGAATACATGTGTCAATAACTCGAATAAATCTAATTTATCCTCTGTGATTCCACACCAAAAATGGCTGATTGATTTTAAGGGGCTCTGATTCTATCCATAGTTTCTCATTTGCCCTTAATATGCGTGTAGAAAGTCTTTGATTTTCCTTAACTCTATTTGACAAAGCTATATCATGATGCCTTTTCGCCCTTCTGATTTCCCTGGTGTTCTCCCACACCTCGTATGCTCAAGGCATCCCCTTGATCCCAGCTGCATATATCTGACATATACCTCCTTCTCTTTCTTGAGCAAGGTCAATATCCCCTGTCATGTCCTCTACCTTACTGCTGCCAGCATTGACCTTCACGCTATCAAAAAATGCTGTCTCTGAGCTCGTCCGATTTTGCTTTTCAAAGATCCCGACTTGCCAGATAACCCTTTACTTGTAAATAACATGCTCAGATCATCTTTTGAAGGTACCAACCTGACACCATCAAAATTGACCTTGCCTCAGTTCATAACATTAACTTGTGGACCAGATATATCTTTTTTCACAACTATTTTCAACCGAATAGAATTAAGGTTATTTGTCGCAAAATGCTCCGAATCTAATAGCTCACTCACTTGCCCTGCCTTATTTCCCAGGAGTTAATAAAGTTGAGCTGTGGATCAGGTCAACCACGATTGTAGTGAATGACAAGTCAGTCTCGAGGGGCCAAGTGGGTGGATATATATTTTTGTGTTTATTGTTGTGCGGTTTGTGTGTGTATCAATGGTTGCCTGACTCCTTGCGTGTGTGCTTTAGTGTATTATTCTAAGTACCTCTGCAACTGCATTTGCATCTCTTGACATTTGTGTTTCTGTTGTTTTGTGAGTGAATTCATTTAAATGGCAATCAAAGTGTCCCTCCTCACTGTCTCACTCTCTGTCTGTATCGTCCTCTTGTGTAACATCGTCCTCTGCTGGCTGCCCCACGCCACTGCAGAAGCAGCAGCTTTGTTTGGAAAAGGCATTAAAAACAGTGAATCATTCACATTTAAATCGAATTTTTATTGTCATGTGAATTCTAATGAGTGCAGTGAAAAGTTCACAATGCCCACATTTATGCTACCACCTTGGATGCAAGATACAGATTATTAAGTATTTGGAATAAAATAAAAAAAACATAAATTGAGTTCAGCAGAAGAAAAGTAAGGATAAGAAGAATGGAACCTATTTTTAGTCTTTTCACACCTGACTGTAAGTTCATGAGCTGTTTTATGTATGTGTAACGCAGATATTCCAGGAGAGATGAAACTGGACAAATCGGTCAGTTTTAACAAGTCAGCATTTATTTGCAAGATTACCAAAATAAACGCAAACTAAAGAGAACATAATAATTAATAAATTAAGCTGTCCGAAAAAACAACAGAATATCCTAACTTAAAGATGCTGTTCCAAATCCCTGTGGAAATCTCCAGAAGCACCCCTTGTCACCAAAGTTAAAACGAACCACAGGATCTAACATGACAGAGAGAGATGGCAGGGACACTCAGCCTGGTACACCTTCGTTGATTCAGCTGTTTCATGGACCAGCAGCCTCAAAGTGACTTACTGCTTTCAGTGAATAGCCACTCTGTCTAAATCAAACCAACCCAGAAGTAAACTGAGCTGGGAGAACTCGCTACTCCCCTTTCAATGCACATACGTTTATTTAAACTTGAATGTGTCCCTACAGTATGGAAACAGGATCTCAGGCCCAACATGTCGATGTCAACCCACCGAACAGTAGCCCAGCCCGACCCATTCCCCTATCCTTTATTTACCCCTGACAAATGCACCTAATGCTATGGGCAATTAAGCCAAGCCAATTCACCTGACTTGCACATCTTTGGATTGTACGAGGAAACCACCGGGAGGAAACCCACGCGGACACAGGGAGAATGTGCAAACTCCACACAGATACTTGCGGCAGTCGAATATGAGTTTCTGGCGCTGTGAGGCAACAGTGCTAACCATGGAGCCATCATGCTGCCCACTTTGCCTGAGACAATATCTGTTAGCTACAATCAAGCTGGCCCAAAAAACAATGCAAGCCAGACATCTCGGCAACACGCGTTTATGACCACTCCGAAAAAAGAAACCAAGGACAACACACCCTGTTAAAGGCACATCTTCATCTGAGTGAACAGCCCACTTCTGACTTTATGAAGAAGGGAACGTCATTGATTCAGTAGCTGCTGATAGCCCACACGGCCTCATGGATGCCCAGTTTCTATTTGCTCGTTACTTTATAAAAGTGCCCTACTTCAAAGGAGGTAGTGTCACATAACACAGAGTATCTTCAGTTTGAGGTTGAGATTTTCCCTCCACCAAGACTATGTACTAATCCTACTTCACATTGTGTTCGAGACAGATGCATCTGTGACAAGTAATTTGGTGGGAATGTTTCCCTCTTGTTGGTTCCCCTGTCACTTCCCACAGTCTGCCTTCTGTGTATTTAAGTCCTCATCCTGCTCAGTCAGTGATGGGCTTGCGGAGACAGTCTTGGTGATGGTCATTGAAGTCCCACACCCAGAGTACGTTCAGTGTCCTTGTCAAACTCAGCGATTCCTCTGATTTGTTTTCAGCATCGAGGGGAACTGAGTTATCACCGAGGTGTGGTGTGGAAGGAAGTACATCTCCATTATCAGGCGATTTTCTTCGTCACTTTTCACTTGCTACCATGGGATTTCCCGGGATCTGGACTCGATGTTGGTGTATCCCAGGGTAACTGCTTCTCTTATTATATACACTGGTGGGTCTGTCCTGCCGGTGGGATAGGATACACTCAAGGATTGTGATGGAAACTTTATCCATCAGGCATGAAATCAAATGATCAAGGTATTTTCATAACTATATTTGATTATTCTTGAGTGAGGTGCCAGTTCAGTTGAGATTGGAGGCAAATTCCGACCGTAAGGCTGAGTGGATCTCACCAACCTTTCCACATTAATTGGTTTTCGAGTCCTCACAGTGAGGGTCATATTGGGTTTCCCCCACTTCATACTGCACACAATTCGGAGAGCATCTCGCCACTCATGGATAGACTGGAATTTCCCAGTTTCACGGGAACCTTGCCATATTTGAAAGCCTATAATGCACTGAGAGAAGTACAGACCATGCAGAGCAACCCTGCACAGTCACTGCGATTGACCTGCAATGGGCAGGGGGACATTCCTGCTTAATTTTCACTTTCAGAGTTAATGAATAAAATTCATGTTTCTAATTAAATAGTGGAATTTGAGAAGTTCTCTCTCACTCATGTTTTAACAGATTATGAGGCGAGGTGAACTTCTCTGAGTTTGCTTTAATAAGTGGAAGGGTTTGCCGTATTATCGTAACAGCTTGGGGATCCGGTGCGTGATTTGGACAGGTTTTGACAGATCCAGTCTGTGACTTGGACAGATTTGGTGTTCAAAAAGTCCCAGCTGATTGAAACACCTGCCGGTCAGTGTACAAGATCTTTAAATAAAATGTAGGTGCGGCAATGTGTTTAACTTTACTTACTTGTAGTTTTTAAATTAAAAGTGAGAGAAATGTCTCCTAAAATTGCTGAAAACGTTCTGGGGTTTTTTTTAGATTAGATTCCTTACAGTGTGGACACAGGCCTTTCGGCCCAACAAGTCCACACCGACCCGCCGAAGCGCACCCACCCAGACCCATTCCCCTACATTTACTCCTGCACCTGACACTATGGGCAATTTATCATGGCCAATTCACCTAACCTGCACATTTTTGGACTGTGGGAGGAAACCGGAGTACCCAGAGGAAACCCACGCAGACACGGCGAGAATGTGCAAACTCCACACAGTCAGTCGCCTGAGGCGAGAAATGAACCCAGGTCTCTGGCGCTGTGAGGCAGCAGTGCTAACCACCGTGCCACCCTCAAAAATTATTTCCAAAGTTTAGGTAGAAAATACCATACTCATAGATTGAGCAAAGTGTTTTGAATTGGGTTGAAACAAGGACAAAGATAAAGGGAAAATTAGAAGGGAGTTACTCAAGCACTTAGTGTATCAGACAGACGATGTAGTCGAGTTAGAAAAGCATATTATAATTGAGGAAAATTGAGTTAGACGATAAACAAAGGGTAAACAAAGAGAGAAAGGGTAATGAAAAGAGAACATAGAGAAAGGGAGGAAAAAGGAAGGGAGAGAGAAGGAGAAAGAGAGAACAAAGAGAGAGAGTGTGAAGACAAAGGGAGAGAGAACGAGAATGCGAGAGAGAAAAAGAGATATACAAGAAAAAATTGAAAGTCTGGGCAAAGCAAATAAAAAGAGAAGATAAATCGAGAATGAGTCTGAACTTGAGAAGTTGTGACTTAGCCAGGGAAGTCAAGTTGCTAGATTGGAGATGAAGAGAGAAGTTAATAATATCTAGTAACATGTTACAGCGCTGCCATATTTTGATGAGAAAGTTATCGAAGCCTTCTTTATTTGATTTCAAAAATTGGTTTGGCAGATGGAATGGTCCAAAACTTGTGTAATGTTAGTCCTGACTGAACTGTTACGCAGATCTCGTGAGATACTTACAGCGGTGTGAGATGAAGGGGTCATGATATCGTGAAGTCATCACACGGGCTATCTTGAGTGCTTATGAATTGGGACCAGAACTGTAGACAACTGTTGAGAAAATAAAGAAGGAACCAAGTCAGACTTATGATGATTCACAAGAACTAAGCATTGCATTTGCGATAGATGGGTGCGGACCTTAAAATAGATAACAGTTAGGAGGCTCTAAGAGGCATTATTCTGCTGGAGGATTTTAAAATCTCACTTCCAAAAATCATAAGAATTAATATTTCTGGGGTTGTTACCTGGGATTTCGATGTGGTTTCGCTGGGTAATGAGCCCGGCCAGGTGTTAGACTTGGAAGTAGGTGAGCACTTTGGTGATATCGATCACAATTCTGTTATGTTTACTTTAGTGATGGGAAAGGATAGGTGTATACCACTGGGCAAGAGTTACAGCTGGGGGAAAAGGCAATTATGATACGATTTGAAAAGATTTAAGAAGCTTAGGATGTGGAAGGAGACTGCAGGGGATGGGCAAATTAGAAATGTGGAGCTTATTCAACGAAAAGCTCCTGTGTGTTCCAGATAAGTATGTACCTGTCAGGCAGGGAGGAAACTGTAGAGTGTGGAAGCAGTGGTTTACGAAGGAAATGGAATCGCTGGTCAAGAGAAAGAAGAAAGATTATGTTAGGATGAGATGTGCAGGCTCAGTTAGGGTGCTTGAGGGTTACAAGGTAGCCAGGCAAGACCTAAAGAGAGAGCTCAGAAGAGCCAGCAGGAGACATGAGAAGCTGTTGGTGGATAGGATCAGTGTAAACCTTAATGCTTTCTAAAGCTATTTAAGGAATAAAAGAATGACGAGAGTAAGATTAGGGCCAATCAAGGATAGTAGTGGGAAGTTGTGTGTGGAGTCAGAGGAGATAGGGGAAACACTTAATGAATATTTTTCAGCAGTATCCACTCTAGAAATCGACAATGTTGTCGAGGAGAATACTGAGACACAGGCTACAAGATGAGCTGTGATTGCGAATCACAAGGAAGAAGTATTAGAAATCCTACAGACTGTGAAAATAGATAGGTTACCTGGGCCGAATGGGATTTATCCTAGGATTCTCTGGGAATCCAGGGAGGAGATTGCTGAGCCCTTGGCCTTGATCTTTAAATCAGGAATAGTGTCAGAAGATGGGAGGATAGCAAATGTGATTCCCCTGTTTAAGAAGGGGAGTAGAGACAACCCAGATATTTATAGACCAGTGAGCCTTACTTAGTTGTTGGTAAAGTGTTGGAAAAGGTTATAAGAGATAGGATTTATAATCATCTAGAAAAGTAATTTGATTAGGGGTAGTCAGCAGGGTTTTCTGAAGGGTAGGTTGTGCCTCACAATTCTTATTGAGTTCTTTCAGAAGGTGACCAAACAGGTAGATGAGAGTAAACCGGTTGATGTGGTGTATATGGATTTCAGCAAGTCATTCGATAAGTTTCCCCTACTGTACAAAATGCGGAGGAATGGGATTGTGGGAGATATAGCAGTTTGGATCAGTAATTGGCTTGCTGAAAGAAGATAGAGGGTGGTGGTTGATGGGAAATGTTCATCCTGGTGTCCAGTTATCCGTGGTGTACCACAATTATCGGTGTTTGGTCCATTGTTGTTCATCATTCTTATAAATGATCTGAATGAGGGAGTAGAAGGGTGATTTAGTAAATTTGCAGATGACACAAAGCTCGGTGGAGTTGTGGATAGTGACAAAGGATGTTATAGCTTACAGAGAGACATAGTTAAGCTGCAGAGCTGAGCTGAGAGGTGGTGAATGGAGTTTAATGTGGACAAGTGCAACTTTGATCGGAGTAACCGGAATGCAAAGTAGTGGGCTACTGGTAAGATTCTTGGTAGTGTAGATGCGCAGAGCTATCTCGGTGTCCAGGTACACAGATCCTTGAAAGTTGCCTCCAAGGTTGACAGGATTGGTAGGAAGGCATATAGTGTTTTATCTTTTATTCACAGAAGGATCGAGTTCCAGAACCATGAGGTTATGCTACAGCTGGACAAAACTCTTGTATGGCAGCACTTGGAGTATTGTGTACAGTTCTGGTCATCGCATTCTAAGAAGGATCTGGAAGCTTTGAAAGGGGTGCAGAGGAGATTTACTAGGATGTTTCCCGGTATGGAGGGAAGATCTTACACGAAAAGGCTGAGGGGCTTGAGGCTGTTTTCGTTAGAGAGAAGAAGATTGAGAGGTGACTTAATAGAGACAGATAAGATAATCAGAGGGTTAGATAGGGTGGACAGGGAGAGACTGTTTCCAAGTATGGTAACGGTGAGCATGAGGGGGCATAGCTTTAAATTGAGTGGTGATAGATATAGGCAGATGTCAGAGGGAGTTTCTTTACTCAGAGAGTAGTAAGGATATGGAATGCTTTGCCTGCAATGGTAGTAGATTCGCCAACTATAAGTACATTTAAGTTGTCATTGGACAAGCATATGGACGTACATGGGATAGTATAGATTAGATGGGCTTCAGATTGGTATGACAGGTCGGCGCAACATCGAGGGCCAAAGGACCTGTACTGTGCTGTAATGTTCTATGTTCTCTGTTCTGTGGACTTTTCGGAGACATGGGTATAGCAGGACAGAAATGGTTAGTTCAGGTTCCAGGATTTAGATGTTTCAGTAAGAATAGAGAAAATAGTAAGGAGGTATGGGGGTGGCGTTGTTGGTCAAGCACAGAATTACAGTTGTAGAGGATGATTGAGAATTCATCTACTCAGGTAGTCTTCGCTGAGGCTGGAAACACGAAAGCAGAGGTCACCCCGGGGGAGTTTTCTATAGGCCTCTGAATGGTTACAAAAATATAGAGGATAGGATAACAAAGATAATCCTCAATGGGAGCGAGAGTGGCAGGGTAGTTGCTATGGGAGACTTTAACTTTCCAAATGTGCACTGGGAATACTATAGTTCAAGTGCATTAGACGGGTCAGTTTTTATCCAATGTGTGCATGAGGATATTCTAACACGTATGTAGACAGTTCAAAAAGGGACTAGACCATATTAGATTTGGAACTGGATAATGAACCCAACCAGGTGTTAGACTGGATGCG